>NC_080702.1:18951025-19263727 GCF_030445035.2 Dasypus novemcinctus | reverse complement strand
GTTTACATTGTGGTTTATATTTTAGACTGTACAATTTTCTAAATTTCTAGTTATCCTATGTTTTACATTATGATTTACATTTTAGCCTATTAGCCCCTATATATTTTTGGTGTAATTTAACATGTCTTATATCCATCCTTGCATAATCTTGTGGAACACTTCTATTGCCCACACAGTTACATTGGTTCCATCTATTCAATACCTCTTTCCCCCTCCCCTTAGGGCCCACAGTGAGCCAATTTTCATTGCTTGAAGGGCCATGTTCAGAGATGCTTGACATGCTCAAGTGCCCTAATGCACTGGTCTCTTGAACAATGTTTCTTAGAAAACTGGATATTCATATCCAAAAGAATGAGAGAAGAATACCATCTCTTACCTCATTAAAAAAAATCAACTCAAAATGCATCAAAGATCTAATATAAAAGCCAAGGACCTAAAGATCATTAAAACCTTGGAAGGTAATGTAGGGCATCATCTTCAGAACCTTGTAAAAGGAAATGGCTTCATGAAATTCACACCCAAATCATGAAAAAAAGAAGAAAAATTTCATAAATGGGACTGTGGCAGTTTGATATGGTTATGAATTCCAAAAATAGAAATTGGATTATGCTTGTGATCTGATCTGTATGAGGGTAGGATTGAGTTATGATTAGGGTGAGTCCAAGGGGTGGGGACTCATGGATAAAAGACATGGCAAAGAACAGTATTGAGGGTTTCTGAAGTTGCAGTTTTGATGTTGGAGTTTGATGCAGAAGACTTAAGCTGGAGCCCCAGGAAGTCAGATCTCAGAGGTAAGAGAAGCCAGCCCCAGGAAGAAAGTAACCTTGAACTCGGAGAGAAAAGCAAGTCCCAGGATTGTTGGAACTCAGGAAGCCTGAACCCTCAAAGACATTGGCAGCCATCTTGCTCCAAAGAGATGTTGGTGAGGGAAGTAACTTTTGCCTTATGGCCCAGTATCTGTAAACTCCTACCCCAAATAAATACCCTTTATAAAAGCCAACCAGTTTCTGGTATTTTGCATCAGCACCCCTTTGCCTGACTAAGACAGAATTTGGTACTAAGGAGTGGGGAAGTGCTTTTGCAATTACCAACATGCTGGAATGGTTTTATAAATGGGTAAGGTATATTATTTGGAAGAATTGTGAGATGCTTGGAAGATAAATTCACAGAGCTTTGAAGAGAGTGTTGATAGCAATATGGATGCTAAAGAAACTTTTTAGGATGCCTTAGAAGTAAATGATGAGGGAAGTGGACTTGGCCCAATAGATGGGGCATCTGCCGACCACATGGGAGGTGCTTAGTTTAAATTGCGGGCTTCCCTGCCCCATGTGTAGCTGGCCCATGCACAGTGCTGATGCACTGCAAGGAATGCTGTGCCACATAGGGGTGTCCCCCACATAGGGGAGCCCCATGTGCAAGGAGTGCACTCCATAAGGAGAGCCACCCAGTGTGAAAGAAAGTGTAGTCTGCCCAAGGATGGTGTCACAGGTACGGAGAGCTGACACAATGAGATGATGCAACAAGGAGAAACACAGATTCCCATTGCCACTAAGGATAGAAGTAGTCACAGACGAGTGCACAGCAAATGGACACAGAGAACAGACAACTGAGGGGGGAGGGGAGAGAAATAAAAAAATTCTTAAAAAATAAATAAAAATAAATCAATTTTAAAAATTTAAAAAAAGGAAGTAAATGAAACTATTATTGGAAAATGGTTGGTGATCTGTGTTTTAAATTTGCAGAGAACATATTAGCAAGATTAACTCCTGGTGTTGTATGGAAGATGGGGCTTGAAAATGGCAAGCCTGGGCATTTAGTTGAAGAACTTTCCAAAGTAAACCAGGGGAATGCAGCTTGGCTTCTCCCTGCAGATTATAGCAAAACGCTAGATGAGAGAGATAAGTTAATGACTGAAATGTTTGACAAAAAGAAAACAGAAGCTGATTCCAGAAAGGTCACCACCCCATAGGTCTGAATGTGTGCACCTTGCCCCAAAAGGTTAGGGAAAGCCAGCTAGTCAACCTGTTGCTCTGAGAGGGTTGAGCCTGTATGCCAAAGGTTAGGAGAAATATTGTCTTCATATCACCGCAGTAGGGGGGTTAAGACTGTAACCCAAAGACTGGAGAGGTATGGCAATCACCCCAATACTCTTGGAGGGAGAAGTCTGGAGTTTGGTTGAAACCCAGATGCTTCATGAGGGTGGAAACAAGAAAACGATCATTGGACAAGACTGTGGAAAGTGTACATTCCCATATGGCCCCAAGGAGAAGAAACCATCATCTTAAGAATGACTCTCAGACTGAAATCTAACAGAGGATGCCCTGCAGGTTTACTGAAATGTAGAGTACCCCAACTCATGTTTTCCTCCCAATTTCTCCTTATTGTAATGAAAATGTTTCTTCTACATCTGTCCATTTGTGCATTGGAAACAGATAAATTATTTTCTAAGTTTCAGAGGTCTATAGCAGACAGGACTTTGCCCCAAGACAAACTATTTCTTCAAGTTGATTGGGATATGATTTAGTACCTGCATTGTTACTGATTTAAGATTTTTTTTCAAATATTGTAATGTCTTTTTGGAATTCAGTGTTGGAGTGCAGCAGTTTGATATGGTATGAATTCCAAAAATAGTTATTGGATTATGCTTATAATCTGATCTGTACCTGGGCATGATTGAGTTATGATTAGGGCATGGGAAGATAAAAGGCATAGCAAAGGGCAGAGTTGAGGGTTTCTGAAGTTGGAGTTTTGATGTTGGACTTTGATGCTGAAGACTTAAGCTGGAGCCGCCAGTAAATCAGCATGTAGAGGAAAGAAAATCCAGCCCCAGGAAGGAAGTAACCTTGAACTCAGAGAGAAAAGAAAACCCCAGAAATGTAGGAACCCAGGAAGCCTGAACCCTCACAGACATTGGCAGTCAACTTGTTCCAAGTAGACTTCGGTGAGGGAAGTAACTAATGCTTTATGGCCCAGTATCTGTAAACTCCTACCCCAAAGAAATACATTGTATACAAACCAACAAGTTTCTGCTATTTTGCCTCAGCACCCCTTTGGCTGACTAATACAGGGCTCTCATTAAAAAGAAAACCTTATGCACCTCATACCAGTTTGTCAAGAAAGTGAAAAGACAGCCTATCCATGGGACATAATATTTGGTCACCATATATCTGATAGGAACCAAATATACAGTATATATAAAGAAATATTATATCTTGAAAATAAAAAGATAAATGACCCACTTAACACATGGGCATGTGATTTGAACATACACTTCAACAAAGAAGGAATGCAAATGCCTAAAATGCACACAGAAAGATGTACAACATCACTAGTTATTATCAAATGGAATTCAAAACTACAATGAGATATCATCTCAGAGTATTAGACTGGCAACCGTTTTAAAAAAAGAGGACTACAAATGATGGAGAGGATGGAGAGGAATGGGAACCCTTATTCACTGCTAGTGAAAGAATGAATACAGTCCTAACACATGGGATAAGATGGATGAATCTTGAGGACCTTATGTTGAATGTAGTAAAGCAGGCAATGAAGGAGAAATATTACATGACTTCATTCATATGCATTAAGCATATCAAGGAGACTCAGAGAGAAAAAGTTTGGAAAGTATGTTTATAGGAAGAAGAAAAGGAGAAGAGGGTTGTGAGCCAACGCCCACATGGGTGAAATCTATGATAAGGTAAAAGTGAGTAGTTGTGAAGTTAAGGAATATTACTGGGTATAGTAATACTACTGGGTTGGGTGATGCAAGGTTGACAGCAGAGTAGGATGGGGAGGGTGGTTTGCATGGTTCATGGAACTGCAGGTGGTTTGGGTGAAGAAGCATGTGAACACTGGGGGTTGGCAGGTAACTGGTTGAAATGACAATGTTGGGAAAGCTCTTTTGGCAATATGGCATGGAAGGGTTACTGGTTTAGGGTGTTGAATGGGGGAAATTCAGGACATGGCACACCTGGGGCAGTCTCCTAGAGAATGTGCATGTGATCATTTTGTCATACTATGGTGTATCAGTGGCTGGAAGACCCACATAATAAGTAGGAAGGAGTATGACTCCCATTCTGGGGAGGCCCAGTATGTTCTCAAACAGAGGGGTGTCTCTCAAGAGCATGGGCAGTTCTTAATAGGGGAGGACAGATCAGTGTATGTCCAACCCTCAGTGTTGTTGCAATTAACTATAAATTGTGTCCTTCAATGAGTGAAGCACAGTGGTTGCTGTGGGCCCTGAGGGGAGGGGAGGGAGGAATAGAATACATGGAAAGGAGGTATTTAGCTGGCAATGGAAGGGTTCTGTGTGATCTTGCAATTGATGGATACAGGCCATGTTGAATTTCATCAAAAATTTATAAAGGTGTATGGTCTAGAAGGGAGACCATAATGTAAACCACCGATCATGGTCAGTGGCTATGTTTCAGTATTTGTACATCAGGTGTTACAAATGTATGATCCACATATAAAAAGGTTATTGATACAGGAAGGGGGAAAAGGGAGAGGATATTTGGGTATAGGGGAGTCCCCTGTGTTTCACATGTGACTTAACAGTGACCTAAAACTTCTTTGAAAACAAAATGAAAAAACGTAAGACACTTGGGAAGAAATGGAAGAAAATGTCACTATTTACAGGACAAAAGCTATTATAGCAATGAAAAACAAAATATCAAAAAATTTTAAAAAATATTTTTCATTATTCATTTACTATACCAATTTTTAAATTTTATTTTACCTTCAGTTTTCTAAATTATTGTATATTTTACTTCTTATGTCTAAACCAATTTTGGTTATTTGATTTTCCTATTAATTGTATTTGGCGATACACTTGGCTTCAATTTTCAATTACAGAAGGGATACAACTATGGTAGGGAGGATCACTGGTGTGGGGTGTCAGTGAGAAAGTTCACCTGGGCATATATATAATGTATTTAAATGTGTTCAAATATTATTTGGGCACTGTCACAGTGGGTAGAGATTCACACAATAACCAAGAGAAGATGGAATTCCCATCCTGGCCAGCTCTGCCACATTCTCTAATAGAACAGCAACAATCCTCCAAGTGCAGTGACAAATGACTAGTGAAGCAGGGTGGTCAATTCATGCAGCCCTTGATATTGACAACTATGCTTATGAGTCTTTACTCTTGAAATTGGAACTTGGCCTAGAATAGTAGGGTACTTAAGAGTTACATTCTGAGAACCTCATGTTGCTGAAATTTGTCCTCTCTCAAAGCCAAACTCAGCATATAAATACATTACCTTCCCCCTGATGTGGGCTATGGGTGGAAGGCTCTTTGTCTCTTCAGAGATAACTAAGTTGTTTGACTTGTGGGTGTGGAACGGTAAGAGGCTGCAGTCCTGCCCTTAGGGACAGTGGCAGCGGCTCCAGTCCCAGGAAATGTTTAACAATGCAAGGGCTATAAACTTTAAGTATTTAGGGGAAATGCAAAAAGTAAATATGCTAAAAGCTTATCTAGAATATCTGGAGTCCATGCTAAAAGCTTACCTAAGATGTGGAAGAGATATATGCTAATTGAAGCCTATTGAGAACTGAAACAAAGGGACCATTTGGCCTTTCCTCTCTGTATAAAAGACGTTTGAAAATCTTGTTCAGGGCTCGGGATTCAAACAGAAGTTCCCGAGTCCGGCCGGCCATCAATAAACCATTTTTCCTTCTCAAAATCATTCCTGAGTCCTGGCCTCTCTATACGCAAATAATTGAACTTCTCTTAAATTCTACAACACCCCCAGTATGGGACATAACTCCCAGGGATGAGCCTCCCTGGCATCAAGGGATTACTAGCAAGTAGCAACTAGAAAGGCAACGGGGAAAAAAAAGGCAACTGAGTAAAAGTGAGAAAAGATAAAAAGATATGAGTTTGTATGGTTAAGAGACATCAAAGTGAGTCAGGAGGTCATCCTAGAGGTAATGCTTATGCATGTAACTGCCGGATCTCATAGATGGCCAAAATAGATACTACTCCAAATAGTGGGACTCCTGAAGGCTCTGTAGACACCCCAGTCCCACAGTCATGGCACATAACTGTACAGTTTGGAGCCTTGTCAGTCTGCCCTTCTTTGGAGTTTGTGTTCCCAGGTGTAAAAGAGTTGTATTCAGTTGTGATTTCTCTACACATGACTATTCTTTTCCTTCTGTTTCAACCTATAGTTCATGCGGGAGTTGGTAGGTGTGCTAGTTAGGCTATTGTCTAAACTCAGCTAGCTAACTGTGCCCAGTTGTTTGGTCAAGTAAGCACTGGTCTAATTATAATACAAGGGCATTTACAGACTTTAGTCAATATTGACCTTACTGCAGTGGTAAATTATAAGTAGGTGATTACAGTTACATTGATCAGGGAGGCTGCCATCAGCAATGAGTGAACCTTTATCCAATTAGTTGAATGCCTTAAAAGGGGAAGTGATTCCAGCATTAAGTGAGAATGACCCAGCTCATCTTTGTACAGCCAGTGTCTCCCAGATTTCATCAAAGACCTTCACTGGACTTTCCTTGGCACCCCTGGTCCCTAGTTGCAACATGCCTGCAGAACGTGGACTTGTGTATCCCCATGGTCACATGAGAGACTCTGATAAAATCCCTTACTATCAACAGGTATCTCTTGATGATTATGTTTCCCTACATAACCCTGACTAATAGAGTAGGTGTAAGTACAAGAGACTTGATTCTGAGCTCTCCATATGCCAGCAGGGTTCTGAGCCTCAGTAGAGTTGCAAAACCTACTCTCCTGTTCATTGGACTCACCCAGGACAACAAAGAGGTGTGGATGGACAACCAACATACCAAGGAACCAAGAGAATGTATAACAGTAAGCAAATGAGTCTCATCCATCAACCATATGGGATGGAGGCCCCTCTCAATTATAGGTCGAGTGGGCACCACCATCCCAGAATACTCAGGATTGGGGCACAAAATATGGACTAAAGTCGACTTACTGGTATTCTACTACAGACTTATTGGTATTCTAGCAATGTAAGAAATTATATCATTGATATAATCTCCCCTGGAGATGCTAAAGGCAGGAAGAGGGAAAAAGAGGTGTAATAATGGGGCATTTGTGGGACTTGGATTGGTGTTCAATGACATTGCTATGAGAAAAACAGGCCAATAGATATCCTGCCATAACCTCCAGAATTGAGTGGGAGGGAGTGTAAACTGCAATGTAAACTATAATCCATGCTTATTGGCAATGCTCTAAATGTGTTCAACAATTGTAATGAATCTACAACACTAATGAAAGAAATTGTTAATTGGGGAAGGGTCAGAGGTGTGGGGAGTGGGGCACATGGGAATTCTTTACATTATTTTGTGTAATATTTTTGTCATCTAAGTATTTAAAAACAAATAAAAATATATTTTAAAAAGGAGGAATAGACAAGAGGATGAAATCCATCCCACTGCTCACATGTAAATGATTATTTTGTGATTAAGTGTCTGTAATTTGCCAGGTATTATTACACTTGATCACTTAATCTTCACAACAACCCTATTAGGAAATTATTATTATTGCTTTTTTTTTTCCAGGTGAAAAAACTTACCAACGATCAACATGAAAAACAAGTGGCAGAGAAAACATTTGAACCCAGGTCTGCCGAGTGCAAAAATGGGTGCTGCTTCCTCCATTGTATGTTTAAAATAAGTTTTAAATGTGTAAGTATTTCTCCATGCTTCTTTAACTGAAAAAGAAATTATTCTGGCACTATGAAGAAACAGCTGTTTTTTTAAAAACAAAATCTGATTCTATTCCCAAAATTTTGATATGGCAAAGGAAAGATTGCTACAGAGAGAATTCTTAGTTGAACATATTCAAAATTTAATTCCTTGGTAATCTGGGCTTTGGCCAAGACAAATCTAAAGTATAGCTATTTTACAAATGCCAAGTTTTCAAAGAAACAAAAAATTGCAAAAGCAACAGATGTGATCTCCTTAGACATTTGTGTTGAACCTAGTTAGATCCAGATCTTGAAAAAAAGGGGGCTTTCTCATTTTTTATGAATAATGTATTCCTAGTTTCTCTTAATGTCAAGCTAATCAAATAAGGTTATGTACACTTTTTTGAAAATTAATCAATAGGCAATGAAAGAGAGAGAAAGGGAGAGGAGGAGAGAGAGAGAAGGAGGGAGGTAGTGAGAAGGAAGGAGGGAAGGAAGAAGGAAGGGTTTTAAAGGGCAAAAAAGGACTAGAAAGGAGGGAGGGGGCAAGATGGCGGCTGAGTGAACATCCCTGTTAGGGTCTTCTGCAGGGAATCGGCTGGGCGGCGTTGGAGACTCTTTGGGACCGGATTGTTTCGGGATTTTTGCTGGTCCGGAGGTGTCTGGACATCGATTTGGAGGGAAGTATACAATAGGTGCTACAGGGAACACCTCACATTTGCTGGGTTTTCCGATCCTCCACTGCCTCATTTCTGTGTGAACTGATTTAGGCTACCTACACTATCCCCCTTCCCCTGCATCTTGATATCCACTATCATCTACTGTCTCTCCTATATTCCACCCCCCACCTCCCGTTCTTTGATCCACAAAGTGTCTAACTCTTAATTTCTAATACCTTTGTTCTGTTTTCTGTCTATTATCCACTCTTGAAACTATTACCTTTCTTTTCTTTTTCCCGCTCTCATGAAAACAATAGCTTTGTAGTTCATACCATATTCATCCCAAATTCAGTCATCTACTTCATAAAAGGTACTCTACCTACAGCTATAACTCTATACAATCTACATGAATCTAACCTCCATCCTTCCAGATCTCATATTCTTGCTTTATTAACATACATCACCAATACAACTTTACACTTTTCCCTTGCTTACACAATTGCCTTTCCCCAACACTAATACTTTCCTCTAAAGTGAACTTAACCAACAACAAGTAACTAGAATAAGAAGAAAAAAGTGACAAAGAGAAGATATAACACCTGTGCAAAAATAACAACTAATTAACCTCCAAGAGCAGACAAAGAAGCTAAGGAACTGATTAAATTCGTCAAAATAAAGAGATGACCAGAAAGCAACAAAAATCTACAAACCAAACCAATAATCAGGAAAACATGGCTGAATCCAATCAACAAACCAATAATCACGAAGGGGAGCAAAACTTGGCACAAGCAATGAAAGATCTCAGAACATTTATCACCGACAAATTTGATGCAGTAATGAAAGAGGTTAACAACATGAAGACATCACTTGGAGGGGAAATTGCAGACATACGCAAAAACATAACAGATATGATGGGAATGAACACCACAGTTCAAGAAATCAAAAATACACTTGCAGCAAATATCAGCAGACTAGAAGAGACAGAGCAGAGAAATAGTGATGTGGAAGACAGTACATCAGAAATCAAACAGATAGTAGAAGGGGTCAATAAGAAGAAAGAAAAAATCCAATTAGGATTTAGGGACCTGAATGACAATGCAAAACGCTCAAACATACGTATTATAGGCATTCCAGAAGGTGAAGAGAAGGGAAAGGGGTCAGAAAGAGTGTTGCAGGAAATAATGGCTGAAAACTTCCCAAATCTACTGAAAGAGACAGATGTACATATCCAAGAAGCACAGCGCACTCCACAAGTCATAAACCCCAACAGGCCCACCCCAAGACATATACTTGTCAAATTATCCAATGCTCAAGGCAAAGAGAAAATCCTAAAAGCAGCAAGAGAAAAGAAAACCATCACATACAAGGGAAGCTCAATTAGATTAAGTGCTGATTTCTCTTCTGAAACCATGGAGGCAAGAAAACAGTGGTATGATATAGTCAAGGTACTAAAGGAAAGAAATTTCCAACCAAGAATACTTTATCCAGCTAAACTAGCATTCAAATATGATGGAGAGTTCAAAATATTCGCAGACAAACAGAAACTGAAAGAGTATACCAACAAGAAGACTCCCTTCAAGAAATTCTAAAGGGAGTGCTGCAGGAAGAAAGGAAAAAACAGGAAAGGCAAAGTTGGAGGAGAGTATAAGACCAACAACAACAACAAAAAAGACAAAAAAAATATACAAACAAAATATGACAAACACAAATCCAATCAAAGTATGGCTAACACAAATAATTCCTTGATAGTAATAACACTGAATGTCAACGGATTAAACTCACCTATCAAAAGATTCAGACTGGGACATTGGATAAGGAAATATGACCCATCCATATGCTGTCTACAAGAGACACATCTCAGACCCAGAGACGCATGGAGATTGAAAGTGAAAGGCTGGAAAACAATCATACAAGCTAACAATAACCAAAAAAAGGCAGGAGTAGCTATATTAATATCAGACAAAATAGACTTTAAATGTGAAACAATTGTGAGAGACAAAGAAGGATACTACATTTTAGTCCAAGGGAAAATCTGTCAAGAAGATCGAACAATCATAAATATCTATGCCCCTAACAAGGGTGCCTCTAAATACGTCAGGCAAACGCTGGAAAAACTAAGTGAAAGAATAGATACATCTACAATTATAGTGGGGGATTTTAATACACCACTATCAACTCTGGACAGAACATCTCAAAAGAGAATCACCAAAGAAACAAAACATCTGAATAGTATATTAGAGGAGCTCGACCTAATAGACATATATAGATCGCTACACCCAAACACAGCAGGATATACATTTTTCTCAAGCGCACATGGATCATTCTCCAAGATAGATCATATGCTAGGCCACAAAGAAAGGCTGAACGAATTCAGAAAGATTGAAATCATACAAAACATTATCTCTGACCACAGTGGAGTCAAGCTGGAGATTTGCAAGGGACAGAAGCCCAGATTTCACACCACGATTTGGAAATTAAACAGCACACTCTTAGAAAAACAGTGGGTCAAAGAGGAAATCTCAAAAGAAATCAATGACTACCTTGAAACAAATGATAATGATAACACAACATACCAAAATTTATGGGATGCAGCAAAAGCAGTACTGAGAGGGAAGTTTATAGCCATAAATTCATATATCAAAAAAGAAGAAAGAGCAAAAATTGAAGAACTGACTGCACATTTGAAGGAATTAGAAAAACAACAACAAAGTAACCCAACAGGAAGAAGAAGGAAGGAAATAACAAAGATAAGAGCGGAACTAAATGAAATAGAAAATAAGAAAGCACTTGAACAGATAAACAAGACCAAGAGCTGGTTTTCTGAGATTAACAAAATTGACAAACCTTTAGCAACACTAACAAAGAAAAAAAGAGAGAAGATGCAAATACACAAAATAAGAAATGAGAAAGGCGATATCACCACTGACCCCACAGAAATAAAGACTATCATAAGAGGATATTTTGAAAAACTATATTACAACAAAAATGACAATCTAGAGGAAATGGACAAATTCCTAGAAACACATAAACAGCCCATATTGACAAAAGAAGAAATTGATGATCTTAAAAAACCAATCACAAGCAGAGAGATAGAATCAGTTATTAAAAATCTCCCAACTAAGAAGAGCCCAGGGCCAGATGGCTTCACAGGTGAATTCTACAAAACATTCCGGAAAGAACTGACACCAATCCTGCTGAAACTATTCCAAAACATCGAAACAGAAAGAACATTACCCAACTCCTTCTATGATGCCAACATTACCCTAGTACCAAAGCCAAACAAAGACATCACAAGAAAGGAAAATTACAGACCAATTTCTCTAATGAACCTAGACGCAAAAATACTTAACAAAATACTTGCTAATCGTATTCAACAACACATTAAACGTATTATACACCACGACCAAGTGGGATTCATCCCAGGTATGCAAGGATGGTTCAACATAAGAAAATCAATCAACGTAATACACCATATAAACAGATTGAAGGAAAAAAATCACATGATTATATCTATTGATGCAGAAAAAGCATTTGACAAAATACAGCACCCTTTCTTGATAAAAACACTCGAAAAGATTGGAATACAAGGGAATTTTTTGAACATGATAAAGAGTATATATGAAAAACCTAAAGCCAATATTGATTACAATGGAGAAATCCTAGACTCCTTCCCTCTAAACTCAGGAACAAGACAAGGATGCCCACTGTCTCCGCTCCTATTTAACATTGTCTTAGAAGTACTTGCTCGAGCACTGAGGCAAGAACCAGAAATAAAAGGCATTCAAATTGGAAAGGAAGAAGCCAAAATTTCATTATTTGCAGATGACATGATCCTATACATAGAAAACCCTGAGAGATCTACAACGAAGATTCTAGAACTCATCAATGAGTTTAGTAAAGTCGCAGGTTATAAGATCAATGCGCAAAAATCAGTAGCATTTCTGTACACCAATAATGAGCAAGATCAGGAGGAAATCAAGAAACAAATACCATTCACAATAGTAAATAAAAAAATCAAATACTTAGGAATAAATTTAACTAAAGAGGTAAAGAACTTATACACCGAGAACTATACAAGATTGTTCAAGGAAATCAAAGAAGACCTAAATAAATGGAAGACTATTCCTTGTTCATGGATAGGAAGACTGAACATTATTAAGATGTCTATCCTACCAAAACTGATCTACACATTCAATGCAATCCCAATAAAAATCAACGCAGCCTTCTTTAAGGAACTAGAAAAACTATGAAATTTATTTGGAAAGGAAAAAGACCCTGAATAGCCAAAGACATACTGAAAAAGAAAAACAAAATTGGAGGAATCACATTACCTGACTTCAAAACATACTATAAAGCTATGGTGGTGAAAACAGCATGGTATTGGCATAAGGAGAGACACATAGACCAATGGAATTGAATTGAAAGCTCTGATATAGAACCTCACATATACAGCCACATAATATTCGATAAAGCCACCAAACCCTCTCAACTGGGAGAGAGTGGCCTATTCAACAAATGGTGTCTGGAGAACTGGATAGCCATATGTAGAAGAATGAAAGAGGATTACCATCTCACACCTTATACAAAGATCAACTCAAGATGGATCAAAGACCTAAATATAAGAGCCAAGACCATAAAAACCTTAGAAAGCAGTGTAGGGAAACATCTACAGGACCTTGTAATAGGAAATGGATTTATGAATATCTCACCAAAAGCACGAGCAGCAAAAGAACTAATAGATAAATGGGACTTCCTCAAAATTAAAGCCTTCTGCACCTCAAAGGAGTTTGTCAAGAAAGTAAAAAGGGAGCCCACACAGTGGGAGAAAATATTTGGCAATCATATATCTGATAAGAAACTTATAACTTGCATATATAAAGAACTCCTATATCTTGAAAATAAAAAGATAAACAACCCATTTAAAAAATGGGAAAAAGACTTAAACAGACACTTCTCCGAAGAAGAATTACAAATGGCAAGAAAGCACATGAAAAAATGTTCCAAATCTCTAGCTATCAGGGAAATGCAAATCAAAACTACAATGAGATACCATCTTACACCCATAAGATGGACAGCTATGAAAAAAACAGAAGAATACAAGTGCTGGAGAGGATGTGAAGGAAGGGGAACACTCATCCACTGCTGGTGGGAATGCAGAAGGATCCAACCATTCTGGAGGACAGTATGGCGGTTTCTCAGAAAACTAGCCATAGATTTGCCATATGACCCAGCAATACCACTGCTGGGAATATACCCAGCAGAACTGAAAACAAGAACACAAACCGATATATGTACACCAATGTTCATAGCAGCATTGTTCACTATTGCCAAAAGTTGGAATCAACCCAAATGCCCATCAACAGATGAGTGGATCAATAAAATGTGGTATATACACACAATGGAATACTACTCGGCTGTAAGAACAAACACACTACAAACACATGTGATAACATGGATGAATCTTGAGAACCTTATGTTGAGTGAAGCAACCCAGACATTGAAGGACAAATACTACATGACCTCAATGATATGAAATAACCAAGCTGCCCTAGATAGCAAGAGACTGAACGATAGGCTTACAGGAAATCAGTGGGTGGAGGAAGGATATGAGCCGATGTCTGCAGGGGTCGAATTTAAGACGAGATGGTGGTAAGTATGAACACAAAGAAGAGATAAAAGGGGGGCAAGGTGTTGCCTTTGCTTGGGGCTTTGCGTGTTTGAGGGTGGCTGGGGAGGGACGGATGGGTAACGTTGCCCAAAAGTGGGGGGAGGGAGGGGTAGCATATGAACCAGGAGAGGGTCAGGTGTTGGTGGAGAGTAAAATGCTGAGAAAATCATATCAAAATATAATAAAGAGGGTTACCTGTTTAGAATGCTCGGAGGGGAGGGTCTGATGCAGGACGGGCTCCTGGGCAATGTCTAAATGCTCATTCTGCCAGAGTGGGTGACACCATGGGGTAGAAACCCAAGTAGTGAGAGTGGGGGTGGACCCACATCCTGGGGAGGACTAATGCCATCAAATAGAGGGAACTGTATCCCTTGAGAGAAAGGGTGGCTCCCAGGGCATTGGGGCAGTTGAGCAAGTTAGGCCCTAAACACTATTCCATCTATCTCTGGAAGTGGCTCCTCAGGAAACGGAGGTTGGCTATCACTGAGGACACCAAGGTGGAAGGGAAAATGGACGTTAAATGTGTTGAACCAAAGTAAATGGGGATAAGAGAGGAGTTTCTTGAGAGTACACAAGGATGGATATAAAACATGTAATATTACACCATAACATATAGGAGATGACAGACTGATAATGTAAACCATAATGTAAAACAGGATAACTAAAAATGTAAAGAACTGTGTATCCTAAAGTATGCACCATAATGTAAGCACAGATGTCACCTTGTTAGAAAGCTAATGTCTCAGACTCTGTACATCACTTTAAGTAAATATGATATGAATAGGGCGTAAGACTATCACTGTGGAAGGGAAAAGGTTTTCTGGTTGATGTGTGGGAGTGCTGTATATTATATATATACATTGCTGTGGTCTAGGACTCCTGTGAAGAAAAGCTGAATAATTCGGGGGGGGGGGGGGGGAAAGAAAAAGATAGGATGTAGAATTTTTTCAAGTCAACATTCTTTATCTAAGTTCTTTATCTAACTTTATCCAAGTTCTTTATCTATCCTTTAAACTCATCGCTATATGCCATTCCCTAGTAAGGGACCATGACATTATATTGGGCTTCAAATTTCGGGGAGTTCTGGACCACAGAGTGTTTCAACAATGGCAATGGAGGGATACTGGTATGGGATACCAATGACAGGTGATATATGACTGACAGGGAGCTGTACAGAACATATGTCCAGGGTGCATGGTAATGTTTGGATATACTCATAGTGGCAACAATTAAAAACCACAGTAGGGGGGGTACTGGGTTCCTGGCCAGTGGTGCTCTGTCGTGGTCCCTAGGGGAGCAGCGACTGTCTCCCAGGTACAGTGGCGGGGACCGGGAGGGAGTGAGGGTTCAACAGTGAGCCCCTGACGCTAATGACTATGCTTGTGAGCTGATAAACCCAAAATAAGAACAAGGCCTAGAGCAACTTTGTGCCTGGGAATTTACTCCTGTCAGCCTTCATGTTACTCAAATGTGGCCAGTCTCGAAGCCAAACTCAGCATGTAAATGCAATGCCTTCCCCCCAGCGTGGGACATGACACCCGGGGATGAGCCTCCCTGGCAACGAGGGACCACTATCAACTACCAACTGATGATGCAACTGATGATGCAACCTTATACGGAAGGTTCAATGCGGATCAGCAGAATATCCATGTCTACATAAAATACCATGACTTTAAAATGCTGTTTGACCTAAAGTAAGGGGGAAATGGAAAGGAGAAATGAGTTTATATGGCTACGAGTTTCTAAAAAAGAGTCTGGAGGCTGGCAGAAGGTTTGCCCTCATGCACAACTGAGCAGAGTCAGAGAGACAGATAAAGCAGATACAACCCCCAGATATTGGTTCCTTTGAGGGCTAAAGAGACCCATGGGAGTTATGGTCATGGCCGATGGGGTTAACTACCAGGGCAGATGGCCCCTCTTTGGAAATGGTGTTTATGTGTGATGAATCTGGACTCAGATGGGATCTCCCTTCATAAGACTTTCATGCTAATGTGCTGGAGGTGCAGTTAATGTTGGGGTTTAAGATATATTTAGGGGATTTGAATCTCTGGACTGACAATGTGATAGCCAGGTCCTGAGCCTCAACAGACTCCAGCACCTACAATCTGATTTATTGGACTTACCACACTCAGCTAAGATGGAGTTGAAGAAGGACAACCACCACACCATGGAGCCTAGAGTGATTACAACTGAAAATGGGAGGATTGCATCCAGCATCCAGGTGGAATCTGAGCCTCCTCTTGACATAGAGTTGCAATGGACACAACCAATCCAATGTCCACATAGAAGAGGTGGCATTGGATTGGGAAAAGTGGACATAGTGGACGAAGTGTATGGGGAAAGGCAGGAAGAGATGAGAGGTGGAGGCGTCTTCGGGACATGGAGCTGCCCTGGATGGTGCTTCAGAGGTAATCACCGGACATTGTAAATCCTCACAGGGCCCACTGGATGGAATAGAGGAGAGTATGGGCCATGATGTGAACCAATGTATATGAGGTGCAGAGGTGCCCAAAGATGTACTTACCAAATCCAATGGATGTGTCATGATGATGGGAACGAGTGTTGTTGGGGGGGGGAGAGGGGGGGTGGGGGGGTGGGGTTGAATGGGACCTCACATATATATTTTTAATGTAATATTATTACAAAGTCAATAAAAAATAAAAAAATTAAAAAAAAAAAAAGGACTAGAAAGTAGCCCATCTCTGCTATTTCTTTGGAGCAGTAATAATTGGACTTTTAAAATTCTATTAAAAGAAAACACAACATGCATCTCTCTTTTTCATTTCTCTTACACTATTCTCATATTAAATATAACAAATCAAAGTCCTACTTAAATGAGAAATTGTTTCTGAAGTTGGTAGAAAACTGATAGAAAAAATTTAAAACCTGAAGAAAGAAACCATGAGCAACTCAGTAAGAATGAGTAGTTCATTATTTTAGAATGGATGGTATTTTCTTACATTTAATGTAATGAATGTTAATTGAAAAAAAAAAATCTCAAACCAAACAGCTAATATCTTTAAATACCTTAAAGGCAAGTTTATGCTATGTAAGTAAATTATCACAAAATTCAGAGGTCATCTCCTATGGACCTTAACACCAAATAAAATTCCTACTTTTTAATGTCACATAATAATGATTTTTAAATTCTACTTTTTAATTTTGAATATTTATGTCCAGATAGATTGAAATTATTTCAACTTTTGCCAGAATTCTACTTAATATTGGGATAGATTTTCAATTACATTTAACTATGAATTATGTAATATGCAAAAAAGTCAAAATTCAGATGTGCAGCTCAATGTATTTTATAAAGCAAACATCCATGCTACCAACAACCAGTAGATAAATAGAATGTCGCCATACACCAGAAGCTCCTAGAGACTTCACACCAATCTCTACAATTTCTCTTCATCTCTCTAAAGCTTAACTCATTCTTCTATTCTATGAGTTAATCATTATGATTACTTTTGTGATAATCACTTCTCATACCTCTCAATACAAAGTCTAGCTTTGGAACTTTGTATGAGAACTCATACAGTGTTATACTTTTGTGTCTGACTTTTTCTCACATAACATTATTGCATTTGTCAGCCAAAGGAGTGCTGATGCAAAATACCAGAAATTACTTGGTTTTTATAAAGGGTATTTATTTGGGGTAGGAGCTTACAGATACTAGGCCATAAAGCATAATTTACCTCCCTCACCAAAGTATTTTCAATGTTGGAGCAAGATGTCTGCTGATGTCTGCAAGAGTTCAGGATTCCTGGGTTCCTCCCTGCCTGGGACTTACTTCCTGGGGCTCCAGCATAAGGAGTCAGCATCAAATTCCAACATCAAAAATTCTTAACTATGTCCTTTGCCATGCCTTTATTGTGATTCCCTGCCCACAAAGGGATGGGGACTCAATGCCCTACTGACACAAGAGGTTTACATAATTACTTAACCCAGTAAACCTGTGAATCCAATGTAATCTAATATCCCCAGAGGAAAAGATCAGTTTACAAACATAATCCAATATTTCTTTTTGGAATTCATCAATAATATCAAACTGCTACAGTTACATTTGTGAGATTTATTCATGTTATTGTTGCTGAACTTTGTTCATTTTCATTGCCATTAAACCATGAAGTCAGCAAACTTTTCCATAAAAGGCATTATTTTCCAATCTCTTATCAACCTCAAACTGTTAAATTGTACTACACAACTGATCCACCACATTTAAATAAATTTCTAGGCTCCATCAAACTTTTCGATAATAAAAAGTAGCTTTAAATGAAAAACAACTGTTGTTTGTCAGAAAAAGGACTGATAATGCTTGTCGTCTTTCTTCAAGGTATTTCTATCTAGTTTTAAGAACAAAATTTTGAACTAAACATCTAAGTCCTGACCTAAAGCTTTCTCTTTGTATGCACAGTTACTGCTAAATTTGAGAATCCTACCTTACAATTACAGATTGTCAGGAATGGCCATTGTTAGAGGTTTCCTCTTACTAGGTTTGCAATAATTAACAAGCTATGACTCAGTTCCCCCAGACATGCATTGAGGAACGACAAGACCCCCACACACAGCATAAGCCTAAATGACTGAAAGCAAGGCATTTCCCCAAAGGCTGAACAAAGAAACCATGTGGAAATGGGAGAAAAGGGAGATAGGGACCTTCACTCCCTCCAGATCAAAGCACCACCTGCTCCTCCAGCATTCCAAGAAAACATAACTCCCTAACCCACTGACCTCCGGCCATATAAAGGAAATTTTTCACTTCTAGCTTCACTTTGGTACCTGCACCTCACTTGGACCCTTGACTCCTCCCACTAACATTTCCATAAGTAGGAATGTACTGTATAAATTCCAGCCTTCCATTCCAGAAGTGGGCTAAAGTCTCTCCTCATACCCCTATGCTGGGGGTAGTGCTGATGTCTATTGTTCAGAACCCCTCCATTGGGAGAGCTTCCCAATGACCTTTCTCCCTGCAATCAGTCTCCAGGTCCCAGTGAGTGCCCCCTTTTCTCCAACATTTGGTGCTGAAACCTGGGACTGGGGTCAAACACTGATTGATCAGTGAGGAATTTCCCCTCTGCTTGGGCTGAATGCCCATCCAAAACCAGATATTGAATCTCAGGTGGGTGACTTAAGGATTTCTCCACTGAAGGATACTACTCCCTCTCTCTCTCCTTTTACATTATCCAGGACAACCCATGGGAAAAAACCTAGCACTAGGTCATTGACTTCACTGTGTCTGAGGGTCCCAGCAGGTGGAAGGCCTGCATTCTCATGGGAAGAAACCTCTTGGCTAAAGAGACTTCTGGTTCCAAGTGTGGTTTCCTGTTTCCTTGGAGGGATGTCTTCTCACTCAGAATTTCTCCTGTCCTTGAGATCTTTAGTCTCACCCCACCCACCTAAAATGGGGAATTCAAGTTTGGCCCCCCAAAAAACCACACCTCTGGGCTGTCTGTCTCTTTCATAAACTTAAAATTCTGCAGCCAGAAGGAGACATCAGACCTTAAAAGATCATTTTCTACTGAACCTCTGGGTGGCTGCAGTACAAATTGGATAATGAAAGTCAATGGCCAAAAAACAGCACTTCCAATTTCTGAGTTCTCCAAGACTTAGAGAACTTCATTGAATTCAAGGACAGATGGCCAGAGATCCTTACATTCAGGCATTAATTTTCCTTCCTTCCCTCCCTCTGCCAATATTGTTCTTCTTTTACACCAGAAAACTCAGAAACCTTCCTTCTCAAACTTACAACCCCTAAATCTTCAGAGCACTCTGACTTTGATTCCTCAGATCATGCCCCCCCACACCTCCTCCTAATAATCCTCTGATATTATCTCTGAACTCACCCTCCACCCATTCCTATATATAAACAAAGAGTTAGGAATGTTAAAGTTTCCCTCCCACTAGGTTTGCCATAACTATTAAGCTGTGGTTCAGTTTCACAGTCATGCATTGAGAAAGAAAAGCACCCGCAATAAGCCTATGTATCTGAAAGCATGGCACTTCCCCAGAAGTTAAAAAAGAAACCACATGGAAGACACAGTAGAGGGAGGCAGAGACCTTCACTCCTTCCAGCTCACAGTGCCACTTGCTCCTCCAGCATTCCAAGAAAACATAACTCCCCAACCCACTACCCACCAGTCATACAAGGGAAATTTTTCACCTCTAGGGCATCCTATTGGCCCCTGCACCTCACTTGGGCCCTTGAGCCCTTCCCACCAAATATCATATCCCCACCTAGGAATGTACCATATAAATTTAAGTCTACCCTTTCCAGAAGTGGCCTGAAGTCTCTCTTCAACACCCACCATGCTGGCAGAGGGGCTGAAGCCTATTCTTCTGACCCCCTCCACTGTGAGAGCTTTGAAATAAACTTCCTGCGTGCAATCAGTCTCTGTGTTCCAGTGAGAGCCCCCTTTTCTCCAGCAGCCATAATTTATGGTGAATCAGAATGCTCCAAATAAATGGCATTAGACATGAACCTAGAAATTATGGAGATTTCTCACTGTAGATTACTTTCATAACTCTGTCAGATGCTAAGTCATCAAGAATATTACATTCACGGGAAACGGACTTTGGCCCAGTGGTTAGGGCATCCGTCTACCATATGGGAGGTCCGCGGTTCAAACCCCGGGCCTCCTTGACCCGTGTGGAGCTGGCCATGCGCAGCGCTGATGCGCGCAAGGAGTGCCGCACGACGCAAGGGTGTCCCCCGCGTGGGGGAGCCCCACGCGCAAGGAGTGCGCCCGTGAGGAAAGCCGCCCAGCGTGAAAAGAAAGAGCAGCCTGCCGAGGAATGGCGCCGCCCACACTTCCCGTGCCGCTGACGACAACAGAAGCGGACAAAGAAACAAGACGCAGCAAATAGACACCAAGAACAAACAACCAGGGGAGGGGGGGAAATTAAATAAATAAATAAATCTTTAAAAAAAAAAAAAAAAAAAAAGAATATTACATTCACAATCCGTAAAGAGTCATGTTTCAATTTTGATGATTACTGGGGAATACATGATGTAAGTACACAAATAAGTATTCCTTTTCTATTGCACAATTTGGATACTTTCAAAAATCAAAACAGGAATCAATTCTTGATTCATATCACTGAGGAATGGAAAAAGTTATCAATTGTTAAGTAAAAATCTTTGTAGTAAAGCCTTTACATCACATGTCATGTGAATACCACGAAGATTACATACTACATAACTTTGAAGAAAAAAAGTGTGAAGAATATGAAACTTAATTTTCCTAGAACAAGTATTAGCTTCCATTGCCATTCTTTTTGTGCTTCAGAACTTAACAAAGAGGATAAATTTCTGACTTTCTAAACAGCATATCATTAACACAAGTCTCTTAAGTTCTTCCTAACAAGACAGGGCATTGGTCTTTGCAGTACACTGAGCCCACAAAATTTATATATTCTCACAGTAGATTATGGATACAAAGTTAGTCCAATTCACTTTCAAAGTGTAAAGTGATAAAAGGCAAAGTTTCTCTTACAGGATGGTGGTTTTACATACATATATTAAGATAGTTAATCTCTGATAAGAAGCAGTACAAAAGGAAGATCTAAGTTCAAAGCAAAAAGGGAATATCATTGCACAACTGCAGATATTAAATTCATAGGAAATTACTTCTTTTCATCAGAACACTCTCAAAATTCTTAACAATTTTCTCCCAGAAAATGCACATGATTTTAATCCATTTTTCATTAAATATTATTATGGCAGTATTTATGTTATTAGTTAATAAAAGTTCAACATAAATTGAACTTAAAAATTTACCAACCATTACACCTGTAAATTTTGTAGGAAAATAATGCCAAACACTATTATTATCCTGTTATCCTGTAATAATACCTATAGGCAGAAAAACAGGGACAGAAAATATAGAGTGCAGATTACTTATGTTCAGAAAGTTAGAATAATTCTCTCTCCCAGGATTGAGAAGTCTTATTCTTTGTGCTTACAATGCTCCTTTCTCCAGGGTGTTCTACTTCTAGAATAGGTCAGGACAAAGCTTCAACATACTTTTATCATTTGTTTGATCTATGGGGAAATTATACTTTTAATTATTTCAAAATGCATCCAACTTTCTTCTTACAGTGCTGGTGGGGACAGGGGTTTGGCATATGCCATTAATTTCTGTTGGATCTTTGGTAAACAGAAAAAAATAGGAATTGCCATTGTTGAACACTGTAATAAACAAAGTTGTATTTTAAATCTAAACCACTAAAAGAAATCCACATCTATCTTCTGTTCTATTTTTCTGGCTAAGAAGCACAGCAAGAGAAAATTAATATTCAAAATCCAAATGACTACAAAAGCCCACTCAATGTATTTTTATAAGACTTCAACATAATTTTATAAATCCATGAGTTTGAATCAACTGGCAGAGATGATTAGGTATCAAATATTTTTATTCATTCAAGTTAATGTCTTAGGGCTAAAGAACTGTAGGATGATTACAAAAATGTATAGCAAAATCCAGTTTTAAAAATTTGAATGGAATAGTAAGGATGATTTCAAGAACATGAGATAGACCAGAAGCAGCAGAGGGTAAGAAATCTGGAATAAGAATATTAATGGTAGTAAAATAAGGTTGGTAAATTGCTGTTTAAACAAGGCATATTAGATAAATTAGAGTATAAGTCACAAGAATGTTCTAAATCTGACTTCATCTTAATTCTCCACCAAATTTATAACTCATAAAATGTGATGCATCCTACCTTGTCAGGGACACAGAAAGGTGATGTGAGTGATTATGTGAGCTTTGGTGGTAGGAACATTCATAATTTTAAGGGAACTGATCCTATTCTGCAAATTTTATCAAAATGTTACTTTCTAATAATGGGCACTTTCTGCCTCATTAAAATTAAATATTAAGATAAATGTCTTCTACCTGTACCAAAGCTAGATCATAACTTCTTGGTTTTTCTTAAATTCACTCATATTCCCTTGTACACCATAATGTTGGTAGAGCATTTAAAACAAAACTGAAAACAAAATATAGATGTTTGGGGGGAAATGTTCAATTCTTGGGGACACAGTCTGCTGGTGCTTTAAAGCCAGGTTTTCTCAGAAATTTGACTATTATGTGGGAAATTTATTTTTTGAAAAGTATAGTGGATAAATCGTAAAGTAATTAAAGGGAAACCAATCAATACCTACAACAGAATAGCTAAACATAAAGCCAAAATAAATGTGGCCCAAAAGGATACCTCTTGAAACCATTTACTTGGTCACAAATTGATACTCTCGAGATCCCCTTCTGTTTTTAACCATTATAAATGATATTTAGAATCATTTACTTCTATCATTCAAAATAAAGAAAACCTAAATTTGATTACAAATGTTGAAAGCTATTAAAGGTAATAAACTATTGATGACTAGATAAGTGTATTACAAACAACTGTTGTGTTCTTTTGCAAATATTCAATTAATCTTGACCTATTTTAAAGTACTACTGATGAAATTTATCACTATACACTCTCTATATGTATATTTCCATATAGCTATAAAAACATGGATAGTTCTACTATGGTTTCTAGTATAAAGAAATTATTTTTGCAGTACTTTGGGTCAGTGTTAGATGAGTGCACATTCCTACAAGGAAGCCTCTTGAACTGACAAAGGATGAATGATCGACAAGAGTAACAAATGCTTTGTGGTCTTGGACTGACATGTCATTTAAAGCAAAACCTATTCTAACTAATGCCATCCATATCTACTAGAGGTGTCAGAGGAATATGCCAGACCCTTTGCAGAATATAGCTTGAGTATGGCTAAAATTATATCATGGATAAGGAAATGCATCCCTTTATGGAAAAAAATAGATATAGTGAATGTACTTTTTATGCTGGAGTAAAACCTGTTTATATGTACAACTATTTATACCTATAATTTTCCCTTGGTACAAATTTTTAAGAATCAAACTATTCCTGAAAATTTCAATATTTAATATGCTTTCATCCTAATCCTAAGAATATAGGACTAATATACCAAAATGTTAGACATTATTATCATTATCATTATTATTGCGTTTATCACACTACATGGAAATTGTGTTCACAAACTCTCAACTACAATGGTAGATTCTTAATAACTTTAACTATATATTAATTATGTTCATTTCCCTAGGACAGAGCTTGATATATATTTGGCACCATTTTTTTTTTTAACTGAGTAGTTAAGTTCCATTAGGCCATAAAAATAGTGTTTGGTTTTTTATCAATTAATTCAATATATACAAAAAACAACCACTAATATTGGCAATTAAAACCCTCATTCATGGGAAACAGATATGGCTCAACCAGTTGGACTCCCATCTACATACAGGAGCTCCAGGGTCCGATGCCCAGGGCCCCCTGGTGACGGCAAGCTGGTCCACATGAAGGGCTGGCCCACACAGTGCTGGCACATGCAGGAATGCCACTCCATACAGGAATGCTCCATGTGGGAATGCCATCCTGTGTGGGAAAGCTGCCCCACACAGGATTGCTGGCCAATGTGGAGAGCTGGTGAAGCAAGATGACACAAGAGACAGAGGAAAGAAAATAAGATGTAGAAGAGCAGGGAGTTGAGGTGGCACAAGAGAGTAATCATCTCTCTCTCTCCTACTCCAGAAGTGCCCAGCAACAGTTCCTGGCCGCCTAATGAAAATACAAGCAGGCACAGAAGAACACACTGCTAATGGATGCAGAGAGCAGACAACAGGGGTGATAGGGCAGAGGGAGAAATAAAATAAATCTTTAAAAAAAAGTCTCTCATTCATTAAATCAGATATGCTGGTGAAGAAATTGTCAGTGTCTCCTACTCATTTTTCTTTGATTATTTATCTACAAATCATTGTTTATATGTAAATATACATATATAATAATTTTTTCTCATATGTAATATATGTATATAGTAATTTATATGTAAATACATCTATAAATACACTATGTAAATATACATATATGCTTTGTATAAATATGCATATATATGTAATGTACATGATAAAACAATGTAAATATAAGTATATAATTGTTCTAACTAGAGTTCAATATAACTAATTTTCATTAAATTATTTTCAAATACTTTTCAAACTTTAGATTTCTCATTTAACATATTTTATAACTGCACTGGGTCAAATAAGATTTTCAGACATCCTAAAGTAATAATTTTCCTTTCTGAAAATGGCATAGCCAATATCAGCATTAATGGATTCATACATAAAGATTATCTACTGATTTTGTGCATAATTTCTGAATAGATTGTATATGAGCTTGTTTATGATGTAAAAAATCTCTCAAAGGAAACAGGAAGGGGGGGAAACCTACTTTATCTGTATTGCCCTGACAATTCAGTTTGGACAGCAATATTTTCTAAATGTACCCTATTCAGGACTGGGTATGTAATTACCTCTAGTTCATAGTCTAGACATTAATGCTTTCATAATATTTAAGACTCCTTGTAACAAGCTTGAAGCTTTAAGTAAGCAAAGCTAAATTTTGAAAATCTTGACCATATAATTAGCAAAGAATGCAATAAAAGCTGCAATAAAAGAACTTCAGCCTACAAACCTTCAAGTTGCTGTTAAATGAGGTTTCTTTGAAATGCAGATCAGTTGAACTAGATTAGTGATTTTTTGCTCCTGTCAACATCATAACAACATCATGGAAATACAATTGTTCGTTGGCCTTAGCTTTTTTCAAAGATTTAATTTTTCTCTCCCCTTCCCTGCTTCCCCCCCAATTGTCTGCTCTCTGTGTCCATTCACTGTGTGTTCTTCTGTGTCTGCTTGTATTCTTTCCAGTGGCACTGGGAATTTGTGTCTATTGTGCTGCGTGAGCTCTCCATGAGTACAGAGCCACTCCTGAGCAGGCTGCACTTTTATTGCACTGGGCGACATTCCTTATGGGGTGCACTCCTTGCATGTGGGGCTCCCCTTTCTTTGCATGCATCAGCAGTGTGTGTGGGCCAGCTCACTGCACTGACAGGAGGTCCTGGGTTTGAACTCTGGACCTCCCACATGGTAGGTGGAGGCTCTATCTGTTGAGCCAAATCCGCTCCCTTATTGGCCTTATATTCATGTTTCCATCTGCTGCCTTGTTATTTACTTTCCATGGTTTACTCTGTGGATCTAAATAAGGTACATCAAGGAGGGCTAACACCACAATGGATTCTTAAGTATTACATCAAGGTATTTGAAACTGAAGACAGGAAAGGGCTGCATCAAAAACTTATCTCAAATGAACTTCCACATCAGAGAAGGTTTGGTATTTAACACTGCTGTGAAAAGAAAGAGTTACAAATCAGAAAGGCCTATGAAAGAAAATGCCTAAAATCTTAGAGATTAGCACCTCTGAGAATTAATATCCCAATAAAAATGATGCCTGATACCTTGAAGTTATCTCCCAACCTTTGCAAATATAATGTACTGTGTCACAGCAGGGCAATCATTTGACAAGGTTAAAAGTTCAGGAAAGAATTTTTAAAATTTCCCCCAAAGCTAAAAAGTATTTTTACTCCTGTTCCAAGTACACCCTTGTCAGAATAAACATATTTCAACATAATTAACACAATTAGCAGATTTTGTAAAATTACTTTCTATGTAAAGGCATTTTGCACTATTTAAAAAGGAAAATTAGGAACAACTTCACAGTAAACTACTGTAAACTAAAAAGACAGCATGTAATATGTGTTCATCAAACCTACTATTTCTCTTTTCTTCCCCAATGCAGTCTATGGTGACACAGAGTAAAATGTTCAGTCATTTTGAAAATCCTAAATTGCCATTTTACTATATGCCAATGTCCTTTTTAAGAATACAGTAAATAAGGGGAATTTTCCCTTATAGCTTCTCTTTCCCTTTTTTGTGTTTTCCCATTTTTATTTCTAATACACCAAAGTTGAGCAAGTAATGATTCACTAACTTAACTGTGAAAGTTTCGAGCAAACTATCCTTGTGTTACTATTTGACAGTTTATATCCCATCTGCAGTAAGCTCTATAAACGAATGATACCCTTTTGATTTACCAAAAAAAAAAAGCATTTCAATTATTTATGTTGTTCTATAGCAAGGGAAGATCCCACAGGTGTGTTCTCTTCTGTGAATCAGCTCCAAACCATAGAAGACACGTTGTCGACTCCAGTGTCTGGAAATCCTGCTGCAGGCTCACCAGATGATGAAAACTGAGGCATGTGGTGTTGGGGGCCCACATGGCATTTGGTAGCTTCTGGGCATGTCAAACTTCACAACTAGCCTACAGTCAATGACAGAAATCATCTTACTTTTTCTTGCCTCCAAACCTATTTTCCCCCTCTATCCTCCCTCTCAATAATGGGTGGTCTTCCAGAAACAAAGCCCTAAACAGAAGCAACCTCCCATGACTACAGAACAGAAATCAGTTGTTTTTTTGCTGAATTTCATTTCATATAGGTGATGTTGCACACTTATTTATAACCCAAGAGACTGTTACCTCTCCTTAGTTTAATGGCATGACAAAACAAAGGATTTGCATATGCAAAAGCAGATGCTGTATCAGGTTTGACTACTCTTGATTGAAAGCATGTAAAAGAGTTTTATCTGCAACAGCTGTCTCAACAGAACTGAACTCTGATGGGCAGTCAAGCCTCTACCATCTACAAAAGCATGTATACAAAAAGACAAACTGAATTGAAAATTGATTGCCAGTTTCCCTCATCTTTCTCCATATGTTGAAATCCCAAAATTGTGTACATATTAGGATATTTTACCTATGAACTCTAAATAAGGATGCTGACATGCAATAATATGCATTCAGTTGATCCTTTTAGGTCAATGCTTTTCACCATTCTGACATAAAATAAGATACATGATACGACTTTCAATTGTAGCATTATGTAACAAAATTTTTTACAGGTTTAATATTCTACTGGCTGGACTAATGAGCAAAATAACTACTTTGTAGGATTTTTGCTTACTTAACTTTTTATATTCAGGCTGTATTTTTAGATTTTGAAGGTAATGGAGTTGTTTGCAATGGTTTCTTAATCTCTCTTACCTTTAGCTTCAATTTTCATAGGTACATTTTTCTACTAGGATTAAAATTTTGTTTTAGGATAAAAAGTTATTTTTCCCTTCTATCCTAAAGAATCTGAGTCTGACCGCTCACTGAGAAAAAAAAAAACAATAAAAAACATGTTTCTGAGTTAAGTCTGCAGAAGTTAACTCCATATGCCATGTATTAGTCAGGGTTCACTAGGGAAACAGAATCAACAAGAGATATTTGTCAATAGCATGTGATTTTATGAATTTCTCACATGACCTTGAGGATGCACAAGTCCAGGTTCCATAAGCAGGCTGCAACCAGGAGCTCCGAGGAAAGTCCAATGCAGTTCCTTGACAAGTCTGGGAGACAATGGCTTTCCAAAGAAGAACTGGAAAATTCTCACTCAATGCTGGAGTCACTTCCCCTTTTAAGACATTCAACTGATTGCATAAAGCATCACTCATTGCTGTTGGCAATCTCCCTGATTTATGTAAGTGTAATCAGTTATCTATGACTTACCACTGCAGTAAAGTCAATGGTGACTAAAGTCCATAAATGCCCTTGAATTACCATTAGGCCAGTGACTGCCTGACCAAACAACTGGGCACAATTACCTGGCCAAATTGACACATTAGCCTAACATTCACAGCCCACCCCTTGTCATCTTGGCAACCATACACATTACCTTAAACCATACTTAGTCTCTAAGTAAAAACAATAACAAACATGCATTTATATATATATATATACATATATATATTTATTTATTTATTTATTTATTTCTGCCTAACCATGTCCAACTCTCCTGCATAAAAGTGGAAACTCATTAACACCATACAGAATAGCATGCAAATTCCTGGGTAATATTCACTCTTAAACTTGACATTCTCAAATATTATGACATGAAATGGATACAACTTGTTACATGATAAGGGAAAAGTTTGGGGAAGATGACAAAGAAATTCGTTTTGCCTATACACACAAACACCATCATAATGAAACAAGGAACAAAGATTCTTGACTATTAACAGTCCTCGTTTCCATAACTGGTCACTTGGTCAAAGTTCATATTTATCACTACCTTTTTCTACTATCCATTCCATGTTTCCATTACACTCAGCAAGCAGCTCAGTTGGCATGGTTCTTTGCCTGGCGGGGTGACCTAAACTTTCATTCCTGATGATTCTGGGCCATTATTAGTCCTGCTTGAATTGGGTTGTTGCCATTTCCCGTTGACTTTAATCATAGGATGTGGCAGTACTAGGAGATACCCAAGAAGATATCCTGTATTCCAGACAGAGTCATCTTTACCCCCCATATGTATATGCAGTCTTGTTTTCCCTTGAGAGTAAGGATCAATCACCCCAGCCAGTATAGGAATTCCCTTCTTTGTTGATTCAGAGGGAAGAGGAGCCCAAAGTTCCCAAGTAGCAGTCTTAACTTCCAGGTCAATGAAATCATTGTGTGTTCCCTGGTGAGAGCACTCCTCCTTTTGGGACTAAAACCTGCAGACCAGCAGAGTTTGAGGTTGCAGGATCAGGAAGCAAAAATTTTCCTAGTGGGACACCAGGGGTAATAGTGAGTGGTGACACTCCCATTTCCACCCCTTGATTCCTAGATCCATGGATCCTGGTAATGGGAGAAAGAGCAGCATAGAGTGGACACTGATTTAGAGTATACACAGCCTCCTGGAGAACACTGACCCAGTTCTGCAAGGTATTGCCCCCTGGTTGGTGCCATGATTAAGTCTTCAAAAGGCCATTCCACCATTCTATCAATCCACCTGCTTCAGGGTGATGGGGAAAATGGTAAGACCAGTGAATTCCATCAGCATGTGCCTATTCCCACACATCATTGGCTGTGAAACTGGTTCCTTGATTGGAAGCAATGCTGTGAGGAATGCCATGGCTGTAGATAAGACATTCATTAAGTCCACCGATGGTAGTTTTGAAAGAAGCATTGCAAGCAGGAAATGCAAACCTATATCAAGAATATGCACCTATTCTAGTTAGAACAAATCCCTGCCCCTTCCAAGGTGAAAGTGGTCCAATGTAGACAACCTGCCACAAGGTAGCATGTTGGTCACCTCAAGGAATGGTATCATAATGGGGGTTGAGTGTGGGTCTCTGCTGCTGGCAGAATGGGCACTCAGCAGTAGCTGTAGACCAGTCAGCGTTGGAAGGGGAAAGTCCATGCTTCTGAGTCCATGCATAAAAACCATCCCTCCCTCCATGGCCACTTTGTTCAAGAGCCCATTGGGCAATGACAGGAGTGAATGGGGAAAGAGTCTGAATATTAGCCACAGAGCAGGTCATCTTATCCACATGATTATTAAAATCTTCCTCCACTGACCTCTCCCTCTGGTGAGCATTCATGTGGGACACAAATATTTTCATGATTTTGCCCACTCAAAAAGGTCTAGCCACATACCTTCTGTCACCAATTTTCAATTAATGTTCCTTCCAAGTCCCTGACTATCCAGGCAAACCACTGGCAACAGCCCATGGCCATTTCTTCTTCCAAGCAAAATGAATAAATAGGTGCACTGCTTGAAGTTCTGCCCCACTGGAAGGATTAGCCTTCACCACTGTCCTTCAGGAATGTCCCAGAAAGGAGCTGCAGCAGTCCACTTTTGGATGGTACCTGCATATCATGCAAAACCGTCTGTGAACCTGGTCCAAGTTTTCTCTTCCTCAGTCAACAGATTTTGAGGAACTCTCCAAGATGCCAAAGCTGTGACCTGGGAAAGAGAAGTAACATGGCCAGGGGCATTGACCATGGGCATTTGGGCTACCTCCTCATATAACTTGTTGGTGCCTTCAGGACCCACCTGAGTCCTGTCTTGTATATACCACTCTAGTTTTTTATGGAGTGCTGCTGTGCACTCCCAACTATATAGTTTGGTGGGTCATATAATACACTGCTCATGATAGGCAACTCCGTTCTCATGGTAACTTGATGACTCATGGTTAAGCATTCAGTCTCTACTAAGGTCCAGTAAAAGTCAAAAAGCTGTTTTACAAAAGGGGAGAAGTTATCTGCAGAGGATGGTGGGGCTTTGATCTAAAATCCCAAGGGTCTGTGTTGTGATTCTCCTGTAGGGGCATGCCAAAGACTACAGACAGAATCCCTATTTGCCACTGAAACTTCCAGCACCATTGGATGTGTGGATCATATGGTCCAAGTGGTAGTGCAGCTTGCACAGCAGCCTGGGCCTGATGCAGAGCCTCTTCTTGTTCCGGTTCCCAATCAAAGCTAGCAATTTTTCTGTCACCCAGTAAATGGTCCAGAGTAGCACACGCAAATGAGGAATGTATTGTCTCTAAAATCCAAAGATATCAATGTTGTTCTGCCTCTTTTTTAGTCTTAGGATGAGCCAGATGCAACAGCCTATCCTTCACTTTAGAAGGGATGTCTCAACATGCCCCACAACACTGGACACTTAGAAATTTCACTAAGGTGGAAGGAACCTGTTTTTTAGTTGTATTTATCTTCCATTCTCTCTGACACAAATGTCTTACAAATAAGTCTAGAGTCTTTGCTACTTCTTGCTCACTAGGTCCTGTCAGCATGGTGTCATCAATATAATGGACCAGTGTGAGGTTTTGTGCGAAGGAGAGGTGATCAAGATCCCTGTGGACAATATTACGACATAGGGCTGGAGAGCTGATATACCCCTGAAGCAGGACAGTAAAGGTATACTCCTGGCATGGCTAGCTGAAACCAGACTGTTTCTGGTGGTCCTTACTAATAGCAATTGAGAAAAAAGCATTCACCAAATCTACAGCTGCATATCAGTGACCAGGAGACATGTTGATTTGTTCAAGCAATGATACTACATCTGGGACAGCAGCTGCAATTGGAGTCACCACCTGGTTAAGTTTATGATAATCTACTGTTTTTCTGCAAGATCCATCTGTTTTCTGTAAAGGACAAATAGGAGAGTTGAAAAGGGATGTGGTGTGAATCACGACTCCTGCATCCTTCAAATCCTTGATGGTGGCACTAATTTCTGCAGTCCCTCCAGGAATCCAGTATTACTTTTGGTTGACTATTTTGCTAGGTAGGGGCAGTTCTAGTGGCTTCCACTTGGCCTTTCCAACCATATTAGCCCTCACTCCAGAGGTCATGGGTCCAATAGGGGATTCTGCCAGTTGCTGGGTATGTATATTCCAATTATGCATTCTGGAATTGGGGAAATATCCACAGAATGGGTCCCTAGATCCACAGTTCCAACTGTGAAATGGACCTGAGCTAAAACTCCATTTATCACTTGTGCTCCATAGGCCCCTACTCTGACTAGTGACCACAGTGACATTTTCAGTCTCCTGGAATTAATGTCACTTCTTAACCAGTGTCTAATAATCCCCAAAATGTCTGATCATTTCCTTTTCCCCAGTGTATACTTACTCTGGTAAAAGGCCACAGATCCCTTTGGGGAAAGGTGAGGAAGATTAACCATATGAATTTTGGGCAGTTTAACAGGATCCTTCCCCAAGAAGACCTAGCCTTCTCCTCATTCAAGGTGCTCTGGGTCTGTAAGCTGTCCCAAGTCTGGGAACTGATTAAGGAGCTGTGATTCTCTGTGTCTATAACTCAATAAGTGTTTTGTTCACTTGACCTAGAACTCTTCTCTTTACACAGATCCAGAAGAAATTTAGTAGAGTGCCCATCTATTTCACTGCTTTGTACCCCATGATGTAACGGCCAATGCCATAACTCTACGTAACTCAGACTATTTTGAGATCTTTTTTGAATCTGTGTTTCAAGGTGGATAGCTGCACCCACCTTGATGTAGGTGATAACTGCAGATACTTGACTTTTACCAGATCTACATTCAATCATCCCTATAATGTTAAGGATTCTAACTCCATCGCAGCCCTCCCTACATTAATATCAGGACTACAGAGAAAAGCAACCACAGAGCTCTTCAGGGAAGATGGAGTTAGCCTTACAAATTTATTCCTCACAGTCCTGGTTATAGGTGTGTCCTTGGAACATTCCTAGGGTAGGTAGGCAGCACTCAAATGGTAAATCAATTCTAGCATTCCAATCTCCCTAAGCCTTTGAATTCTCTCTTCTACTGTATACCTGGACAAATCGGACACCTCAGCCTCAGACATGCTAGGCCATCATTTGCTCCAGGTTTCAGTCAGCCACCCAAACAAACTGTTAAAGCCATTTCTAACCCCTTGAGCTACAGAAATCCAGCCTTTCTGCTTAGTGGGCCCATATCAATACATTCAGCCTGATCCAACTTATATTCCTTCCACCATTATCCCATACCCTAAGTATCCATTCCTGCATATATTCCCCTGATTTCTATCTATATCAAGTAGGAAATCTCATTTAGTTCTCTCTGAGGATACCTTACTTCCTCATGGGTCATAATTTATATTTCACCTTTCGGGGCTTGTTGTGATTTTAGTCTAGGAATAGGTTTCAAGGAAAAGAGGTGATGGGGTGAGTAAGGAGAAGGATTAGAAATGCCTTGCAAGCTACTGACCTTAGGGCATTCCCTTACATTTTCTTCTTGTGACAAAGGATTAATTTCCCTAGGCAGGGGTTGGAAGGCAGTTTCCTGTGGGCAGTCTGAAATCTTGACAGTTCATGCTGGAGTTTGACTGGTACCTGCTTCAGGGCTGGAAGTTGTTTCAGACTCCTTGGGGCAGAGTGAAGGCTGGATGATACAAATTTGACATGATGTGGTCTCCACATGGCAGGACACTGCAGGCTTATCTTCTAAGGTCTCAGCAGAATTCAGGATTCCAATGTCTCCACCAATATTTTCATCATCCCATAGGTCTCTACCCCAATTCTCTGGATTCCACTCTTTTCCAATCAATGCCTTCACTTTAACTGCAGAAACCCTGTGGGGTTGAGATTTTAGTTTCTTTGTAACTCCACTATTCAGACAATGAAAGCCTGTGTTTGGTTCTCATATATATTTGAGCCTATGGCTATAGGAGACAAGATATTCTTACAGAGTACACATAGAAACTCTCCCATATTCATGCAGCAGCTCTCTATATGATGACAGGGAATAATTTCTAAGGTACCCTGTTAAATGAACAACAGCAAAAAAAACCCCACAGAATACAACAAAGCATGTAAGTTTTGTATCATTTCTGAAAAAAGTCATATTGAGATACTTAATGCTTATGTGTACATTGACTATCTCTGGAAAAACACCAAGAAACTAGTTATGTTAAGTGATTCTAGAAAAGGGGAACTGCACCCTTAAGACTGCTTCCCAAACAATTTCATGACAAAGGATTCAGAGAAACTGACACCAATTATATGACACTTAGGACATATGGCCAGTTGCATCAGGTCTCTCTGCTGCATTGGAGACTAAAGAGATGACTATCTCTTCACACCCTTAAAGTAACAGAGGCACAACAGGGCTACCTAAATATGTTACTTATTTAAAATTGAATTAATATCAAATAAGCTAAACTAACCATTTAAAGAACTTATCCATGGAGAATGGGAGCTTATTAAAATCTCTTGGCTATATTTTACAATTAAAAAAAAAATTAGCACCTGTTAGAAAATTTAATAGCATACTAAATGGTACTCAAGTAACTGCTCAATCTGCAAAGAAAGCATTCTGGTAGGGAAGGTTGCCCAGGAAGCATAGTTAAAAGAGAAAAGAGGCAAGGATGAAGTGTAGAGAGGCAGCATTATTCAGGACAGTGACTCTTCAATGTAAACATAAGCCCCCTCTGCTCTGGGTGAGAATCACTTCTTGCAAAATCACTGATGGAAGTGGTTGGAATGTGAACAATATACATGCAGGAAAAAAGGTTGAAAGCTACAGATTACTGATAAAGAGGATGAAAAGTTGCTTGTTATATGGAGAAGAGATTTAGAATCCTAGTTATCAAGGTAACAAAGCAGGAGAAATTAATTTAATTCATGTGAAGTCAACAAATATTTATGAAGTGGCTAATAGTATGTTTACACTACTATTTAGTTCAGATCCACCAGCAAAATGAAGAGGTTTCTGAGTCCCCACTTAATGGTGTTTGACAAATATGTCTAGCTCCCTGCATTTGGACACATGGTGGAATTATACTTTCTCACTGCTTTGAAGTCATGTGAGGCCATGTGAACTGCTTTAGCCAATGGAATGTCAGCAGAAGCTTTAAGAGCCAGTTTGATTTGTTGCATTCTCTTACTCCCTGTTAAAAATGATCATGGAATTATATGTCAAAATGAAGCTTCTCATATCCTAGGTTTCTCAGTGATTACAATGAGCAGAGAAAACTAACAATCTGCATTAGAGTTGTAACCTGATTGAAAAACAAATATTTATATTAATCCAAGGAGATATGAAGAATTATTTTTATTACCACAGAAAAACCTAATCTATCCTGACCAATACAGAAATTTAAATCGTTCCATTTTTTAACCTTGGGAAAATTATAAAAGGAAAAATAAATCTCAAGATAAACTAATCATACTAATTTATGACCACACTCTGATAAATTATGCCTATTAAAGTAGTACTAGAAATTGTTTTTTATTTTAATTTTCTTATTTTTATAAAATGTTATTGAAGTATATTATTGACAGTTGAAAATCCATAAACAAAGAATGTGTAGTAAAAGATGTGGACTTAAAAACAAACATGCATATCACCATATAGGGCTTCCATACATCACCCCACCACCAACGAATGGCTTTGATGTGAAATATTTGTAAAAAATTATGCAAAAGCATTGTCAAAAAATTTCTACTAACTATAGCCTATAGCTTACATTTGGTGTATGTTCCCCAAAACCAACAGGATTATTAGCACACTGTATTAGAATTATATATTTGTTACAATTCATGAGAACATTCTTATTCTTTTTTTTTCCCCATGGTTAGTAGAAATACTTTGATATTTGTACATCAATTGTAAAAATTATACCATACACATGCAAAATGTTATTAAGAGGAAAGAGTGGAAGTGGAGGAGGAGACTGGGCATAGGGGAATCCCCTATATATATATTTTTCATTCTCATATTTTTTCTTCCTACATTCTCTATATTCTTTTTTAAATGTTACAGTCAAAAATTATAAGAGGTTCCCATATGCCTCCCACGCCCCCTTACTCCATTCCTCCCACATCAACAATCTCTTTCATCATTGTGGCACATTCATTGCATTTGGTGAATATATTTAGGAGCACTGCTGCTCCACAGGAATGTGGTTTCAACTCCCCCCATTGCTTTCAGTGGGTTATGGCCGGATATATAACGTCCAGCAACTGTCCCTCTAAAGTCATTTAGGACAACTACAAGTCCTGAAAATGTCCCCACATTACATCTCTTCTTCCCTCTCCATGCCCTCAGCAACTCCTATGGCCACTTTCTCCACATCAGTGCTACTATTAGTCACAATAGTTCCATAGCAGAATATTAGGAAGTCCACTCTAATTCATATTTTATTCCTCCATCCTGTGGACTCTGGGATGGTGATGTCCATCCCACCTCTATATTGAGAGGGGGCTTAGATTCTATATGGATGATGGATGCAATTTTCCTCCTTGCATTTGTTGGAACTTTGATTCCCTGGTGTGGTGACTGACCCTCTTCATCTCCCTGTTTCCTGGCCAGGGTAAGTCCAATGAACCCGAGGATAGGAGTTGCAAGCATGCTGAGGTTCAGGGCCCAGATGGCACATGGATAATCCAGAGATTCAAGTCTCCTGAGTATACACCAACACCAGCACCAATCATAGGTTCTGTAAAAGTAACAGAAGATGTATGTGTAGAAGGGACAACCTGAGTCCAAATCCATCATGCTCAGGAACACAAATTCCAAACTGTGGCCAACTGACCAAGCACTGAATGCCAGAGCCTAGAATAACCATAGAACCTGTGGGTCTCGATAGTCCTCAGGAGAACTAGTACATGGAGTTGTATCTACTTTGGCTGTCTCTGGGGTCCTGCTGAGGCATGCATAAGAAAAACCCCTCTGATGACTTCCTGACTCTTGTTTGAAGACTATTAGCCATATAATCTCATTTGTCTTTGCCATTTCCTCTTATTCAAGGTCAAAAAACAGTATTTAACACATGATCCTACATGTAGGCTGAGATATCCTGCTGATCCGAGTTGACCCTTTTATTCAAGGTCTTTTTCTAGTTACATCACCAGCTGGTACTTGGTAGTAATCCCCAAGCACCAGGGAGGCTCATCCCCAGGAGTCATGTACCATGCTGGGAGGAAGGTAATGCATTTACATGCTGAGTTTGGCCTAGAGAGTGGCCACATTTGAGCAACATGGAGGCTCTCAGGAGGTAACTTGTAGGCACCATGCTGCTCTAGGCCTATTTCATATTTCAGGCACACAAGCTCATGAGCATAGCCATGAGTATCAAGGGCTCTTTATTGGACCATCCTTCTTTGTTGGTCTTTGCCATTGCACTTGGGTGATTATTTCTGTTCCATTGTGGAATGTGATAGAGCTCCCCTGGCTAGGAACTCAGCACTTCCTCCATTGTCATTTGTAACAGGAACTACTATGAAAATACCCAACATATATCCAAACATTTTTAGGTACCCTATATACATGCACTGGAGAACTCCCAACCATGAGCCACCCCTATCAATAACACCTCACACCAGTGTTCCTCCCCTGCCATAGATGAACCTCTCTGTCATCCAAAACTTCTTAAAAAGTGAAGCCTAATATATTGCCAAATTCAATTAATAGGAAAATGAAATATAGTAATGGGTTTAAAAATTAAAAATAGAATATACACTAATTTAGGAAAACTAAAATAAAGCAAAAATAAATCAGGGTATTAAAAAATGAAAAATATTATACAGCTTTATTTTGGACATCTTGCCTTTCATCACTGCAATAGTTTTGCCTGTACAGTGGCAAGTCAAAGATATTGTATTTTAAATGAAAAACATATCCTACATTATTTTGGGAATCTGAGATATGGTTTCATCTTTTCTTTCCATGTTGAACCTGTTTCCTTATTTAAATACTTTAATTTTCTTTCTCAAAATGTTTTATATAAAGGATACCTCATGGTTATATATAACTTTATCTTTCATTAATAGGACTACCTGCCTAATACATTAGCCTGAACATGAATAATCAGCAAGGAGAAAGGAAAGAAGAAACATTTGTTGAGCACTGACCATCTGCCAGAAAATAAAGACTGCCTTGAGGTTAAGGTGATTTTGAGAAAGCAAATACCAAACAATTTCTTCTCATGAGATTTTAACATAACAAAAATGTTACATGTAGCAGTTTGATATTTTCTATGAATTCTAAAAATAGATATTGGATTCAGAGGTTTCACTCTTACTTGATTAAATTATGATTAAGGCTTTCATTGGACTACATCAGTAGGATGCTGAATCCCCACCCACTTGGTGTGTGGGGACCCACAGAAAAAATGACAAGGCAAAGGATTTGGAAGGAGTTCTGGACCTGGAGCCGGGGAAGTAAACACACATGAAAATATCACAGCTCTGTAGATGTGGCAGAGGCCCTGGGAAGAAAGGAGCCATTTGCCTAATAGTCTACAGCTGACCTTGTGGAGAGACCGGGGCAGCTGAGTCCAGAGAGAAACAAGCCCTGGGAGAGAGGCAAGACTTGTCCAGCCTGTGGCTGAGCCTAGAAGAGGCTGAGACAACAAAGCCTTGGGAGGAGGAGGAAGACTGAACTATTACAAACATCACCTGCCATCTTGCATCAATACATGGCAACTGATTCTGGGTGAGAAAGCACCTGCTATGGTACTTTGAGTTGGACTCTTTAAGGCTTGTGACTTTCAGATTATACCCAAATACATACACTTTATAAAAGCCAACAGATTTCTGGCATTTTGCATCAGCACCCCTTTGGCTAACTAATACAGTATAGTGCCATATATTTCCATTTTTACCTTTCTAGATTTTCTACTAGAAGTAGACTTCTGGAAATACTTTTAAATGTTTCTAGATATTTGAAATTCCATCTATCCCCTTAGTTGAAGTTCATACCTGTACATTTTTAAAGTTTCAATGATTCTTGGGAATTCCTAATAATGCTTTGAAAATTGATACTCACCCAAAATCAACATTGTTTCTGAAATATTTGGCTTTCTAAGCTTATAACTTTCAACTCAAAATAGAAAAAGAATCTGATTTTTTAAAATGATTTCATAAAACACATATAAATTTCCTAAGTCATCAGCTAGAGGGACTTGAATGCAGAGAAGGGAAACTATCTTTAGGGACATATTTAGATAGTATGATTACTACTCTAAATCTTTTTCAGGTTGAGGTATTTTTTAAGGAAATAGCTTCCTTTTTAAGAGGCTCTAGTTAGAGTTTCTTCTAAGGTCCCATTATATAAAGAAGTTTGGTTTTCACAGCACTCTACAATAATGGTAACTCACTCAATCGCATTGGGGAAAATGCTTCTTCTGCACTTCGTCTGGTTCCTGAGAGTATGGAGGGAGCTCAGTCGTGTAACCACTGACCTTCTGTCAACATCTTCCTATCTCTTGCCAGAGAAGAAAAAGTCACTCATCTTACCGGTAAATATGAGCCTAACTTTTATTTTATTTCTTATTTTATTCAAAATTTAAGTGAGGAAAAGGGATGATTTATTGGACCTCTTAAGAGACACTCATCCCCGTAATGGAATGATCCAATACAAGCTGTCAAAGGCAAGATTGAAATCAGTTTAAGAAATTGTAATATCATGTATCTTCTATATATTTCAGATTTCTGCATAAAAATTTTTTGTAAAAACCTTACACAATTTGTTGTGCAAACTAAATACGCCTGGGGAAAACACACCACTGCATATCATAGAACAGGGGAGGAAAGCACATCATGCACTACAAGGAGTTTACAAGTATGCCAAGATGCTGATGCCTTCAGCCTGGGGTGACTGATGGAGACTGGGGGCAGCTTGAGCCCTCAGGCCAATCACCACTAGCCACAAGGTAATCCAAGGTGCTCTCCAAATAGCATCACTTTGTATATGTGTCATGACATAAATAAAGTTGGGAGGTACTACCACAGAAGTTGTAGCTGAATAAAAAGGTGAATTGTGATAGCTTAGCTGTCTGCTAGTGGCATGGCACAACCCTGTTCAGGAGGTCATGGGCTGAAGGTGTAAAATGGTGGACTGCACTACTGTAGGTTAGATTTCAAAAGGTTAACATAGTTCACAAAGAAAGGAATATGCTAGCATTTTTTCTGTGTCCCAAAATAAATAAATCTTACTTGTCCCTCACTAGGGGAAAATAAAAAAACTAGCTGTGAGGCACCACAAAGATTCAAGCCAAGGGCAAAAAGTTCACCTCAATTGACAGAACACATGTTTTCCTGGGCAGATATTTTTCTCTGCCTATTAGTATCATTTCTACTTGGATTGTACTTATGTAAATAAAATATGTTTATAAAAATAATAAAAATGAGCTATTGTCAGCTGGGCTCTGGAAAACTATGAAAACACTGGGAAGTAACTTTATATTATTTCTATGGGGGAAAAAGCAGGATTACACATATTGAGGTCTTCAGATATAACGTTGCCAAACAACCTTGATTAAATGTTCCAAGCCTCTGATACTATTTCTGTTATTTGAGGATTACAAAGGTAAAAATTCCAAATGCTGTTTTGAAAAAGGATGACTTTAAAAAGACCCAATATTTGTAAATGTTATAATGCAAGAGAGATGTTAGATAATAACCATTCTAATAAGGTATATTGGCAGAGAGTATTTGTCCAGTCATCAAAAAACTAGTGACTATGGGACTCTTGCAGTTTGTAGAAAACTGTAGTATTCCTAACATATAAAAGGAGAAAATAGGGAGGAAATGGGTATGAAATAATATACATACAACAGCATAAAAGAATAACCTTTCTAGTTTCATTTAGTGAATGTAAGAGAAGACTTCTTACGCTGTATCCAACATACCTGGACAGAAACCAGAATTGGTGATGAAGAGAAACTGCTCCTTGCAAATTCCGCCACAAATGACCATTCTCTAGTTACAAGAGAAATTCAGTAAATCCTAATGGTTAAGAGTATAGGATCTGGTTACTGGAAATTAATGCTTAATCTTGAACAAGAAATGTAACCTTTTATTTCTTCATCTCTAATATGAAATATAATAACTACCAAAGGGTTGTTGTGAAAAAGATGAAATAAGATAAAACATGTAAAGTATTTACAAGTTTGTCTTGCCTATTCTATAGTAAGGTCTAAATAGTATGAGCTATTTTTATTATTCAATACTACAAGTCCCCCAGCCTACAATCTTAGACCCAGTGACTGACACACTGATGCTACAGATGCAGAATTCTAAGAAATACTAAATTTTTTAAAAAAACTTAACTAACTTCCACACTTTATTCAGATTTCCTTAGTTTTACTTTTCTAATGTAGTATCACTGTTATAATTCATGAAACAATATTACTATAATTATACAACAAACTTTAGCCTACTGTGTACATTAGGGTTCACTCTTTGTGCTGTATAGTTCTCTGTGTGTGATAAGTTACATAAAACTTGAAACTTCCCTCCTTATCCACGTTCAAACATATAATGAATATATTGTACTACCATCACCACCATCCATTATCAAACCTTTCCATCACTTGAAACAGGAAGTCTATACTAAATAAGCATTAAGCCCAAAGGCCCTATTCCCATCTTGGTCCTTGGTAACCTGTATTCTAGTTTCTAACTGAATTTGCTTATTCTAATTACTTAATGTCCGTGAGATCACATCTTATCTTCAAAGGTCATCCATGTTGTCACATGTGTCAGAACTTCATTCTTTTTATGGGTAAATAATATTACATTGTAGGTCTATACCACATTTTACTTATTCATCTGTTAATGGACACTTGAGTTGCTTCCATCATTTAGCAATTGTGAAAAATGACACTAAGAGCCCATGTGCAAATTTAAGTCCTGCTATCAATTCTTTTGTGTCATGTGATAAGTATCCACTTAACTTTCAGAGGAACTGCCAAACTGTTTTCCACAGCAGTTGCACAATTTTACATTCCCAACAATGAACAAGTGTTACTATTTCTTCACAGACTCTTCTACACTTGTTATTTTGTTTTGTTTTGATTTGTTGTTAATAATGGCAATACCAGCAGCTGTGAGATGGTTTCTTATTGTGGCTTTGACGTGCATTCTTCTGATGGCTAATGAATTCAAGCATCTTTTCATGCACTCATTGACCTTTTGGATGCCTTATATTTATTTTTCTTGCCAAAGAGCTCTGGCTAGGACTTCTAACACAATGTTAAATAACAGTGGTAACAGTGGGCACTCTTGTCTTATTCTTAATCTTAAAGGAAAACCTTTCAATGTTTCACCGTTAAGTAGGATGTTACCTGTTGACTTTTCACAGATACTCTTTGTCACGTTGAGGAAGTTTCTGTCTATTCCTAAGGTTCTAAATGCTTTTATCACAAAGGGTGCTGTATTTTGTCAAATAACATTTCTGTATCAATTGAGATGATCATATGGCTTTGTACCTTCATTCTGTTAATAAACCAATCTTGCATACCTGTTAAAATAAGTCTTGATCATAGTGTATAATTCCTTTAATGTTCTGTTGGATTAGGTTTGCTAGCATTTTGCGGAGGATTTTTGCAACTATATTCCTAAGAGATGTTGGTCTGTAGTTTTCTTTTCTTGTGCTGTGTTTATCTGCCTTTGGTATGAAGGTGACATTGGCCTCAAGAATGAATTGGGGAATGTTTACTCCTCTACAATTTTTTGAAGAGTTTGAGACTAGTTGGAGTTCAGTCTTCTTGGATGGCTTGGTAGAATTCCCCTTTGAAGTCAGCTGGTCCTGGGTTTTTCTCTTGGGAGGTTTTTGATGACTGATTCAATCTTTTCACTAGAAATTAGTTTGCTGTGATCTTCTATTAGTTTTTCAGTCAATGTAAGAATTTTTCCATTTCTAAGACCATGTGATTCTAAGAATTTGCCCATTTCATCTAGATTATTAATTTATTGACATACACTTGCTCACAGTATACTCTTACAGTCTTTCTAATTTCAGTTGAAATGTTCCCCTTTCATTCCTGTTGTACCTTCTCCCTTTTGTATCATATTTCTATATTGCTATTGTTGTATTCATTTTATTTCCCAAATTCCCTCCCAAGCTTTGGGCTGCAGAAATACTATAGTGGATGGTGGTGGCAGAAGGTTGGTGGCCCCAGTTGCCAACCCTGATTCTAGCACATGGGCCCTATTCTATAAGTAGATTCTTTGAATAAAAGCTAGTGAGAAGTCAGTCGTCTTTTTGGAACCTCAGCCTCTGTTCCAGAGTACTGATCTTTTTCCCAAGGCAGGCCCTGGGAAAATCTCAAAGATTAGCAACACCCTGCCCCTGCCAAGGGCCCAGGTACTATTTGGATAAGACTGTAAAGCAATTAAAGTCTCAGGGTGTTGTTGAAAACAAGAGAGTAATCAGTTAGCAATAATTGGGGCCTAACAGCTGGGTTTGATACCAACAGAGCCAAAAGCTTAATGGTTAAGTAAGAAAGAGAGACATTCAAAGAAAGCCCAGCTAAATCACTGTCATCTTTGGTGATCAGGAAAACTGTACATGCTCAAGGCTGTATACTATAAAGAACCAGGGAAGGAATTTCTGAGCTACAAGTCTCTGGTTACATATATGGCAAATTCATAAACTCCCTGAAGAGTGAAAGCAGTCTCCAAGTTACACACAGATTCCATAGTAAAAGGTGAAAATCTTACTGGTTCAGGGGACTTAAGCAAATCCTGACCAATCAGTGGCTGAAAACTAAATGGTGCTGGGAGTGGATGTAGATCAAGTGGTTTAGCACCTGCTTCTCATGAAGGAGTTCCTGGGTTCAATCTCCAGTGTCTTCTTGAAAAAAGAAAATGGCACTGACTCCTAGGCAAACCCTAGGGAGCCAACCATAAAGAAACAAATGAGGAAAATAATTGAGCAGGCACATGATAGGCTGTACACTAAGGGAAAAATAGACTTTCCAACCCAGTAGATAACAAACAAATGAGCAAACAGTAACAAGGAAAGAAGTCTTGGGAACACGGGAGGTTGGGACTCACCATCCATAGATAGTACAATATATTATCTAAAATGTTCAATTTTCATAACAAATTACAAGACATGAAAAGAAACAGGACAGTGTGACCAATACAACTGGGGAAAAAAGTAGACAAAAGAGAGTGCCTTTCAGGGGACCCAGATGCTGCATTTAGCATGGAGAGGCTTGAAAGCACCTATTTTAAATATGTTTAAAGTGCTAAAGAAAATCAGGCTTAAAGAACAAAGGAAAATATAATGATAATTACACATTAAAGACAGAATATCAATAATGAGATAGGAATTATAAAAAAATAGAATGAAATGCTAATTCTGGACTTGAAAGGAATGATGACAAAATTGATAAATCTGCTAGAGTGGATCAACAGTGGGTCCTGGCAGAAGGAAGAATCAGTGACCCTTAAGACAGATAAATGGAAATTATGCAATCTTGGGAACAGAGAGACCAAAATGATAGAAAATAAATGGAACCTTAGAGACTGAGTTTGATGACAAACATTAATTTACACATCCAAGAAGTTCAACACACTTCAAGTTAAACAAATGCAAAGAGAGTCACACACAGGCACATCAAAGTAAAAATGCTGAAAAACAAGACAAAAGGAAATTCTTGAAAGCAGCAAGAAGTATTTGACTATTCACATACAGGGAACCCCTAAAAGATAAATAGCTGACATCTCATCAGAAATAATGGAGGTCAGAAGGCAGCAAGATGGCATATTCCTAAAAAAAGGAAAAAACCAAAACTGTCAAACAAGAATCTCATAGCCAGCAAAACTATCTTTCAAAAACGAAGACAAAATTAATTTCCAGTAAGAAAAACTGAAAGAATTAATTGCTAGCAGAAATGCCTTACAGGAAATATTAAAGGAAGTTCTTCAGGCTAAAAGCAAGTCACAGTATTTCAAATCCACATGAAAAAATATAGAGAGTGCCAATAAAGATAATTATGTAGGCAATTATAAAGACATTATAACAACTTATGTCTTCTCTTATCTTCTATTAGTACATTAAACAGCAGCTACAGAAAACAATACGTTTGTAATTTTTATCACTGGGTTTATAATAATTTGTATTGTTGGGCCCATAATATGTAGAAATGTAATATATTTCATTATAGGAACACAAATGAGGTAGATGTGAACAAATCTAAACTGAAGTAAGGACATAATACCTGATGGTAACGTACCTGCAAGAAGAAATGAAGAAAACCTGAGAGGCAGGTGCGGTGGGAGGAGGGAGCGTGATGGGAGCAGGGACCTAGGTGGAAGGCTGGTCACCACAGGGACAACTCAGTGCTGATCTGGCCTGGGCCTGGGCTTTGTCCCGCCATGGGCCTGTCTGCACAAGAGATGGGGGCGCCAGGGTTCTCCGCAGCTCAGGCTATGGTGCCAGGCCTGGCCACCACTAAAACCATCCTCGGGCCTGCCTTAGTGGCTCCATCTGGGGCTTTGTGGAGTGAGGGGGATGGAAGCCAAGAAGGCAGGAGGAGCAAGGGGAAGGAGGAGGGAGGGAGAGGAGATGGGGAGGGGAGGGGAAAGGGAGGGGAAGCTCAGCTAGAGGCTGGAATTTTAATAGAAAAGCAGAACTAAGGCATTTTATGGATTTATCGCAAACCAAAATTAATGAAGCAAATTTCATTTTGCAAAATAAAAAGAAATGAAGAAAACCAGATATGATAAATAAGGTTAATAAAATTAACTATTCATGTATACTTGTTCTGCATTCTTTACTCAGCTACTTTAAAAGAGATAAGGTTATATAAAATAATAACTATAATAACGCATTTGCATCTTATATATAGGTGGAAAATGTATAATATCACAAAAAGGGGAGAGGGGAAAATGTACAGGAGTAAAATTTCTATATCTCACTCAAATGAAGTTAGTATAAATTTGAAAATATTTAAGTTTTTATGTATATGGTAAGGCCTGCAGCCACGCTGAGAAAATAACTTGAAAATAGTTTCAAAATCATTAAATCAACCCAAATATTTCACTACAAAAATATCCATGTAATAAAAAGAATATTGGAAAAGGAAAACAGAAGAATAAAAGGATATAAAATGTACAGCAACCAAATGGCAGATATAAATTAAATGATGTCAATAACATTACGTGAACAGATTATACAATGCAACCAAATGGCAGAGATTGTTATGCTGAATAAAGAAATAAGAACCAACTCTATATTGTCAATAAGAAACACATTTCAGAATGAAAAATACAATAGGTCAAAACAAAAAGCATGAAAAAAGACATACCATACAAACAAGCCACAGGAGAGCTGGAAGGATTATACTGATATCAGAAAAAATAGACTTTAAATCCCCCCAAAATGGGACATTTTTTAATAATAAAATGGTAACTCCATCAGGAAGATACAACAACTGAACACATATCATGGATCTAACCAGAGAATCCCAAAGAAAGAATTAAAGAATTCAGCATTAATAGATGAAGGTTTCAAAAACCCACTTTCAATAATAAAGAGAATATTAAGGCAGAATATCGAAATCTACAGAAAAGACTGTTGTGGGAAACTGGCTTACCTGTTTGTTATTGTGAATGTTACACCTGTTAAATGTAGCAGTTGTTAGATGTTGCAGTTGTTCTCTGTTATTGTAAATGATCTTGCAGTTCTAATAGCAAACAGCTGCTTGGTAGTTTCCCAATAAATGTGATGGGAAAACAAGGGTTGAGGCTCTCCGTTCCAGAAGCTGTGAGTACCTTGGTCCCAGGTTTTTCTCCCCTCTTGTGTCTCTACCTTTATTTCTGTGTTGCCTTCCCTTCAAGCCAAACCATTGTGAGCTGAATGCAGCAAAATACCACAAAACAACTAGATTTAACAGATATTTATAGAACATTCCACACAACACAAGCAGAATACACATTCATCACAAGCACAAATGAAACATTCTTTAGGATTGGTCATATGATAGACCATAAAAATCACCTTAAGAAAAGATGTTTCTAGGACACTGCATTTGCCAAAACAAAATTACATGTTTATAAATCCTACTAGTAAAAAATGCCTTAATGAACCTTAAAAGTTTGAAACCATACAAAACGATGAAGGTAAGGCAGAAAGCAATAACAAGGACATTTTTGAAATTCACAAATAAGTGGAAATTAGCACAATCCTAAATAGCCAATGGCTTTTTTCTGTCTGTGTCCATTAGCTGTGTGATCTTCTGTATCTGTTTATCTTTTTGTCATCTTTTCTCATTTTTCTCCTCTAGGATTCACCAGGTTCAATCCTGGGGGCCTCTGATGTGGAGAGAGCCACCTCAGTTCCTGGTCTCTGCTTTTCTTCATCTCTCTTTCATTGTGTCAAAATCTTGCTCCATGACTCACTTGCACAGGCAACAGCTCACAGTGCAGGCACTTGACTCACTGTGCAGGCACTCAGTTCACCATGTGGGCACTTGTGTGGGCATTCGGCCTGCCATGTAGGCACTTGGCTCACCTCATGGGCACTTGGCTCACTGCGGTCACCACGTGGGCAATGACTCACTGCTCAGGCATGCTTCCCTTCTTTTTCACCAGGAGGCCCCAGGGATTGAACCCAGGTCCTCCGATATGATAGGCAGAGGTGCTATCACCTGAGCCACATCCTCTTCCCTCCTCTATGGTTTCAGATGAGAGGTGAGAGCTTAATTGTATTGTTTCCCTTGTATGGGATGATTGGCTTTTCTCTTTGTGCTTTCAAAATCCCCTCTTTATTGATGATATTTGACATTCTGAATAGTAGGTGCCTGGGGTAGGTCTATTGAAATTTATTCTTCTTGGGATGCCTTGTCCTTCTTGGACATTGATATTTATGTTTTTCGTAAGTGTTGGGAAGTTTACAGTCATTATCTCTTCAAATATTCATTCCGCTCATTTTCCATTCTCTTCTTTTTGGACACCAAGAGCACAAATGTTTGTGCATTTCACACTGTCATTCAATTCCTTGAGACTCTGTTCCATTTTTTCCATTCTAGTCTCTTTCTGTTCTCCTGTCTTTTCCAGTTCAGATGTTCTGTCTTCAAAATTACTGATTCTGTGTTTAAGCACTTGAAATCTGCTCGAATGTGCCTCTAATGTTTTTTTAAATCTCATCCATCATGTCTTTCATTCCCATAAGGTCTGTTACTTTTATTTGCATGTCTTCAAATTTTTCTTCATGCTCTCCCAGTGTCTTCATTGTATCTTTCATTTTTAGTCCCATTTTCTTTTTTTTAAATTGACTTTGTAATAATATTACATTAAAAATATATATATGAGGTCCCATTCAACCCCACCCCCCCAACCACACCTTTCCCCGCCCCCCCCAGCAACACTCGTTCCCATCATCATGACACATTCATTGCATTTGGTAAGTACATCTTTGGGCACCTCTGCACCTCATGGTCAATGGTCCACATCATGGTCCATACTCTCCCCCATTCCATCCAGTGGGCCCTGTGAGGATTTACAATGTCCAGTGATTGCCCCTGAAGCACCATCCAGGGCAGCTCCATGTCCCAAAGATGCCTCCACTTCTCATCTCTTCCTGCCTTTCCCAATACCCATCAGCCATCATGTCCACTTTTCCCAATCCAATGCCACCTTTTCTATGTGGATATTGGATTGGTTGTGTCCATTGCACCTCTATGTCAAGAGGCTCAGATTCCACATGGATGCTGGATGCAATCCTCCCACTTTCAGTTGTAATCACTCTAGGCTCCATGGTGTGGTGGTTGTCCTTCTTCAACTCCATCTTAGCTGAGTGTGGTGAGCCCAATAAGTCAGATTGTAGGTGCTGGAGTCTGTTGAGGCTCAGGACCTGGCTATCACATTGTCAGTCCAGAGATTCAAATCCCCTAAATATATCTTAAACCCCGACACTAACTGCACCTCCAGCACATTAGCATGAAAGTCTTATGAAGAGAGATCCCATCTGAGTCCAGATTCATCACACATAAACACCAGTTCCAAAGAGGGGCCATCTGACCTGGTAGTTAACCCCATTGGCCATGACCATAACTCCCATGGGTCTCTTAAGCCCTCAAAGGAACCAATATCTGGGGGTTGTATCTGCTTTATCTGTCTCTCAGACTCTGCTCAGTTGTGCATAGGGGCAATCCTTCTGCCAGCCTCCAGACTCTTTTTTAGAGACTCGTAGCCATATAAACTCATTTCTCCTTTCCATTTCCCCCTTACATTAGGTCAAACAGCATTTTAAAGTCATGTTATTTTATGTAGACAGGGATATTCTGCTGATCTGCATTGAACCTTCCGTATAAGGTCCTTTTCCAGTTGCATCATCAGTTGGTAGTTGATAGTGGTCCCTCGGTGCCAGGGAGGCTCATCCCCGGGTGTCATGTCCCACGCTGGGGGGAAGGCATTGCATTTACATGCTGAGTTTGGCTTCAAGACTGGCCACATTTGAGTAACATGAAGGCTGAGAGGAGGAAATTCCCAGGCACAATGCTGCTCTAGGCCTTGTTCTTATTTTTGGCTTATCAGCTCACAAGCATAGTCATTAGCGTCAGGGGCTCACTGTTGAACCCTCACTCCCTCCCCGTCCCCGCCACTGCACCTGGGAGACTGTTGCTGCTCCCCTAGGGACCACGACAGAGCACCACTGGCCAGGAACTCAGTACCCCCCCCTGCTGTGGTTTTTAATTGTTGCCACTATGAGTATATCCAAACATTGCCATGCACCCTGGACATATGTTCTGTACAGCTCCCTGTCAGCCATATATCCCCTGTCAATGGTATCCCATAGCAGTATTCCTCCATTGCCTTTGTTGAACCACTCTGTGATCCAGAACTCCCTGAAATTTGAAGCCCAATCTAATGTCAGGGTCCCTTACTAGGAAATGGCATATAGTGATGGGTTTAAAGGTTATATAAAGAATACGTGTTGACTTGGAAAAAATTCTACATCCTATCTTCCCCCCCCCCCCTAATTATTGAGCTTCTCTTCACAGGAGTCCTAGACCACAGCAATGCATATATATAGTATACAGCACTCCCATACATCCACCACAAAACCTTTCCCTTCCACAGCGATACTCTTACACCCTATTCACATCATATTTCCTTAACGTAATGTACAGAGTCTGAGACAATAGCTTTCAAACATGGTGACGTCTGTGCTTACATTATGGTGCATACTTTATGATACACAGTTTTTTACATTCTTAGTTATCCTATGTTTTACATTATGGTTTACATTATCAGTCTGTCATCTCCTATATATTATGGTGTAATATTACATGTTTTATATCCATCCTTGTGTACTCTCACGAAACTCCTCTCTTACCCCCCATTTACCTTGGTTCCACACATTTAACGTCCATTTTCCCTTCCACCTTGGTGCCCACAGTGACAGCCAACCTCCATTTCCCAAGGAGCCACTTCCAGAGATAGATGGAATAGTGTTCAGGGCCTAACTTGCTCAACTGCCCCAATGCCCTGGGAGCCACCCTTTCTCTCGAGGGATACAGTTCCCTCTATTTGATGGCATTAGTCCTCCCCATGATGTGGGTCCACCCCTACTCTCACTACTTGGGTTTCTACCCCATGGTGTCACCCACTCTGGCAGAATGAGCATTTAGACATTGCCCATGAGCCCGTCCTGCATCAGACCCTCCCCTCCGAGCATTCTAAACAGGTAACCCTCTATATTATATTTTGATATGATTTTCTCAGCATTTTACTCTCCACCAACACCTGACCCTCTCCTGTGTTCATATGCCACCCCTCTCTCCCCCCACTTTTGGGCAATGTTACCCATCCACCCCTCCCCAGCCACCCTCAAACCCGCAAAGCCCCAACCAGAGGCAACCACTTGTCCCCTTCTATCTCTTCTTTGTGTTCATACTTACCACCATCTCGTCTTAAATTCCACCCCTGCAGACATCGGCTCACATCCTTCCTCCACCCTCTGATTTCTTGTAAGCCTATCGTTCAGTCTCTTGCTATCTAGGGCAGCTTGGTTATTTCATATCATTGAGGTCATGTAGTATTTGTCCTTCAATGTCTGGGTTGCTTCACTCAACATAAGGTTCTCAAGATTCATCCATGTTATCACATGTGTTTGTAGTGTGTTTGTTCTTACAGCCGAGTAGTATTCCATTGTGTGTATATACCACATTTTATTGATCCACTCATCTGTTGATGGGCATTTGGGTTGATTCCAACTTTTGGCGATAGTGAACAGTGCTGCTATGAACATTGGTGTACATATATCGGTTTGTGTCCTTGTTTTCAGTTCTGCTGGGTATATACCCAGCAGTGGTATTGCTGGGTCATATGGCAAATCTATGGCTAGTTTTTTGAGAAACCGCCATACTGTCCTCCAGAATGGTTGGATCCTTCTGCATTCCCACCAGCAGTGGATGAGTGTTCCCCTTTCTTCACATGCTCTCCAGCACTTGTAATCTTCTGTTTTTTTATAGCTGCCAATCTTAGGGTGTAAGATGGTATCTCATTGTGGTTTTGATTTGCATTTCCATGATAGCTAGAGATTTGGAACATTTTTTCATGTGCTTTATTGCCATTTGTATTTCTTCTTTGGAAAAGTGTCTGTTTAAGTCTTTTTCCCATTTTTTAAATGGGTTGTTTATCTTTTTATTTTCAAGATATAGGAGTTCTTTATATATGCAAGTTATAAGTTTCTTATCAGATATATGGTTGCCAAATATTTTCTCCCACTGTGTGGGCTCCCTTTTTACTTTCTTGACAAACTCCTTTGAGGTGCAGAAGGCTTTAATTTTGAGGAAGTCCCATTTATCTATTTGTTCTTTTGCTGCTCGTGCTTTTGGTGAGATATTCATAAATCCATTTCCTATTACAAGGTCCTGTAGATGTTTCCCTACACTGCTTTCTAAGGTTTTTATGGTCTTGGCTCTTATATTTAGGTCTTTGATCCATCTTGAGTTGATCTTCGTATAAGGTGTGAGATGGTAATCCTCTTTCATTCTTCTACATATGGCTATCCAGTTCTCCAGACACCATTTGTTGAATAGGCCACTCTCTCCCAGTTGAGAGGGTTTGGTGGCTTTATCGAATATTATGTGGTTGTGTATGTGAGGTTCTATATCAGGGCTTTCAATTCGATTCCATTGGTCTGTGTGTCTCTCCTTATGCCAATACCATGCTGTTTTCACCACCGTAGCTTTGTAGTATGTTTTGAAGTCAGGTAATGTGATTCCTCCAATTTCGTTTTTCTTTTTCAGTATGTCTTTGGCTATTTGGGGTCTCTTTCCTTTCCAAATAAATTTCATAGTTAGTTTTTCTAGTTCCTTAAAGAAGGCTGTGTTGATTTTTATTGGGATTGCATTGAATGTGTAGATCAGTTTTGGTAGGATAGACATCTTAAAAATGTTCAGTCTTCCTATCCATGAACAAGGAATAGTCTTCCATTTATTTAGGTCTTCTTTGATTTCCTTGAACAATCTTGTATAGTTCTCGGTGTATAAGTTCTTTATCTCTTTAGTTAAATTTATTCCTAAGTATTTGATTTTTTTATTTTCTATTGTGAATGGTATTTGTTTCTTGATTTCCTCCTGATCTTGTTCATTATTGGTGTACAGAAATGCTACTTATTTTTGCGCATTGATCTTATAACCTGCGACTTTACTAAACTCATTTATGAGTTCTAGAAGCTTTGTTGTAGATCTCTCAGGGTTTTCTATGTATAGGATCATGTCATCTGCAAATAATGAAATTTTGACTTCTTCCTTTCCAATTTGAATGCCTTTTATTTCTGGTTCTTGCCTCAGTGCTCGGGCAAGTACTTCTAAGACAATGTTAAATAGGAGCGGAGACAGTGGGCATCCTTGTCTTGTTCCTGAGTTTATAGGGAAGGAGTCTAGGATTTCTCCATTGTAAACAATGTTGGCTTTAGGTTTTTCATATATACTCTTTATCATGTTCAAAAAATTTCCTTGTATTCCAATCTTTTGGAGTGTTTTTATCAAGAAAGGGTGCTGTATTTTGTCAAATGCTTTTTCTGCATCAATAGATATAATCATGTGATTTTTTTCCTTCAATCTGTTTATATGGTGTATTATGTTGATTGATTTTCTTATGTTGAACCATCCCTGCATACCTGGGATGAATCCCACTTGGTCGTGGTGTATAATTCGTTTAATGTGTTGTTGAATACGATTAGCAAGTATTTTGTTAAGTATTTTTGCGTCTATGTTCATTAGAGAAATTGGTCTTTAATTTTCCTTTGTTGTGATGTCTTTGTTTGGCTTTGGTACTAGGGTAATGTTGGCATCATAGAAGGAGTTGGGTAATGTTCTTTCTGTTTTGATTTTTTGGAATAGTTTCAGCAGGATTGGTGTCTGTTCTTTCCGGAATGTTTTGTAGAATTCACCTGTGAAGCCATCTGGCCCTGGGCTCTTCTTAGTTGGGAGATTTTTAATAACTGGTTCTATCTCTCTGCTTGTGACTGGTTTGTTAAGATCATCAATGTCTTCTTTTGTCAATATGGGCTGCTTATGTGTTTCTAGGAATTTGTCCATTTCTTCTAGATTGTCATTTTTGTTGTAATATAGTTTTTCAAAGTATCCTCTTATGATAGTCTTTATTTCTGTGGGGTCAGTGGTGATATCGCCTTTCTCATTTCTTATTTTGTGTATTTCCATCTTCTCTCTTTTTTTCTTTGTTAGTCTCGCTAAAGGTTTGTCAATTTTTTTGATCTTCTCAAAAAACCAGCTCTTGGTCTTGTTTATCTTTTCAAGTGCTTTCTTATTTTCTATTTCATTTAGATCTGCTCTTATCTTTGTTATTTCCTTCCTTTTTCTTCCTGTTGGGTTACTTTGTTGTTGTTTTTCTAATTCCTTCAAAAGTGTAGTTAGCTCTTCAATTTTTGCTCTTTCTTCTTTTTTGATATATGAATTTATGGCTATAAATTTTCCTCTCAGTACTGCTTTTGCTGCATCTCATAAATTTTGGTATGTTGTGTTATCATTATCATTTGATTCAAGGTAGTCATTGATTTCTTTTGAGATTTCCTCTTTGACCCACTGTTTTTCTAAGAGTGTGCTGTTTAATTTCCAAATCCTGGTGTGAAATCTGGGCTTCTGTCCCTTGCAAATTTCCAGCTTGACTCCACTGTGGTCAGAGATATTGTTTTGTATGATTTCAATCTTTCTGAATTCATTGAGCCTTTCTTTGTGGCCTAGCATATGATCTATCTTGGAGAATGATCCATGTGCGCTTGAGAAAAATGTATATCCTGCTGTGTTTGGGTGTAGCGATCTATATATGTCTATTAGATCCACCTCCTCTAATATACTGTTCAGATTTTTTGTTTCTTTGGTGATTCTCTTTTGAGATGTTCTGTCCAGAGTTGATAGTGGTGTATTAAAATCCCCCACTATAATTGTAGATGTATCTATTGTTCACTTAGATTTTCCAGCGTTTGCCTGACATATTTAGAGGCACCCTTGTTAGGGGCATAAATATTTATGATTGTTCGATCTTCTTGACAGATTTTCCCTTTCACTAAAATGTAGTATCCTTCTTTGTCTCTCACAATTGTTTCACATTTAAAGTCTATTTTGTCTGATATTAATATAGCTACTCCTGCCTTTTTTTGGTTACTGTTAGCTTGTATGATTGTTTTCCAGCCATTCACTTTCAATCTCCATGCGTCTCTGGGTCTAAGATGTGTCTCTTGTAGACAGCATACGGATGGGTCATATTTCCTTATCCAATGTCCCAGTCTGAATCTTTTGAGAGGTGAGTTTAATCCGTTGACATTCAGTGTTATTACTATCAAGGAATTATTTGTGTTAGCCATATTTTGATTGGATTTGTGTTTGTCATATTTTGTTTGTATTTTTTTTGTCTTTTTTGTTGTTGTTGTTGCTCTTATACTCTCCTCCAACTCTGCCTTTCCTGTTTTTTCCTTTCTTCCAGCAGAACTCCCTTTAGAATTTCTTGCAGGGGAGGTTTCTTGTTGGTATACTCTTTCAGTTTCTGTTTGTCTGCAAATATTTTGAACTCTCCATCATGTTTGAATGCTAGTTTAGCTGGATAGAGTATTCTTGGTTGGAAATTTTTTTCCTTTAGTACCTTGACTATATCATACCACTCCCTTCCTGCCTCCATGGTTTCAGATGAGAAATCAGCACTTAATCTTATGGAGCTTCCCTTGTATGTGATGGTTTTCTTGTCTCTTGCTGCTTTTAGGATTTTCTCTTTGTCTTGAGCATTGGATAATTTGACAAGTATATGTCTTGGGGTGGGCCTGTTGGGGTTTATGACTAGTGGACTGCGCTGTGCTTCTTGGATATGCACATCTGTCTCTTTCAGTAGATTTGGGAAGTTTTCAGCCATTATTTCCTGAAACAGTCCTTCTGACCCCTTTCCCTTCTCTTCACCTTCTGGAATGCCTATAATACGTATGTTTGAGCGTTTTGCATTGTCATTCAGGTCCCTAAGTCCTAACTGGATTTTTTCTATCTTCTTATTGACCCCTTCTACTATCTGTTTGATTTCTGATGTACTGTCTTCCACATCACTAATTCTCTGCTCTGTCTCTTCTAGTCTGCTGATATTTGCTGCAAGTGTATTTTTGATTTCTTGAACTGTGGTGTTCATTCCCATCATATCTGTTATGTTTTTGCGTATGTCTGCAATTTCCCCTCCACGTGATGTCTTCATGTTGTTAACCTCTTTCATTACTTCGTCAAATTTTTTGGTGATAAATGTTCTGAGATCTTTCATTGCTTGTGCTAAGTTTTGCTCCTCTTCGTGATTTTTGGTTTGTTGAATGGATTCAGCCATGTTTTCCTGATTACTGGTTTGGTTTGTAGATTTTTGTTGCTTTCTGGTCATCTCTTTATCTTGATGGATTTAATCAGTTCCTTAGCTTCTTTGTCTACTCTTGGAGGTTAATTAGCTGTTATTTTTGCTTAGGTGTTATATCTTCTCTTTGTCACTTTTTTCCTTCTTATTCTAATTTCTTGTTGTTGGTTTAGTTCACTTTAAAGGAAAGTATATTAGTGTTGGGGAAAGGCAATTGTGTGTGCAAAGTAAAGTGTATAGTAGTATTGGTGATTTATGTTAACAAAACAAGAATATGAGATCTGGGCGGATGGAGGTTAGATTCACGTAAATTGTGTAGAGTTATAGCAGTAGGTAGAGTACTTATTATGAGGTAGATGATTGAATATGGGAGGAATGTGGTATGAGCTAAAAAGCTATTGTTTTTGTGAGAGAGGCGAAGAGAAAAGAAAGGTACTAGTTTCTTGTGTGGATAACAGACAGAAAACAAAACAAAGGTATTAGGAATTAAGACTTAGACCCTTCATGGATCGAAGAAAGGGAGGTGGGAGGTGGAATATAGGAGAGACAGTTGATGGTGGCGGATATCAAGATGTAGGGGAAAGAGGATAGTGTAGGTAGACTAAATCAGTTCACACAGAAATGAGGCAGTGGAGGATGAGAAGTCCAAGCGAATGTGAGGTGTTTCCTGCTGCACCTATTGTATAATTGAGTTAAAATAAACTAAGTAGAATATGAGGGACAAGAGGGGAAGAGACAACAGAAAAAAAAAGGGGGGGGGGAGGAAGGGATGAGAGGAAGATAGGAAAAGAGGGTGGACAAATGGTGGGGAACAGGTAGGGGAAAGAAAAAAAAAACAGATATACACGAACCAGAATTAAAACACCCACTACACAGCACCTACCACACACAAAAAAAACCCTTAAATAACTGAGTAAAAAAAGACTTTGGGGGATACGCTGTTAGAGAAGACTCGGGGATAATGCGGTGTTAGCAATCAGGAAATTGAAAAAAGTAAAGAATAAGTCAAAATGAAAATAAAAACAAAACAAAATGAAATGATAAAGAAAAAATGCCAACGTTGAAGGCTAGGGCATTTAAGGACCTCAGATGGACCTCAGTGCATGATGGATTCAGGGATGGAAAGTCTGAGATATTGAGGACTCAAGAGGTGTGAGTCTCTGTGGTGTCGGCTACCAGAGTTTAGGTAATTCAGACCTGGCAACCTCCAATCTGGTCAACAGGAAGCCTGGGAGCCCCACAGTGTAACACAGCCCTCAGGGATCCCCACAGCTGGGTGCCAGCCCTATGGGGGAAGTCAAATCCACAAACTCTATATTGCGACTGAACCTTGCAATTCACTTACTTAGCTGGGCTCATTGGTATGTGTATCTTTCACTTCAGCTTTTGGACAGCTCCCGTCCTGTGATTCCAAACCACTGCCACTAGATGGCGCCTCTACACCGCAGCCACTTTACTAGTACAGATCCGAAGCCCGGCCTGTGACGCCGAAAACAGATTCCAAAAGCCGGAATTCCCAAGCTTCGCAGAATATTCCCTAATCGGCTTCCAGGCGTGTCCCCCTCACTTGCCGCAGCCTAAAACAATTTTCCAATTACTTCTCTTTATTGCCTTTTTTGCCTACAGCCTATTTGGGTTGGAGACCGGCTGCCGGGCTTTTGGGGGTGGGGCTTCAGGCGGAAGCTCTACTATTTGTGCTCACAATCAAAAGTTTCTCCCGCTTCACAACAAAACACCGTCTATCTTCCCAAATCCATCCGCAAAGGTGACCCGTCGCATCAACCTGCCAATAGCTCGCCCAGAACTCGTGAACTCCTTAGCAACTCAGAGCCATCTAAAAGCGGAGCTGCCGGGCAGGACCGCGGTTCTCCCCACCCCCAATAGGGAGGAGCCCGTGTGCGGGTCTCACCTGCGGGCAATAGAACCCAAATTATATCTACTAGACCAATCCTCTCCATTACCTTTCCACCCAATCGATGTCCAGGCACTTCTGCCCTGCAAAAATCCCAAAAAAGCCGTGCCTTGGAGAACCTGCAGCCGCGCCCAGCTGCCTCCTCCCGGTACAGACCACAAAGGCAAGTTCACTCGGCGACCATCTTGCCCCCCGGCACTCAGTCCTATTTTCTTTAAGTCTTTGAAGTGATTTAGGAGAGTTGTGTGTTTATCACTAATTGTCTTGAATTCTATATTTCTTCAGGATATTTGGTTTGTTCTTTTGACTGGGCCATCTCTTCCTGTTTCCTAGTAATTTTCCTTATAATTTTTTGCTGATGTCAAAGAATCTGAATATTTTGGTGAATTTATTCTGATGACCAATTTCTCTTTCCTATTGTTTTTTCTCTTATAGTAATTCTTTGACATTTGCTTCAACTTATTCTAAGTCTTTAAGCCTTAAGATTTTTCTCCCAGTGGTTGGATACAAAGAACATGAACAGTTTTTGTCCATGGAATTTCCAGACCAGCTAACAGATGGCGCTCATCAGCACACATTTCCACAGAGGTGTTTCAGTCTAGGCTATCCTTTCTTCCTGTGTTGAATCTCCAGATCCATGATTCTAAGCAGGATCTTCTGGCCAATTCACTGAACAAAAGCAGCCTGAGCTCCCCTCCTTTACTCTCTTGATACTGCTGACAGTGAGGATGATGTCCTTTCCCCTCTCAGTCAGCTACAGTGAGCAGGGGTTTTTCCAGCTTACTATGTTGGGGGTTAGGGAAAGAAGCCCTTCTTGGCTGCCACAGGGGCTTGGTAAGTCACATGTGTCATTTTTTCTTCTTCATCTCTCTGTCCCTTGCTATCCTTGGAATTGTGTAACATTGTCATGGTCGGCTGATCCCCAAAGCAGGTCCCTCAGACAGCCTTTGGCTCTTTCTCCACTTTTTTTTTGAGAGCACTGCCTGTTAGTCCATTCACATCTTCCCACGACCCTATAGCAATTAAATTTGACCCAGTTTTCAAAACCATCTCAATGATGGGGAAAGAATAGTGCCTCCAACAAATACTACAGGGACAACAGGATATACACATGCAAAAGAATTTCACACTACTTGCAGAAATTAATGCAAACTGAATCATAGATCTAAATGTATGAGGCAAAACTATGACACACTTAAAGAAACATTGAAGCAAATCTCTGTGACTTTGGGTTAGAGCATGGTTTCTTAGATATGACACCAGAATCAGTGGGAACACAAGAAAAATGGATAAATTCAACTCTATCAAAAAAATTCATTTGCATATAATTTCATCAAGAAAGTGGAAAGACAACATAGAGCATGGGAGAAAAATATCTTCAAATTATATATTTAATGTTGGACTGGTATTCAAAATACAAAAATAACTCTCAAAACAGCTCAATAATCAAAATATAAATACCCCAATTCAAAAATGGGCAAAAGATCTCAATAGATAGTTCTCCAAAGAAGACCTAAAATGACCAATAAGCATAAGAAAATTACATCATTCATCATTAGAGAAATGCAAATCAAAACCACAAAGTGATACCATTTTACACCACTAGAATAGCTATAACAAAAATGACAGTAACATGTACTGATAGGATGTGAAGAAATGGAAATTTCTTACATTGCTGATGAAAATGTAAAATGGTGCACTTTGCAAAACATTTTAGAACTTTCTAAAAATGTCAGACATAGAGCTACCTCATGAGCCAGCAATTCTACTCCTAGGTATATACCCAAGAGAAATAAAAATATATGTACATGCAAGAAGTTACACATGAATGTTAAGAGCAGCATCATTCATAATAATCAAAAGTCCAAATAATTCAAAAGTCCATCAATAGACAAATAGATACATAAAATGTGGCATATATATACAGTGGAATATTTTTCATCAATAAAAAGAAATGAAATACTGATGCATGTTATAACATGGATAAACCTTGAAAACATGCTAAGTGAAAAATGCCAGTTGCACAAACTATATTTTCTCTGATTCCATTTATATGAAATATCCAGAGTAGGCAAATCCATAGTGGCAGAAAATTGATGAGTGTTTGCTTTGGACTATGGGCACTGGCATAAGGAACAGGGAGTGATATGCTAGCAGATACATAGTTTCTTTCTGGGATGATTTAAAATTAGATTGAGTAATGGCTACAGAACTCTGAGTATACCTAAAAGCACTGAATCATTCATTTCAAATGTGTGATTTGAATGGTATGTGAACTATACCTCAATAAAAGTGTTTTTAAAAATAAGGTGTAGCCTCAACAATATTTTCAAAAGAAAATCTGGAAGAAATCAAAGATGGCAATAGTAGTTGCTTCTGAGTGGCTACATTGGGGATGACTATTTTCTGATACTAAAACTTTTCTGTATTTCCCAAAAAGAGCACTGGTGAGAAAGTATTTAAAAAATATAAACTGGAAAGGGGACTTTGCTCAATGGATAGAGCATCCACCTACCACATGGGAGGTCCAGGGTTCAATCTCAGGGCCTTCTGAATCATGTGGTGTGTTGGCCCACTCACAGTTTTGATGCACTCAGGGAGTGCCATGCCATGCAGGGCTGTCCCCCGCATAGAGGAGCCCCATGCTCAAGGACTGTACCCTGTAAGGAGAGCTGCCCAGTGTGAAAAAATTCCTCCCTGCCCAGGAGTGGTGCTCCACACATGGAGAGCTGACACAGCAAGATGACACAGCAAAAAAGGACACAGATTCCCAGTGCTGCTGACAAGAATATAAGTGGACACAGAAGAATACACAGCGAATGAACACAGAGAGCAGACAACTGGGGGAGAGAAGGGGAGAGAAATAAAAAGTATATCAAATGGTAAACCTATTTTTATTATTTTATAAAATAAACAGTCTGGGTTTCAGTTTTATAGAATAAACTATATATACATATATATCCCATATACCCAACATCCTTCCACTTTACTCTTTTCCTGTATGAATACCATTTTTTAATGTGGATGGTTCATTTGTTACAGTTAATGTACAAATACTGAAACTAAACTACTAATCATGGTCAACTGTTTACATTATGGTTTGTATATTGGACCATACACTATTACAAATTTTGATGAAATTTAACATGGCCTGTATCCATCATTGCAAGATCATGTAGAACACTTCCATCACCTCACCCCCAAAATACCCCTTGTTCCATCTATTCTATTCCTCCCTCCCTTCCCTTGGGACCCAGGCAACCACGAGGTTTCACTACTTGAAGAACAAGATTCATGGCTACTTGTAACAATATGGAGGACTTGACATATTGTTCTGTCCTCTCCTATTTGAAACTACCTATGCTCTCTGTAGACTCCTGCCCCTCTATTGGAGAACACAGCAGGAATCCCCAGGATGGGAGTGCAACACCTTCTTGCTCATTTTGTGGGTCTCCACCCACTGATACAACCCAAAATGACAAGATGCACACTCACACACTGCCTAGAAGCCTGCCAGGGGCATCCTGTCACTAATGTCCCCCACATTCAACACCCTAAACCAGTAACCCTCCCCTGCCATGTTGCCAAAAGAGCATTCCCAGTGTTGTAGTTTTAACCACATACCCGCCAATCTCCAGCGTTCACCTGCTCTGTCCCCCAACCCTCCCCCCAGTTCCATGGACAGTGCACACCACCCTCCCCTCCCTATTCCTCAGATGAACCAGCACCATCCAAACTAAAAGTATTACTGCACCACTGAATGACTGTCATTTCTAACTAAAAAAAAACAGGAAAAGAAAGTGACTTTCAAGTTAATGGAAGAGTATAAACGAATGAGAAAGGAAAGGAAAAAGAAAAGCAAAACGTTTTAGTTTCTTTAAAAGATCTACCAGATTGGTTAGCTTCTACTTAGATATATCAGGAATTAAAGAGAATCAAATTGAATACTAATATTAGTAATGAAAGAGTAGTTTACTGAAGGACAATCTATGAAACAAACTAAATATTTAATTTCAGTGAAATTAGAATTTTAGAAATTTGTTCTCCATATAACCTTACAAATCTCCCAGTAATGAAAGACTTCTACAGAAGCATCGTTAGTGAAATAAATGTGTTTCATATTTTTATTGTGTAAGAATTATTTCCTATTTGAAAGGTTCACCAAATATGTAAATATGTAAATATTTTCTAGTTGAGCAATATATAGTGATACAAAATCATTCGTGGCTGTGAAAATATTCAATATTTTTAATTCAATGAATTTAAATTTAACATAATATGAAAGTTTTGGCATATTTTCAGATTATAAGCTACAATCATTCTTTGTAAGTAACCACTTGTTGAATTTTTTGTAGAATTTCAATATTATGAAGCAGTATTAATGATTATCTAAAAATACTCATCAAATAGTCCTTCCATTTTTGGACAACATGTCTGTGTGAGGCTCTCTTTTCTCAAAAGAATAAATAAAGACACACGTAGCAAATTCCAGTTCTTTCTTAACATGCTAAATCTCTTGGTTTAAAGAGATTTCCATAAGTCCTAAACAATTTCTCATTATGCCCTTGTTTTAGAAATTAATGTATTTTGGACAAAAGGTATTAATATATTAATGTATATAGGATTCATTAGGTTAACTAAATTAAATCATTTACAATTGTATGCCTTTTAATTTCTAATATGGTAAATATACGTATATGTATATATATAACTATCTTTCACTTAATAGAATTTTCATAGTGTCTTTTTTATTAAGAGTGTAAAGTGTAACAAAAGCACCAAAAAATTGAGAAGTGATGACATAAATTCCATTAAATTTTATTTTCAAAAGTTCAGGAAACCTCAGGAAGCATATTTTTAGCATGCATTTTGCCCACAAGAACACTCTTTTGAATTCATTTTTTCCATGGAAATAAGGAGACTGTGGCTTCGTTTTATGCCTGTTGATCATTATTTATTTATTAGATGCCTATACATCATGCAGGGACAATGCTCAGGTTTCCCTTCACAGAGTCAGATGTGATCTACCAATATTTCAGTGATTCATCTCTAAATTTTTGGATATCCTCTTCAACTGTTTGATTTTCTGAAGTTTTTGTCCTGCCTATGTGTGTTTGCACTGTCTTCGTATATTCTGCATTTTTGTTTATGTCACATATTTATATATTTCCAAAGGTGCTTAGCGTGTGTTCTGTGGAAGCCTGTAACAAAGCCTAGAGCAGAGTCTTACCCACATGTACCCAGAGGTATCCATTCTCATTTTGTTTGTAACTTCTGGAGTGGTTGCTGTTTTAGGTCCCATTGCAAAGAAAGCTTCTTCTAAAACTCTTATCACACCATGCTTTACTCCACGGTGCTGCATTCATTAACCCTACATCTATACACTGTGGAAGAGAGCTTTACATTACCCAAGCAGAATTTTTAACTTATGTGTTTAGTTCCCAAGTAGGGAACGTACAGATTAAATAAGTCTTAAAAATGAATTCCAAAGAAGTTTAATTTATACTTGATATTTTTTCTTGAAATTATATACTTTAGCTAGGTTTTTTGGGGGGGTACCTTTTTTTGTGTGGATTGGCTACATGTTAGCTAGTGAATTTTATAAACATGTGTGAAAATTTTACATGCCCAATACCAAATTAGTTAAATTCATGCAGCCTTATTAAAATAAATTCCACATTGTAATATGATTTTTAATATTTGAGATAATTTTAAACTAAAAACTAACAGTGCTATCATATGGAGAATACCATGTCTTTATATGAATATCTTGATAGGTGCTTATAGTTTTGAAAGACATTTAAGTAACTGGATACTGCCATCCTGGAAGAAAATATTGAGTGCTTTGGTTTAGAGAAATCTACCATTTAAATTTCTTTTCCTGCATTCACTCTTGTTCCATAGCTACACAGTAAAATAACAAAACTGAGTCACAACTGCACAATAAGGAAAAGTTCAGTAGGAAAACAAGAAGAGCATCTTCCCTCATTGAAAAGGTGTTCTTTTAAAACACTACCTGCTCTACAACTCAGTTATTATTGGGAAGGTTTTGTTCTCTTCCTGAGTTCTGGATGAGAAGATACATGCTGTGGTCAATTCACTAAATTTTCTTCATGATGATGGACAAAGAATCAGTACTTAGAGTGGGGTGAGATGTGGCAATAAATGGTATGTGACTTTTTTTCTCAGGACACCACATTTCTTATACCATTTGATACACTTTTCCCACAAATAAGATTTTCAAACATATCCAATGATTATCCAATTCTCCAAACACATATTGTCTTTGAACTATCTCACCATACTGCTGTCTTATGTGTTACTGTAAGAGCAAGTCTGTGGCTGTGTCTTTTTTATGTTGCATTACTCTATTTATTTATGCATTCTAACTACATAAATTCCAATGAATTTAATGTGAATTGTATTCGTGAAATGATAAGTAAAGTTGAAAAAAGTTGTATTTTTCTGTATGACCAAAAATGTTCAGCAAAAGCGCATCATAATCATTGAGATTAGGTTGTAAGTTTTTAAAATTCAGATATATTTCTTTAAAAGGGTAATATTGGAGATATTAAACTTGACAAAATGTAGTATATAGAATTACTTCATTGATAAAATTAAGATTTTATTGGGAATGTGCGGCGGCTTGCTCGGTCGGTAGAGGTGGGGTCTGGCTGCGGACGAGGGGTCGGTCCAGCTCTGGACGAGGGGTTGGTCCCACTTGGGATGAGGGGTCGGTCCCACCTGGGATGAGGGGTCGGTCCGGCAGCAGACGAGGGATCGGTCTCACAAGGGGTTGCGCGGTTCGGCTGACGGGTTCGCCCAGCGAAGCCGGCGACGAAGGGGTCGCCCGGCGAAGCCGGCGACGAAGGGGTCGCCCGGAGAAGCAGGCGACAAACTGGGGACAAGGGAGGCCAGGCCCTTGTCGGGGGCTCTCAGGACTGGAGGGCGCACGGCAGAAGAACTACCGCGGAGACAAGGTAAACACGCAAGTCCACTTTACTGAGGGAGAGGCAACAGTTTTATAGGGGCTGGGGAAGACTGATTGGTCGAAGCCACACCCTGTTCTGATTGGTTGCCAGCGAAAGGTCAGTGGGCGGTACCGGACGGGGGAGGGGTGGTGGTTAGGGATTGGCTGTTGCTGTTGCTGGGGTAAGGGGCAGGGTTTAGGGATTGGTGGCTGCTGTTGCTGGGGTGGAGGGCAGACTTGAGTTTCCCGCCCACGCCTGGCTGTTGCTGCTGTCGGGGGAGGGGAAAAGGGCAGACTGGATTTTTCCGCCCATGCCTGGCTGTTGCTGCTGTCAGGGGAGGGGAAAAGGGCAGACTGGAATCTTCCGCCCTGCGCCTGCGCAGGGAGAAAGAAGAAGAAGGGTGCCGCCCTACAAGGCATCGTGTGGCACTATCCGGGAGGAGGGGCGGCCGCGGAAGCATGGCTGCCGTGAAGGGGAGACCCGAGGGCACTCTGCGCCCATGCCGAGCCTCCCTCAGGGGTGGCGGTGAGTCCGACCAGCCACCCCATTATGGGGGCAGCGGCTTGGCCTGCCGCGGCCGCTCCCCCACCAGGCCAGCAAACCACACTTCAGCCCGAGGGGTGACCGCATTTCCCCCTTCTTTTCAAATAAGGACCAGGATGGCAGCAGCAACAAGTAGCTGAGGCCCAAGAGGCAGTAAGCAATGAGGAAAGCAGGGCTGAAGAGGGAGGTGAGTATGACGGGGATATAAATGTACAATTTAGGGGGTGGTATCTTGCCGTTGCAAGCAAGGGTGGCCAATGTCCAATTCTTGTTGATCTCAGTGGCTATAAGATCCATCTGCTGTTAAAAGTCCAGGACGACAGCGCGTTGCAGGTAGTTGATCTCTCCTTGGCAGCAAAGACATTGTAGGAGAGGATTACTTTTTCCTGCCAGAGGCTTACTGTCCAATTAAAAGGCTGATGGCTGGGGTTGGTGAGTGCAATGGGGAGTGTGAGGAAAAGAAGGGTGACGGTTTTGGACAAGAGGAGGCTTGGTGAAGTCATTATGGGAGGAAGATAAGGAGTAAAGCATAAAAGAGGATAATAAACAGAAAGGCGATGGAGAGTAGAATTCGTTGGCCGAGGTTCCAGTCTTCTGGGGCGGTAGCGGCTAGACAGATGGCGGAAAATATTATCAAGAAAGCAAGGGTTATAAGGAAGAAATAAAGTATTAAAGGCTGTGGGGGAAGTGAGAAGATCATTTAGAGGATAGGGTTGAGAATGGTATGTTTAAGACAGAAGCTTTGTGGTTTGTAGGAGACTGCTTTATAAACGAAGGAGAATGAGGGCAGTAAATATAGTAATGATAGATAGGAAGATGACAGTGAGGAGGAGTCTTTGTTTAAGGTTCCAATCGTCCGGCGCAACAGTGGCTAGGCCGATAGCGAGGGGTGTTGCTAAATAGACAATGGCTGCAAAGACAAAATCATCTTCTGTTTCCTTAAGAATAACTTTTCTTTAAATACTTAGTAGCATGCAATATTAGAAACTGTTTCCTAAAAGCAAGTTGGCAGGGGAGCTTGGTTGCTGTTAATCTTTCCTGTTATAAAATTACCTTTTATTATTAGTATCATCAATTCAGTTATATATATATATATTTAAGAATGACCTTTTGGAATTAGCCATTTAATACCTTAATGTAAACTATTGAAGATAAATTTTATCTCTACAGAGCACATTCCCTTACGTAAAGTTATCACAATACCTTTTACACTTGCCGCATGCAAATTAAGTTTCAAGAGTTTATGAAAAATTAGCCATCTTACTTTAGGACAAAATACGTCTTTTTGCAAAACTTATTACATTTCCGTTAGCATTTTTACAAACTTTTAACCTTTTTAATATTCATATAAGTTTTACATTCTTTATATTATCCTGTGAAGAAAAATAAGTTATTCATTTTAATCTAGGCAAGAACAACTTTTTATGAAGATGTACAGTTAATTTTGTTAATTAAGACTTACAATTTTTTTAAAAATTGTAGATATCTTATTAACATTTAAACTTATGTATTAATATAATAAACTTAAGTATTAATATAAGCACTTATTTAATTTTTGGCCATTTGAATAGAGCTCTTTTAAAGATTTCTAGTAATTTATATTTACCATCCTGAGGTATCACAATATACGTTGACATTGAACGAACAGACAGACAAACACAGAACATTACAACACATTAACAGAAATATATAATTTATTTACAGTTGACTCATAATTCTTACTTTCTTGGTATAGCTGCTTTTAAATCCTTTTTTATATAGCATATCATAGATTATACCCTTCAAGATTTCTTCTGGACTTCATGTTGCCTGTAATAAGCCAGGAGGGAATCTTTTACCTTCCTGCTCCACAGCAAAAGTGACCCTATGTATAAGGCGAGTATAGGTGTCTGGGTCCCAAAGCTGACACGTGGTAAGCCACGGATTAAAGGGGAGAAGAAGGTCCCAATATACTTGAAGCTGTTTCAAAGAGATCTTACACCGGTGAGTGTCTAGGAGACCGGCGAGGGCCCGAACTTGTGGGGCTTGCTTAGCACATAGGATATTACCCATTGCTAATGGCCTTTTGGAGCCGATAAGAAAAGGGGCCCTTACCTTGAGAGCACGGTGCTGGGAGCCGAGGTGCGCGGTGAGACGAGGGGTCGGAGCCGATGGGACTCCGACGGTGGTCGCGGGCCAAAAGAAGGCCCCGACGAGGGGAGGGCGGGACACCGAGCAGTGGAGCAAGGCAAAGGGGAGCAAGCACAGAGGGGAGGAGGCAGAGGTGAAGGCAGGGGTGGAGGTGCTCAGGCACGCGCTCCTGAGAGTTTTATTGGCGCCTCTTAATCATAGCGGGTCGGTATAAGCCCCCGACATGGAAGGTGAAAGCCATCCAGCGATTCTCCCAGACCGCCGTGGATCATATGAGGTCACCAAGGTTCAGGAGCAGCAATGCAGAGTGAAAAGATAGGGGTGAGAAGAGAGGAGAGCATAGGGCTATGGTAGGGTTACTTCAGACGTGCAAGCGCGCGCTCCCGAGAAATCCAAGGCTCCTCTTAATCATAGCGGGTCGGTATAAGCCCCCAACATGGAAGGAGAAAGCCATCCAGTGATTCTCCCAGACCGCCGTGGATCGTATGAGGTAGCCAAGGCTCAGGTAGCAGCAATGTTGCATGAGAGAAGTCCCAAGGTGAGAAGAGAGGAGGGCATAGGGCTATGGTAGGATTACTTCAGACGTGCAAGCGTGCGCTCCCGAGAAATCCAAGGCTCCTCTTAATCATAGCGGGTCGGTATAAGCCCCCGACATGGAAGGAGAAAGCCATCCAGTGATTCTCCCAGACGGCCGTGGATCGTATGAGGTAGCCAAGGCTCAGGTAGCAGCAATGTTGCACGAGAGAAGTCCCACGGTGAGAAGAGAGGGGGGGGCGCCAGGTTATGGAGTGAGGCTGTGGTGGAGTTGCTTTGCCCCACGTTGGGCGCCAGCTGCGGCGGCTTGCTTGGTCGGTAGAGGTGGGGTCTGGCTGCGGACGAGTGGTCGGTCCAGCTCTGGACGAGGGGTCGGTCCCGCTTGGGACGAGGGGTCGGTCCCACCTGGGATGAGGGGTCAGTCCGGCAGCAGACGAGGGATCGGTCTCACAAGGGGTTGCACGGTTCGGCTGATGGGGTCGCCCGGCAAAGCTGGCGACGAAGGGGTCGCCCGGAGAAGCAGGCGACGAACTGGGGACAAGGGAGGCCAGGCCCTTGTCGGGGGCTCTCAGGACTGGAGGGCGCACGGCAGAAGAACTACCGCGGAGACAAGGTAAACACGCAAGTCCACTTTACTGAGGGAGAGGCAACAGTTTTATAGGGGCTGGGGAAGACTGATTGGTCGAAGCCACGCCCTGTTCTGATTGGTTGCCAGCGAAAGGTCAGTGGGCGGTACCGGACGGGGGAGGGGTGGTGGTTAGGGATTGGCTGTTGCTGTTGCTGGGGGAAGGGGCAGGGTTTAGGGATTGGTGGCTGCTGTTGCTGGGGTGGAGGGCAGACTTGAGTTTCCCGCCCACGCCTGGCTGTTGCTGCTGTCGGGGGAGGGGAAAAGGGCAGACTGGATTTTTCCGCCCATGCCTGGCTGTTGCTGCTGTCGGAGGAGGGGAAAAGGGCAGACTGGAATCTTCCGCCCTGCGCCTGCGCAGGGAGAAAGAAGAAGAAGGGTGCCGCCCTACAAGGCATCGTGTGGCACTATCCGGGAGGAGGGGCGGCCGCGGAAGCATGGCTGCCGTGAAGGGGAGACCCGAGGGCACTCTGCGCCCATGCCGAGCCTCCCTCAGGGGTGGCGGTGAGTCCGACCAGCCACCCCATTATGGGGGCAGCGGCTTGGCCTGCCATGGCCGCTCCCCCGCCAGGCCAGCAAACCACACTTCAGCCCGAGGGGTGACCGCAGGAATGAGTATCAAGAGATACATTTGCTTTTAGATATTATGCATCCACTAAAAAGTTGAAATAAAATGAGGAAACTCACTTTTGACAGAACAAAAATGTATGAAGTTCAAGTTAATATTTTTGAGAAATCATGCCAGTTTTATTCATTTGTTTGACTATAAAGCCAGGAATAAATAAATATCAGTGGATATTTGATCACTTTGCTATATACTCTGAATTTAACCTATATTCTTACTAAAAAATGTATATATACATTTTTACTTTTTAAAACCTACTTAGATTACATACATGTTACATAAAAATGCAGGGAATTCCATTATGCCCTATTCCCAGCCTTCTGAACATTTTTCCACATTAACACCTTTCATTAGTGTGGTACATTAGTTAAAATTGATGAACACATTTTCGAACACTGCCTCTAAGTTTACAATGTAAACTATGTTTATAGCTTACATTGTAGTTTACACTCTATCCCACAAAATTTTGAAAGTTATGACAAGATATATAATGGCTTGTATCTGTCATTGCAATGTCATTAGAACAATTCCCAAGTCCTGAAACTATCCCTATATTATACCTGTTTTTGCCTCTTCCTACCCCAAGAGCCTCCAGTGGCCACTCCCTCCACATCAGTGATAAAAGTTCTTCCATTGCTAGGATCACAATAAGTCTCTACTAGAAAAACAGTAAGTCTGTGCTAGTCAATTGTTCATTCCCCAATCCTAAGGATTCTGGGATGGTGATGCCCACTCCACCTCTAATTGAGTTGGGGCTTCGATCCCATGGGGCAGATGGATGGGACTATCTTGCTTGGAGTTCCAGAGTATCTCTATTCCTTGGAATGGGTGCTGACCAATATCGTCAACTTTTTAGTTGTCTTGGATGAGTCCAGTGAACTGGAGAGTAAGTTCTGAAACTCTGTTGAGATTCAGGGCTGAGCTAGCACATGGACAGCCCAAAGATTTAAGTCTCTTGGACATACACCTTTCAACTCTAGCATTAACTATAGGTTCAAGGAGAAGGGGCAGAAGATCCACATGTAGGGAAACTACCACTGAGTACAATTTTGTCACACTGGAGGGCATAAATTCCAAAGAAGGGTCGACTGGCCAGGCACCAAACTCCTGAGTTGTCTGTCCTGCCTGTAGCATCTGGATATCTCCAGAGCCCCCAGGAGCCCCATTGTCTGAGGCAATATTTACTTTGACAGTTAGTGAGGCACGTTTCAAACACTGAAAGAAAATAGCTGTCATTATAAGGTTCAATACCAGTTTAAATATCTTTGAAATATAAAAACAAAATTAAAATTCTCTAGGAAATTTAACACACTCACATACAGAAAAATATAGATCCAGCAGATCTGTTCTTCAAGAATTTTCCAGGCATAAAGAGAAAGGTAGAAGGAACTTGGTTTTACTCAAAGAAATAATTACATATGTATAAAACTGAATGTAAATAAATCAAATACTGGATTTTTAAAAATTTAATTGCTTTAAAATAACTGCATACAGGAAAATTACATTCGTTCCTTTTGAGGCATGAGACAGATATAAAATTAAAATTTTTCACAAAATATATTACAAAGATTGGGAAAGATGAATTATATCTCTACTTCTCCAAGGTTAACAATCCTTAGGACAGTCATTGTGAAAGAAGAAGACAATATTGCCAAAGTAAGGAATGGAGAAAGTGGTAGCACTATAGTTACCCACAAATACTAAAAGGAGAGTAATAACATTTTGTAAATAAACTATTGCTGTTAAATTTCATTAATTAGATGAAATATACAATTTTTAAAGATGTTCACACCAGAAACACACATTACCTGGAAAGGTCTGCATCTATTCAATTTTTCCTAAGAACAAATTGCAAGAAAAATTATTATTTTTCCAAAGTGAAAAACTTACGTTTCCCTCAGACTGCATTATGTGGAAAGAGTGCTATGTGAAAACTTTGCATACATGGAGAAGAGGACAACATCTTGTGAGATGTTGTAGCAACAACATTGAAAAATCCTGGGGACCAGGTCTAACTCATGGACATGAGCTACCCACAAACCCTAGTAAGCAAAAGTCTGCATTGTTACATTTTAGGGTAATACTTTCCTCATATTGAGCCACACTGTTTTAAGTCCTTTCTCTTTTATTTTGTTAAGAATATTTTGTCTCATAAATGTTACACTGAAAATATTGGGGATTCCTATGTATCACACCCCCTTCTCTTCCCCCACTTTCCCATATTAACAACATCATTCATTAATGTGGGACATTTATTACAATTGATAAATACATATTAAAGCATGGCTACTAACCGTGGTCTATAGTTTACATTATTGTCTACAAATTGCACTTCTCAATTTTTATAGGTTTTGACAAAATGTATAATGGACTTTATCTGTTATTGTGATAACATGCAGAACAATTCTTATGTCCCCAAAATGCCCATGTTACACTTACTCTTCCCCTCCATCCCCTCTGAATCTCTGGTGACCACTGCATTTATAGCTATGCTGAAACCCTTTCTTACACCAGGACAGCCTGTACCTAATACAGACTGTGTCCCATCCACATCAAATCACCTGATCGCTCTTTCTTTCCTTCATAAAGTTATTTTTTTCTATAAATAGGATGACACATGTATGTTTGAAAAGATTTAGCTGGCATTTCCAATGTTATACAGTCTTCTCTCAGCATCTGTAGAGAATGTCTGTCAGCAATGTACACCTGTAACAAACATGGTTACTTTTGTTAATTTTTTGAAAAATATAATAAAGAAATGGATTCTATTTCAACACTAACAGGAGCAGTATACTTTTGCAGAAAAGCAGTCACACCATAAAATGGTGATGAAGGGAGACAGATTTTGTTCAAAGGATAGAGTATCCGCCTACCACATGGGAGGACCATGTTCAAACCCAGAGCCTCCTGACCCATGTGGTGAGCTGGCCCACATGCAGTGCTGATGAGTGCAAGGAGTGCCATGCCATGCAAGGGTGTTCCCTGGGTTAGGGAGTCCCATGAGCAAGGAGTGCATCTGTAAGGAGAGCCATCCCCCACAACAAAGTGCAACCTGCCCAGGGGTGGCACCATATGCATGGAGACAGACGCAATAAAATGATGCAACAAAAAAAGACACAGATTCCCAGTGCCACTGACAAGAATACAAGCAGACACAGAAAAACACACAATGAATGGACACAGGGAGCAGACAACTGGGGTGAGAAATAAATAAAAAATATATAAATCTTTACAAAAACAGATCTCAATAATTTTTTTTAAATGGTGATAAAGAACATGAACTCCACAGGCAGTGTATCTGGGTTCAAATGTGAGCTTATCCTTTATCCTATTGACTAATCATGATCAAGTTCTTCACCTCTCTGTGAAATTCAGCCATTCCACTGCATTTATGGGGGCATTCTCCTAGGTCACGGGGATAAAGGAATGATCCCAACTGGCAATGATAAGAAGATTTTTCAAGAATCTAACTGACATTCCATTTTTCTTTTTCAATTATGTTTTTGGCTATTCGGGGCCTCTTTCCTTTCCAAATAAATTTCATAGTTAGGTTTTCCATGTTCATTAAAATATGCTGTGTTGGTTTGGATTGGGATTGCAATAAATCTGTCAGTCAGCTTAGGTAGGATAGTCATCTTAATGACATTTAGTCTTCCTATCCATGAACACAGGATATTCTTCCATTTATTTAAGTCTTCTTTGACTTCCTTTTACAGTGTTGTGTAGTTTTTTGTACATAAGTCTTTTATTTCTTTAGTTGAATTTACTCCTAGGTATTTGATTTTTATTTACTATTGTAAATGGTATCTGATCCTTTATTTCCTCCCCAGAGTGCTCATTAATGGTGCACAAAAATGCTACTGATTTTGGCAAAATTGATTTTATAACCTGTGACTTTGCTGGACTCATAAGTTCTAAATGCTTTGCTATAGATTTCTCAGAGCTTTCTATGTATAGGATCTGTCATCTGCAAATAATGAAATTTTGAATTCTTCCTTTCCAATTTGGATGTGTTTTATATCTGGTTCTTGCCTCAGTGCTCGAGCAAGTACTTCTAAAGCATCCATGTCTCGTTTCTGATTTTAGAGGGAAAGATTTTAGGATTTAACCACTGTAAATGATGTTAGCTGCGGGTTTTTCATATATACCATTTATCATGTTCAAAAAGTTTCCTTCTATTCCTTTCTTTTGCAGTGTTTTTATCAACAAATTGTGCTGAATTTTGTCAAATGCTTTTTCTGCATCTGTAGATATGATCAAGTGATTTTTTTTCTTCAATATTTTTGTGTGGTATATTACATTGATTGATTTTCTTATGTTGAACCATCCTTGCATACCAGGGATGAAACCCACTTGGTCATGGTGTATAATTCATTTAATGTGTTGCTAAATATATTTAGCAAGTATTTTGTTGAGGATTTTTGCATCCAGATTCATTAGAGAGATTGGTCTGTCACTTACCTTTCTTATTGTGTCTTTGTTTGGCTTTGGTACTAAGGTAATCTTGGCATCATAGAATGAGTTCAGCAATGTTCTTCCTATTTTGATTTTTTGAAAAAGTTAAAGCAAGATTGGTGTTAGTTCTTTCCAGATTATTTTGGTAGAATTCACCAGTGAAGCCATCTGACCCAGGGCTCGTCTTAGTTGGGAGGTGTTTAATGCCTGTGTCTGTCTTTTTACTTGTGATTTGTTTGTTGAGATCATCAATTTCTATTTTCATCACTATATGCTGCTTATTTGTTTCTAGGAATTTGCCCATTTCCTCAAAATTGTCCTTCTAGTTGGAATTTAGTTTTTCAAAGTTTCCTCTTATGTTTCTCTCTCTCTCTCTCTCTTTGACCCCCTCCCCCTCTCCCTCTCTCTCCTTGATAGTCTAGATAAGGGTTTGTCAATTTTATGGATTTCTCAAAGAATCAGCTCTTTGTTTTTTCTAGTGCTTTCTTATTTTTTATTTCATTTAGTTCTGCTCCAATCTTTGTTATTTCTTTCTTCTTCCTTTGGGGTTAGTTTGTTGTTGTTGTTGTTTTTTTTACCAATTCCTCCAAGTGTGGAGTTAGGTCTTCAATTTTAGCTTATTCTTCTTTTATTGATGTATCAATTTATGCCTATGAATTTCCCTCCCAGTTCAGCTTTTGCTGCATCCCATAAGTTTTGATATGTTATGTTATCATTTTCATTAGTTTCAAGGTAGTTACTGATTTCTTTCAAGGTTTCCTCCTCGACTCACTGTTTTTCTAAGAATATGTTGCTTAACTTCCATATTTTGATGCCCAAAATATTTCTATGGCCCTGGCAGATTTCCAGCTTCACTCCACTCTGGTCAGAGATAATATTTTGTATAATTTCAATCTTTCTGAATTCATTGAGATATCCTCTGTGGCCTACCATGTGGTCTATCTTGCAGGATGATCTATTTGCACTTGAGAAGTATGTATATCCTGCTGTATTTGGGTGTAGTGTTCTGTATATCTCTATAGGTTTCAGATCCTCTAATATATTCTTCAAAGACGTTGCATCTTTATTGGTTCTCTGTTGAGATATTTTGTCCAATGGTGATAATGTTGTATTGAACTCTGCCACTATAATTTAGAGGCACTGCTCCTTCACTAAGTTTTACAGTGTTTCCCACACGTATTTCAAGGCACCCTGGTTGGGAACATACATATTTATGATTGTTTTTTCTTCTTAAAAGGTTACCCCTTTTACTAATATGAAGTGTCCATCTTTGTTTCCCACAATAGTTTTGCATTTAAAGTCTATTTTTTCCGATATTAATACAGTTACTCCTGCCCTTTTTTTGTTATCATTTGCTTATCAGATTGTTTCCAGCTATTCACTTTCAACCTCCTTGATCCCTGGGTCTCAGATGATTTGCTTGTATACAGCATATAGTTGGGTCATATTTCCTTATCCATTCTTCCAATTTGACTCTCTTGACAAGTGAGTTTAATCCTTTGATATTCAGTGTTATTACATTCAATGAATTACTTACATTAACCATATTATCTTTGGATTTTTTTAAGCCATATGTTGGTTTTGTTCTTTTTATCATTTTAGTTCTTCTTCCACTCCCTTCTAACACTGTCTCGCCTCTTTAGAATTTCTTGAGGGCAGGTTTCTTATTGGCATACTTTCTTTGTTTACATTTATCTGTGACTATTTTGAACTCACCATGATTTTTGAAGGTCAGCTTTGCTGGATAGAGTATTGTTGGCCAGAAATATTTTTCTTTTAGTGTCTTGACTGTGTATATCACTGCTTTCTTGCCTGCATGGTTTTAGATAAGAAATTAGCACTTAATCTTATTGAGCTTCCCTTGTATGTGATGGCTCTCTTTTCTCTTGCTGCCTTCAGTATTTTTTCTTTGTCTTGACCATTGGATAATTTGACAAGTATAAGTCTTGGTGTAGGCTTGCTGAGATTAATGCTGTATGGGGCATATTGCACTTCCTGGACATGTACATCCATCTCCCTCAAAAGGTTTGGGCAGTTTTCAGGCATTATTTCCTCCAACACACATTCTGTCCCCTTTTTCTTCTCTTATTCTGGGAGGTCTATAATGTATACGTGTGTGTGTGTGTGTGTGTGTGTGTGTGTTATGTTGTCATTCAGGTCCCTAAGTCCCTGCTGGATTCTTTTTTTTTATTGATCATTTCTACTGTTTGATTTCAGATGTACTCTCTTTCACATCACTAATTCTTACCTCTGCCTTTTCAAATCTGCTGTGATTTGCTTAGAGTGTTTTAATTTCTTGCATTGTGCTGGACATCACTATCATATCTGTTATCTTTTGAGTATCTTTAAAATTTCTCCTGTATGACCTCTCAAGTGTTTTCTTAATGTCCTTATTCTTTTCCCTCACTTCGTTAAATTGATCCATGGTAATTGTTTTGAGAGCTTTGATTACTTGTTTGATGTTTTGTGCTCCTCTTCCTGGTCTTTAGTTTGTTCATTGGATTGGGCCATTTCTCTCTGATTACTGCTATGATTTGTAATTTTGGTTGCTGTCATCACTTTATCTTGATGGATTTGTTCAGTTGATTAGTTTCTCCATTTAGTCTCTGGGCTTATTTAGGTGCTTTTTGTGTGTGTCTTGTCTTATCTTTGACACTTTGTTCTTCTTATTCTATTTCCTTGTTCTCTAAGTTCCTTTGAAGGAAAATATTTGGGCCAGGGAAAACAAAAGAGATAAGAAAAGAAAAAGTACAATAATAGCATTGATAGTAAATAGTAGCAGACGAACCATGTGAGACTTAGGAGAAAGCATATTAAACTCATGTAAGCTGTGTAGAGTTATAACAGTAAATGTGGAGTGCCTACAATGAGATGGTAAACTAATGGTGAAGAATATAGTATGAATTATAAGGCCAGTGTGATCAGTAGAGAGGGAGAAAGAAAAGAAAGGACAGTAACATAAAGAGTGAATAAAATATAGAAAACAGAATATAGGTGTTACTAATTAAAATCAGAAAAGTTGGGGGCTAAACAATTGGAGGTAGAATGTAATAGCAACAAGAGAAGATGGAAGATGGAAAGATGTAAAGGAAAGGGAATAGTGTTGGTAGCCAAAATCATTACACACAGTAAAGAGCAAATCAAGGATGAGGAAGCAAAGCAAACAAGAAACACTACATGTAGCACCTAATAGAAAAAATGAAAAAATGAAAACAAAACAAAAATAAAAGGTTGGTGGGGAAATAAAGAGGAAGGAAAGGCAAGGAAACAAACGAACAAACAAAAAACCCAGACAAGGCCACAAGCAAGGAGTCCTCTTTGCAACTGAATAAACTGCTTAGTAGTCTGACCTTGCCCCTTTCTCCCTTTCTCTCTTCCCTCTCTCCCATGGCAGCAGGAAGCCTGTGTGAGAGCTCCGCTCTGAGATTCAAATGGGACTCTGGTGAACCAATTCTCCACAGAAAATAATGACAGCCTTTTTGAGAGCTAGCACCCACACCTTGCTGGGAAACCTAAATATGCTATTGGAAGGTGGCCAAGTACAACCTGCTGTCCCCCTCCTGTAGGTGTATTGTACAGGACTAGTTAATTGCATGGCTCCAACTTCTCCCAGCCAATTTTCCCTAACCCAGGGCATTAGATTAATCAACTGCCTCAGGAGATTAACCTCTCCTCTCTTCTTCCCTTCTCCCCAAGCTGGCTGGCATTCTCTTCCGAGCTCAAAAAATGGGGGGACCAGGCAATTGAACCTGTACTCCTTGGGTCCCTCTTCACCCCTCACCAGGGTGCTCCTTCTCTTGAGACTGGTGGGCTATGGAAATGTCGGGGTTTGGGGAGCACTGGGTTCAGGGAATGTGGGCTTGGGGAATATGGAATCAGGGAACACGGGTTTGGGAATCATGGGTTTGGGGACCAAGGGGTTCAGGAATGCTGATGTGTGACTGGCGGTGTTCAGGGAATGCTGTGGCTAGCAGCCCTAGTGGAAGGGTTTAGCCTTCCCACAGCTTCTGGCTCAAGTGACAGAAACCCAAGGTTTTACCTTGAGCAAGCACTCCTTTTGTCTCACTCTCTCCAGATTGATGCCCAGAAAACTGCTGCTTTTGGGGTTCCCAAAACAGCTCCCTCAGGCAGGATTATGTCCTACTCAGCTAGTTTCTTCCCAGGTTAGAATATGAGGGTGCACCTACTCGGATGCAATCTTACCCTGCCTCTCTTGTTGCACATTTTTGATATTCATTATAAAATGCTTAGCAGCGCATGTTGATTTTTAAACAAAGTGGATTTTTATGTTGCCTTTTTATTATTTAATAGAATTTAATAAAATAAGCAGTAAAACATGTTTTTATGATTTCAAAGCATGACAACCAAACAACCAGGACTTGTAACAACTCTCTAAAAAAATAAGCAGGTCACACACCTTTCCTGGCCAAATCAGCAAAAGGACAAATATACCCCAGGTAGCTTATTGGCAATAGGCATAAAATTCTCCTTAATTGTACTAATCAATTGTTTAGAGATTGATAAAATGATGTTCATTTTCTGCTAACTGAACATATTTTTATGTTTTTAAAAGGGGAAAGTATCATACAGAATATCATTTATATTTTTACTAATAAGATTTCAGTAAATCAAAAATTTTCATTCAATTGCTACTAATTTAGAATTGAAGACATACAAGATCCATTAAATAGAAATGTATTCTCTACATGCAATATCAATATATACATCTCTATTAATGTCTTTCTATCTATACTTATTGATCTATCTACCTATCTAAAACACATACATGTTGTGGAATTCCTAAAAGGTTAATCAACCATGACTGATTCATTCATCAGCAAATGATTGATAGTTACATCTAGAAAACAGCACAATTTCCTTCCATTCAAATACATACACCACTGGACAATCAGATCTCTCCTAGTTAGTCCATTACCCCTTAGAACCCCTCCCTCTTGTCCTTGGTACAAGTCTCTACTTCCCATTAGATTGTAGCTGCTGACTACCACAGTTTTACCTGTAAGTGTAAATCATATACACTTCTTTGCATACATTTACATATTATCTTATGTTAATTGAGCAATTTACAATAGTTGTAACATATAGCCAAATGCTCCTTCCCAGCAGGCTTTGATCAGTCTTCAAGGGTTTTGGGGCAGTTGCTTACACACACTCCCTATTAACTGTAACTATAACATATCCCTCCAGTATTGGCCAACAGCACTATCCCCACCTTTTGTGTAAAACCAATGAAAGTCCTAAACCCTTTAGAACTCGGGAGACAGACTGTCTCCATACTTGGCACCATGCAATAAACTATTCTCCTTTTTGAAAAACCCACTGTCACTGAATTGGTTTCTCATGCTCATCAGTCTATGGTACCACTTTTCCATCAAAAATATAACTTTGGAAATTTTGAATGAATTGCTTTTATCTGTCATACTTATTGAATAAATATTTAATAAAAATATCTCTCTTTCCAGTCTTATTTTAAATTCATACATCATCTGAGAAATAAGTGGAGTGCATGTTTGAATTGTCTTCAGGTCAGGAATGAAAAGCATTTATCGCTTCTCATTCCTGAACCTACATTAGGGGAGGTGGCCAGGGAACATCTTGGTTAAATATTCCTCAGTCACTCACTCTAGACTTGACTAAAAGGTGTTAAGTTCAGGGAAGGAATGCTGAATAAGACATGAAGGACAGAGAGAGAGAAGGAGAAAAGGCATTCTCACATTGGCTTGGCATTTCTGTATTCTTAAAGATTGTCCATGACCCGTAGGACCTGGGTGTCTCCATAGCCTTCAGGAGCACCAGTTCCTGGGATTGTATCTACTTTGGCTGTCTCTGAGACCCTGCTGTGCAGCAGTGCTCCAAATGCATTTATCAAATGCAATGAATGTACCACACTAATGAAAGAATTTGTTGTTGTGGAAAGAAAGGGGGATGTGGGGATGGGATATATGGGAACCTCATATTTTTATTTTCCCCCTTCCTCCCCTCCCAACCTGCTATTTTTGCTGTCTCTGTTGTCTTCTCTTCTCATTTTGTTTCCTCTAGGATTCACTGGGATTCAATCCTGGAGGCCTCTCATAGGAAGAGAGGTTCCCTGTCAATAACACTACCTCAGTTCCTGGTTTCTGCTGTGCTTCACCTCGACTCTCCCCTTGTATCTTTTGATGTGTCATTATATTACTGTATGACTCACTTGCATGGTGCACTGGCTCACCAAGTGGGCACTCATGTGGGCACTGGCTTGCCACACAGGCATGCTTTCTCTTCTTTTTCACCAGGAGGCCTCAGGGATTGAACCCAGTTCTTCCCATATGGTAGGAAGAAGCTCTATCACTTGAGACACATCTGCTTCCTGGAACCTCATATTTTTTAATGAAACATTTTGTGTGATCTATGTATCTTAAAAAAAAATAAAATGGTGAAAAGAGGAGAAAAAAGATTGTCCAGTGCCAAAAGAATTTCTATTTGCTTGAGTTTTGTGGAAGAAATATACATATTGGAGTAATGTTAGGTCATTCATCTCACACCACCAGGCCCCATTTCATTTCTGGTTGCAATAATCTCTGAGGAGGTAATGACTATGCCAGCATGTTGCTCCAAAATGGCCATGGCAGAATGGAAATCTAGGCTTTTCCCAGTAACTTGGATGCATTTCCCCCTCTTCCCACTATGCAGCCCAAGCGCACAATTGACTTTACAAGAGTGTCCTAGTTCCAAATCCACACCCTCTCTACACCTCATTATTTTAATCAAATAAGTTGTCAACCAAGTTCATAAAACTGAAAAAATCAAAGTATACCCTGAGGAATGATGTGCAATGGGATAAAGGAGACCTGAGTCCTGGTCCTTTTCTTTACGAAGCCTTACTATTTAAAATGAAGGTTAAGATTATCAATAAAGGGAAGCAGTTATGGCTCAACTCATACAGAATCCACTTACCATGTGGGAGGTCCAGGGTTCAAACCCAAGGCCTCCTGACCTGTGTGGTGAGCTGGCCCATGCACAATACTGCTACATGCAAGGAGTGCTGTGCCATGTAGGTGTGTTCCCTGCATAGGGGTGCCCCATGTGCAAGGAGTGAGCCCTGCAAGGAGAGCCGCCCTTGCAAAAAAAGCACAGGCCACCCGGGAGTGGCATCACACACATTAAGAGCTGATGCAGGAAGGTGATGCAACAACATCAAAAAGCAACACAGTTTCTTGGTGCCTCCTGAGAAGAATGCAAGCGGACACAAAAGAGCACACAGCAAATGGACACAGCAGACAATGGGGAGAAGGGAAGAGAAACAAAATAAATCTTTAAAAAAAGATTATCAATCAATTTTTTAAATGTCAATTTAAAATAAAATAAAAAAATGAATTGAGGGAACCTACAAATTAATTTGGCTCATACATTTTTTAGTTTTAAAGACGTTCAGAGGAGGATCTGAAGATTGTAGCCTATATGCCATTTTCTGAAAATTCTTGTTAATATATGCTAAAGAAATAAATCTTTAAAAAAAAGCTCTGAATATTGGTATGCAAAGAACTGATTCTGTGCATTCTATGATTATGTGTATGAACCTACAAGTGTGATTGTAAGATCATACGATAATATAATACTTAATTTTCTGCAAAAATGCCAATATTTTCCACAATGGCAACACAATTTTACTATTCCCACCAACAATAAGTAATAATAAAGAAATTTAATATATAAAATTACTCTATTATTTATTAGACCATAAAATTAAATGCAAAATTAAAATATATCAAAATATATTTAACACATATTCTGATATATTAAACTAGATAAAAATTAATTCAAAATTAAAATATTATATATATTTATTAAATGAAATGAATAAAAATCTTAAAAGATTTCATTCCATACAAAATGAAAAGTTTGCATGAAATTCATGTGAGACCCAAACAGCATAAACAATTCTTAGAAAATCTTTAGAAAGATTTCTACAACAGATATTAAGTCTTGCTATATAATATTAGTAAGTAAATTTTATGGCATTGAGCAAAAATAGGCAAGTAAAAAATGTAACAGAATAGAGACCTCATAGGTATTAAAAAAAAACAGATACAGTATGATACTGTAATGGGATATATCTATATTTCAGTAAATAGTACCAGAACACGGTACACATATTGGGAAAATATTAAATTATATGCCTATTCTGCAACATATGCAAAGTGAAAACCAAGTGGATTAAATAACAAAACATGAAAACCAAGTGTCTTATATTCCCCTGTTGATCAAGCAAATACCATGGATGCATCAGATTAAGCAATGGGAATTTATTTGCTCACTATTTTACAGTTAGGGAAATGCCCAAATCAACATAGCTTCAAGGCGATGCTTCCTCTCTGAAGATTATGGTGTTCTGGGGCTGGATCCTGGTGCTCCTTGGCTCTTAGCCTGTACATGACTTGGCACATGTCAGGGTCTCCTGATCTCTCTCTTCTCTTCCAGGTTCCACTGATTCTCAGCTTCTAGCTACTCATTCTTTGACTTTTGTTTCTGTGAATATTTCATTCTACCTAAAGAGGACTCCAGCAATTGGATTAAGACTCATCCTCATTTAAGTGAGCCTCACAATAACCTCATCAAAAGGCCCTACTTACAATGGCTTCCCACCCACAGGAATGGATTTAGATTTAGACCATGTTTTTTTCAGGGCACATACAGCTCCAAATCACCACATGAACATTATGAAATTTTGGAAGAAATATTCAAAATCTAATTTAAGAAAGAATTTTGTAGATTGAGTGGAGGAGAAAAAGGAAGATAAAGGAAAAAATACAATGAAAAGAAACACAAGGGAAATATATTTGTGAATTTTCATTGAATTTTTTCTTTAAAGTCAACAAAGTAGCACAGAAATCCACATCATAATTTTTTCATTGTTGTTCATCACTGTAAATTCTGTTATCTTTTATACACAGTGACAATTTCTGCCATATGTTCAAGTGTCTCATCTTCTTTGCTTTATCTTCAAAAAAGCTTTACATTACAGAAAATTCAAACAGAAAATATAGGGAATTCCCATCTGCCCAACTTCTTTCCATCTCCATTCTCCCTTATTAATAACAATTTCCATTTATTACAATTGATGTACAAATATTGAAGCATTGCTGGTTACCATGGTGAATGGTTTACATTATGCTTAACATTGTACACCATACAGTTTTATAGGTTTTAGCAAAATTTCAAAATGCCTGTATCTGTCATTGCAAGATCATGCAGGACAATTACAATTGGAATTCCCTAAAAATGCCCTATGCTCCATCTATTCTATTCTTCCCTCCCCCTCTCATCAGAACCTATGGTAACCACTAAATTTAAAGTTTTGAAGAATAAGGTTCATAGCTACATGCAATAATATTGAGGACTTGACATACTGGTCTGTTTCCTTTTTTAGGACCTGCCTATGTTCTCAAGAGAGTCTTGGCACTCTAAATGAGAACATGGCAAGACTCCCCAGATGAGAGTTAAATATATTCATGTTTCTTGTATGGGTCTCCACTCACTGAGATAACATCAGGACAAGGTGAAGAGATTCATTTTCCACAGAAGCATGCTGCATGTATGCCCCATCCCTCATATCCCCAACCCCGAAGCCCTGCACCAGTAACCCTTCAATGTTCACATCTGATTGAAGGGAGGGCTCTTTGAGGAAGAGTAATATCATGGGGGATGCTTCTCTTAAATACCATGTGCAGGTGAGAACTTGAAATAGAGAGATGACAAACTCTGGTACACACTGCAACAAGAAGATGGAATCAATTATTATCTGAATCAAATCAAACCTTTTATGGTTTGTTGGAGAAAAGAGGAAAGAAAAGGCTCACACAGATGTCTTATATTTCAACTGAAATTAAAGAATAGTGAGACATAATCTGGCCTCCTTTAGGTTGATTAGTCTCAGAAAAACTTTAAAATTATTGACTATTATAGGGAAAGGTTGACTCTTATAGGGAGTAATTCTTAGTCAACCATCCAAATAATGATATATCCACAATCTTCTGAGTCAGCTGGTTCATAGAGAGCACCAGAAATAGTGACAGACTGTGCAAGTAAGTGGAAAGAAGCAGAGACTCCTACTGTGCATGTCTGTGATGAATATACACTAATTTAAAAAATGAGAAAACAATATTTGGATGTGTCCAGGTAGATATGAAAAGATTTTTTACTGAAGTAGTATAATTGTGAATCAATAATTGAAATGTTTATGCATGTCAATTTCATAATAAATCACTTAATAAACTTGGAATAGTTGATCCTATGAATGGGGGAATTGAATTTTTAGAAAACATTCAGAAATAAATGAACAGGGAAATATTTTCGTTCATTCATTTCTAAATACTGTCCAATTCTGCTAAGCTGCATTCCTGATGAAAAACCATACAGATACCAAATATGAGCAGCTTCTCCATTTAGATTTTAGCAGAGTTTATCGTATAATTTGGCTTATAGGAGATAGGAACATATGAGAAGACATGGGCAATCTCGCTGTCTCCACAGAATCCCTCCTCATGAATATGTCAACCTCCAAGGATCTACAAGTCTTGCAAAGTACGATGCTCTTCATGAACAATGTCATATTTTCCCAAAGTACATTCCCACCATTGTAGTTTAAACCACAGGCCCACAAATACCCAGTTTTCCCTGCTTCTTCCTCCAAACTTCCTCCAGTTCCATGGAGAGCCCAAATATATCCTCTTTATATTCAAGGATCTATATCAGAACTAAACTAAAAGTCCACAATAACATATGGATTATTACCTTAACATGTACCTATACATTTTTAAGAACTTGAAGATACTGTATACTGTCACCCAGGAAGAGAACCTTGACTGTCTTGAGATAGGGAATTCAATTCAAATTGCATTTTGCATTCAATTTTAATACAAATGTTTACACCAAGAAATAAAGTGTTAGGAATTTAGCATAACTGCAGAATAAGAACATAGGAAAATTTTAATATTCAGATCTGTGCTAAAGCCCCCTTCATCATTGAAAAGTTGCCTGTGAATTCCTGGTCCTCAATACAGAATAATAGTTGGGTGTTTTTTTCTCTCCATGTGATCTGGTTGAAAAGGGGCATGCCATTCCTGAGACATCCAAGCTTTCTGCATGATGGAGAACAAGTATTTACAGAGTGGAGCATGTGGTAGGGGACAATCTTAGCACAGCCTGCCTCCTCTCCATGGAACCCACAGATATCTCCTGTGCTCAGAATTTGGTGTGTCAATCTTGGCAGAATAAAATATAATGTCCTAGTATATAAGGGTAATGTACATTTTTTTCCCTTGTACCCAAAAGAGATGTAAATATTCACTGGAGATAGTCTGATTCTGATGGGCATGTTTTATCCCATCCAGTTCATACCTATTGTATCTGTCCCTGGAGGGAAAGGGGTGGAATTCTTCCCCTGGAACATACAAACACAGTAATGAATGCTCCGTGTAACATCATTTTTGCACTGGCCACAGATTGTGACCTGCTGGCTGTGGATAACTGAGACCCACTAGTGAAGCTGAGATTGCTCTATCTTCTCTCCAAGTCAATGAAACATTGCTCCATGCAGTGTTGTGTGAAATGTACTTCGGTTGGTGACACCAACACCAATATTGGAACTGGCTAGAATTCTTTAGGTATCTTTCTTTCTGAATGGCAACTTGATATATCCAGCTGGATCCCCAAAAGGCACACCAAGGCATAGTGGAGGATTAGGGGATTGGCAGTTCAGTCATCCCAGGGCTGTATAGGCTTCTCAGGAGGTGACAGATTGGCTGAGGAGCTGGCTTCACTCTGGTCATGTGGGGACAAGTGAGATGAAGTAGTATTCCTGTTAACAGGGATGAGTTAATGCAAAAGATAAGGTTAGTGATGAGGAAGGTGGGTCCTAGGAATGATAGGGAATCTATTCCCTGCCACCTGGATGCCTGTATGCTACCCACAATGGCCTGACCCCAAAGGGGGCTCAGGGTCCCAAATAATTCCAGAGAACAGTCTGGGGCCCCCTGTGGGGAGTTTCACCACATCGGCCTTGTTTGCAGTCCCCAGTTTCAGTCTGTTCTCATTCAATGTACAATTACTGATGGAATTGCTTCAAATCAAGCTGAATAAGGACTTATTCTGAGGGCAACATATAGATGATAAAAAAAGATATTGGCAGAAATCTGGGGAAGGTCACACAGCTTGTTTGGAACATTTGATTGAAGAGAAGGAGTTGCAAACTCCCATGACCAAGGTGAGAGATACAGTTTGGGAAAATTACCTACTGACCCTCTCTACAACATATTTTTGCCCACATTGAATAGGAAAACTGACAGACAAGTCCATGCTGCTTTTAGTCTAGGCTGCTGAAGAATGAAAGTAATTTTCCCAACTCAAGGGAACTTTCCTAACAGGGAAATTCCATGATATGGAAACCTGTTCTCATTCTATAGCCTCAAGGTAAATGTGATAGACACTTGACTCTAAGACATAGCACAGGGGTAGGAAGTGATAAGATGATCCTGTGAAGGCCAGCATTTGAATTGTTCATAAAAGAGGGACTTTGCTAATTGGAGTGTCCACTGTCCCATTTGTTGTCCCTTGGGATGACATAGAAGGAAGGGATAAGAAAGCTCCACCAACACATCCAGCTCCAGGAAAAACAGGGAGTTGCCCACTACCTGCACTGAGGTAGGCCGGGGGGCAGGACAAGGAGCTCAGCAATGGGAAGCTGCCCCCCAAAGGGTCATAGAGGAACATAAAGAGCAACCAGGGAAAGACAAAGGAGGGGCAGGGCCTTCCCCAAGCAGTGTGGTTTTGGTCACTAAACAGTAGATAAATGGGATGGAGGACAACAGAATTCCCATGGAAGAACCCCACAGCACCACTGGGCAAAGGGGGCCCTCTAAGCAGGGGCTTCAAGGGCAGGTACAGCCAAAAAGGAGCAGGAAGAAGAGGCTCAAAGGATGAGGAGGTTCAGAATTCAGCATCTCCACCCTCTACATGCCTGAACACAGCCAGTGCAGGAGGGAAATGACAGTTCCTAAGGCCTCTGCAGAGTAAATCAAGGAAAGCAAATAACAGGGCAGTGGATGGAAGCATGAATATAAGGCCAATAGGGAAGCAGACTGCCTACCACATGGGAGGTCCAATGTTGAATCCCAGGTCCGCCTGACAGATGTGATGAGCTGGCCCATGTGCAGTGCTGATGTGTACAAGTAGTGCCGTGCCATGCAGAGGTGTCCCCCATGTAGGGGAGCCCCACATGCAAAGAGTGTGCCCTGCAAGGGCAACCACCCAATGGGAAAAAAGGTACTGGATGCCCAGGAGTGGCGCCACATAAAGGGAGAGCTTATGCAGCAAGATGATACAACAACAATAAAAAAAACCCACAAAGATTCCTGTGCCACTGACAAGAATAAAAGCAGACAAAGAAGAACAGACAGTGAATGGACACAGAGAGCAGACAATGTTGGGAGGGGGTAAGGGAAGAGAAATAAATAAAAAATAAATCTTAAAAAAATTCACAAAACACAGTTGCATACCTCATTGTCATTTATGCAAGCAAGCAGAAAACAAAATTTTGAATACTCAATAGGGATAGATTCAAATCTAAGGATATATCAAATATAATTTAACTACATTCTATTGTTTCTCACAATTTTTAAATCCAAATAAGCCTGCTTCGATGTTCAAATATCTGTTGAACATTCTGCAATACAGCAGTTTTAATCTCTGTTCCTCAGGCTACAGAGGATGGGATTTATGAATGGGAGCACCACTGAATAGAAGATGTCCATGAGAAGATTACTGAGGGATGCTTTATTTTCACCAGGGCTAAGCACAGCAATCAAGTCAGAAGTTAAAAAGAAAATGAGAATAGCCAACTGTGGGGTACTTGTTGATAGGGCTTTGCTACTGGCTTCCACAGAATGCATCTTCAGAACCATTAAAAATGCTTTATCACATTCCCCAATGGAACAGTAACAATCCCCCAAGTGCAGTGGCAAAGATGAAGAAAGATGGATGGTCCGATGATGAGCCCTTGGTATTGATGGCTCCAATTATGAGCCGGTGTGCTTGAAATATGAACAAGACCCTGAGCTGTGTGGTGCCTAAGAGTGATCTCCTGAGAGCCTCCAAATTGCTCAAATGTGGCCACTCTCTAAGCCAAACTCAGCAAGCAGATGCGTTGCCTATCCCCCAGCATGGGACAGGACTCCTGGGGATAAGCCTCCCTGGCACTGAGAGATTACTACCAAGCACCAGCTGATGATGTAACTAGAAAAAGACCTTGAATAAATGGGACAAGTCAGAACAGCTGAATATCTTAGCCTCCATGTAATATCACATGTTAAAAACTGCTTTTTGATTTTGGATAAAAGGAAATGGAAAGGACAAGTGAGTTTATATGGCAAAGTGTCTCCAAAAAAGTGTTGGGAGGTCATCAAAGGGGTGATGCTTATGCACACCTCAGCAGGGTACCAAAGACAGCCAAGGTAGATGGAAACCCAAGCACTGGTTCTCCTGAGGGCTGCAGAGACCCACAGGTTCTACAGTCATGGCAGATGGCTCTGGAGTTAGGACCAAGTCAGTTGGCCCAACTTTGGAGGGCAGACAACCCCCTCCACAGCTCATCCTGGAAGCATTCTCTGGTGACTATTTTTATTTATTTTTTCCCTTCATGGATGTGAGACTGATCCGACCTTGCAGATCACCATATAACACTGCAGTTCTACACATTTTAAAGCCTGGTACAAGTGGAGAGTACCAGTTTGTCCAAGATTTAAAGGCTATAAATAAAACAATTGAAAATATCCACCTGATTGTGCCAAAACCATATGCCTTGCTTAATACTCTCAATGCAGAGAATAGTTTTCAGTATTAGATTTAAAAGATGCCTTCTTTTGCATTCCTCTGGATAGCTCTCTCAAGAAATTTTTGCCTTTGAGTGGGAAGAACCAAGTGCAGGACATAAGCAACAATATACCTGGACTGTGCTGCCCCAAGGGTTCAAAAATTCCCCAACTATTTTTAGTAAACAATTAGCCCAGGACTTGTGAGAAACAGTTATGTTAAATAGGCAATATCTTCAGTATGTAGATTACATTTTAATTGCAAGCCCAAACCATAAAAATAAAGATACAACTGAAATGCTAAATAGCTTAGCAATCTTGCAGTACAAAGTCTCAAAAAGTAAAGCCAGTTTTAGTGTAGAAATCAGTTCATTATCTTAGATTTAAACTGAAGAATCAGGAACAAGGACCCTGACTACTGCTAGAGTAACAGCTATTTTAAAAATGAAAAGCTCAGGGAAGCGGACTTGGCCCAGTGGTTAGGGCTTCCGTCTACCACATGGGAAGTCCACGGTTCAAACCCTGGACCTCCTTGACCTGTGTGGAGCTGGTCCATGCACAGTGCTGATACACGCAAGGAGTGATATGCCATGCAGGGGTGTCCCCCGCATAGGGGAGCCCCACGCCCAAGGAGTGTACACCATAAGGAGAGCCGCCCAGCATGAAAGAAAGTTCAGTCTGCCCAGGAATGGCACCGCACACACACAAAGCTGACACAAGATGACGCAACAAAAAGAAACAGATTCCCATGCCTCTGACAACAACAGACGCAAAGAAAAACATACAGCAAATAGACACAGAGAACAGACAACTGGGGCGGGGTGGTGGTATAAATAAATAAAGTCTTTAAAAAAATACATTAAAAAAAAATGAAAATCTCAAAGTGCCGTCAACAGCTCAGCTGCCTTTTAGGCATAACTGGGTTCTGCTGAATCTGGATTCCAAATTTTGAGCAAATAGCTAAACCCCTGCACACAGCTTTGGTTGGTGAGGATGCAGAGCCCCTCCAGTGGACTTCTGCATGTGAACAAGTCTTTTACCAACTGAGGAGGGAGCTAATGAGTGCCCCTCCCCCGGGACTATCAGATCTCAGGAAACCTTTTAATATATTTGTCCATGAAAAACAAGCTGTAGCCTTTGGAGAATTAACCCAAAAATTGCAAAGTGAGCATCGTCCAGTAGCGTACTTCTTAAAACTGCTAAACAATACTGCAAAAGGGTGGCTGGCATGTTTAAGAGCTCTTGCTGCAACCTGTATCTTACTATAAGAAGCTGAATATTTTACATTATGACAGCCAGTCACCATTCACACACCCCGTCGAGTACTCACAATGCTTGAAGAAAAAGGGAATCTTTGGCTACCCCAAGGGAGGCCTGAAAAATAGCACGCAGCACTCCTAAACAACCCACATGTTAAATTAAAAGTTTGTGCAAACTTAAATTCAGCTTCTCTACTCCCTTCAAATACTAAGGAAATACCTATTCATAACTGTATAAAAACACTAGAAAAAGTCTTTTCTTCCAGGTAAAATTTGCAGAATACTCCTCTACTAGATCCAGAGTTAGAAATCTTCACTGATGGAAGTAGTTCCGTTAAAGGATGTATTAAAAAAGCTGGATATGCTCTTGTAACCCCAGGGGAAGTACTAGAAGGTGCACCAATTCCCCCAGGGAGTCTGCACAAAAAGCTGAGCTTATTGCTCCTCTTAGAGCCCTCCAAAGAGGGGATAGAAAAAGAATGAACATTTTCACTGACTAAAAATATGCTTTTCTTATCTTGCATGCACATGGGGTCATTTGGAAGGAGAGAGGACGTTTATCATCTAGGTGGAAAGTCATTAAGCATGCCACACAAGTAACTGAACTTTCAGCAGCGGTTGAATTACCAGCAGAAGTAGCTGTAATGCACTGCCCAGGACATCCAAAAGGAGACTCCTATGTTGCCTCAATGAACAGACAAGCAGACCAAGTGGCAAAAGAGACTGAAAGAAAAGGCTACCCTCCTAGTCAAGTAGCTGCACTCATTAAACCTCAGATTCCTCAACATATAGAGGAAGATTTCTGTCTGGTCTATACCCCTGCAGACCTCGAATGCAGAAGAGAATGGGGATTTCAAGAAAATTCAGAAAACAAAACAAAACAAAACAGAAAAAGGGGGTAAGTGGCTGTAAAACAGCCAAGGAAAATATTATCTGCCTGAGAACCTAGTATAACCTGTAGTCTCTTATTATCACCAAACCACACATTTGGGACAACAAGCACTAATAAGTCTTCTTCATTCACTGGTGGTGGGACCGCACCTTACGCAAGCTGTATAAAAAGTCTCTAACCAGTGTCTTACAAAGCCAGAAAAATAACTCAAAAGGAACATTGTGGACTTCTTTTGCAACACAAAGTCGAGAGCTTGCCCCAGTGGAAGACTGGCAAGTAGGCTTCACAGTAATGCCAAAAACCACAGGAAATTTTAAGTATCTTTTGGTATTTGTAGACACCTTTTCAGGGTGGATGGAAGCCTTTCCCTGCCGCACAGAACAGCACTCCATGGTGAATAAATTCCTCCTCCAGGAAATCATCCCAAGGTTTGGACTGCCCCAAACAATTTAGTCATATAATGGACCTGCTTTTATTTCTGCTGTGCTACAGGGTGTCAATCAGTGTCTAGGAATTAAGTGGAAACGACATGAAGCCTGGAGACCTGAGTCATCAAGAAAGGTGAAAAGAATGAACTATACTTTGAAAAAAACCTTAAGTAAAATTTCTCAAAAACATAGTTGAAATGGACAGAATCACTTAACCTAGCTCTCCTTCAGGTTAGGGTGGCCCCTAGAAGACTACTTAAATTAAGTCCTTTTGAACTTATGTAGAGAAGGCCCTTCCTAAGTAACCCAAGGGAAAATCCAACTCACCTGTAAGCGTAGAGGGAACCCTCCATAAGTGGGCTTTGCAGTTAGGAGAGCTCCTTGCCACCATGAATGTATATGCAAATATGCACCTAAAATACCCCACTGACCAGCCTCTCCACCCCTTCTCAATCAGGGATCAGGTTCTTTTAAACATTTAGAAAAACAAGCATCCTGAAGAACAGCTTAAACCCAAATGGGAGGGACCTTAAACAGTACTGTTAATCTCTCATTCTCCTCTTAAGTTGCAGAGAAAAAAGCCCTGGGTTCATCATACCAAAGCAAAACCCTACTACTTATCAGAGCCAGCAGATAAAGGAGGTCCTGAACTGGAGATCACACCAGAGCATGAAGCAAAATATGAGATAGAGCCAGTTGAGAACCTGTTGTTCTGACATCAGCTCCCGTTCTAACCTTGGAAAAGCTGCTTCACCTTAAGCTTCAGTCTCAGTACCAGTGAAATGGTTATCTTAATATATTTTTCATGGCATTGTTGTGAAAATAAAATGTAATTATTCATGCAAAGCATGTATCACAGTGTTTGGCATGTGAATTTGTTCAATAAATGTTTGTTACTGAAGTTATTTTCTTGAAACTTGAGACATACATTTAATAAAAATAAAGATATAAAGTATAATAGAAAAGAAAACTCAACGATTATAGAACCCTTAAATAAATCCAAGAGTAGAACAGGGAATTTCTGGAGCATTTGCTTTAAAATCAGAAATAAGATATCTCTGCCATATATCATGTGGAGGCTTTAATTAATATAGATAACACCGATAAAAAATGATATCGTTCTTGTTGGAAAAAAAAATGTAAGGGCTTGATAACTAAAGCCAAGATAATTCTCTTCCTATGTTAAACAATACTGAGACCAAGCCATAGTAGTGTAAATGGATGCTCCATGAATACTCGCTCTTAGAAATTAAACTTGTGAAACATTTAAATGGCTTGTGAATCAAGACAAAGAACTTGTCCGTCAAGACTCTCTTCCAGAAAGTGTCCTTGCTAGATTCACCAATCTAAATAAATTCTGCTCACACCCACACACTCCTCTGCCTTGTAAGAGCTGTCTTAAAATCATTCAACCCATGCCCTATAATTCTATATTTTTCTACTAAATACCTCATGTTGAATTATTTTATTCATATCAATTGTCCATTAGAGGCAGACTTATGGGATAGAAAGCACTAATGTTTATATAGGACTAAGGAATTTGGAGAGAAATGGGAAGGGACTGCTAATTTATAATTTCCTTTTTTAGTGTTGAGAATGTTCTATAATTGACTGTGGTAATGGTTGCACAACTCTGTGACTGTAGTAAAAAGAATGATTTACAATTTCAATGAATTGTATGGTATGTGTCTTAGTTTCCACTACTGCTATGACAAATACCACACAATTGGTTCGCTTAACAACAGGAATTTATTGACTGTATGTTTCAGAGGCTAGAAGGCTTGCCTCCTCCCAGAATCTGTAGCATTCTGGCTGGCTAGCTATCTGAAAATTCTTGGGTTCCCTGGCTTTTCAAGCCCATGGGTAGATCCTCTCTTTTCACATCTAGGTGTTCCTGTTGACTTCCTGCTTCCCCCATGATTTTCTCCTTATAAGGCCTTCAGAAATAGGATTAAGACCCATCCTGATACAGCTGGCCACACCTTAATTAAAAATAACATCTTCAAAAGGTGCTATTTACAAAGGATTCACACCAACAGGACTAGTATTAAGAACATGTTTTTGTTCTTCTTGGGTGGATAATTCAATCTACCACAGCATGGGAATCACACCTCAATAAAGCTATTATACATATTTTAGAGAAAGGAAGTGAATGGGTTCAGAAGGATGAGTGAAAGTATTGGACACTTGAAAAACTGATTCCTGTCATTTTTTGAACAATTATTTATGGGGCCTTGCTCCTATCAGGAATTTCTCTTGATGCTGGATAAACAGGGATAAGCAAGGCAGGTGGTTCCCTGAGATCATGGGACATAAGTACAGGACAAAACAAGTGGTCTATATGCAAGCATTGTGCATTTGCCTGATAGACTTATTCCAGAATCCTTTTTAGGAAATGCAGATATACAGAAATACAACAAATACAAAAAATACAGGCATTTCTAGTAAGGAAAATGGATTAAGTTCTATGTTATGGATAAATACATCTCTTGTTCTGATGTTTAATCAAAATAGCACACAGAAGCTATATGAACTTTTTAAAATTAATTATCTAAATTGTATAATGAGAAATTTCATTACTGTATAGTCAGAGGGTATTGACCCTTGACATATAGAAATAAACATTCTCATATGAAACACTATTACAGTTGTTACAAATGACATGGTATAACTATATAGAAATCTTAACTAAAATTAAATAGAATAGAATAAAGTTACAGGTTCATAATATATAATACACAGTTATGAAATACACTAACACTTATAACTTATCAAATATCCACCTAAGCTGTTTTTATAATCTCTTAATAGAATAAGACTAAACAAGAAAAAAAATGTATCAGTTGAGATAAAAAGATCTTACTGTTGCGGTTCTTCAAAGCAGACTCATTTGAAGCAGGATCTACACAGCAGGTGCTACATTTGTTTCCAGGTTGTATAAACAGAAGCTGGAGTCAAGAGGTTGGTGTTGATGCATTCTTGTTACCAGTGGAGATTAGTGTTGGGCCAAGGAAATCCCTTAACAAATGGACTCTTGGAGAGCTTTCTCCTCACTTTCCAGAATAGGGGGAAGCACACCATGTCCTCCTCTCAAAACATTCCTCCTGGGCTTCCTTCTTAACATCTGACTTTTGACAGGAGGGCAATGTGGAGGACCAGAGCCTGGGTTCTTATCAGGTGACAGGGTTGGATAAGAAGATTCTATTGAGCTGGTTCTGCTAGTGAGAGAAACTCCAAGACAAGATCTGTCTTGATCCACTGTGGCATCTGCTGACTCTGGATGGGGTTGGCCCAAGTGCAGGAACCCCATGGTTGATACAGGGCATGACTTTACCATCTCAGCAAGATTTTCTTCCTTCTTTGGGGAACTTTTGCTCCAAAGGTTTCCCGGTTGTGCTTCCAGGACTCTGCCAAATGCTCCATTTGGAACATGAGGGGTGGAATGATATATTTCAGAAACTTTATGTTCTTCCTCAGTTAGCTTTTGTGCCATGTGTGTGTTTTCTTTTCTCAGTTCAAATAGGTTTCTCTCAGCTATCTGAGCTCTTATCCCCAAATCATGAGCCTTATGCCTCTGGGAAAGAAAAAGGCTTTCATAACACTCAGTGATTCTATCAACATTTTCTGCAATGATTTCTCCTAGAATTTTACATTTTCACCTTTTCACATCCATTGCTGATGCCTTTATTTGCTGTGGAAAAATCCTCCTCCATCTTTACAGGGTAAATACTCTTTAAATTCAACACTGGATAAACACTTGTTTCCTTTTCTTGAAGGCGATGGACTTGATGTTTCTGCTGGAGATTTTGCCTCTCCCTTTCTAGTTGGGTGATTTCTAACTGGAGCAAAGCTTTTTCAGTTTTGGAATCTTTCTATGTGATTTTCAAGGTCACTGATTATTTTAGTTTCTCTTCTAATTTAGTGTGCATTTTTTTTCTTTTTTCCTCCAGACTTTCTCAGTAAGTATTTAACTCCACACCATCAATCAACGTTCCTTTAGATTCTCCCACTATGAGATCTCCATTTTCTGATGTCTTCAGTTTATCCCATTCCATGTTCCCAAGATCTATATTATCTTCCTCAAGAACAGTAGCTGAATCAGAAATCTGAAGCAAGTGCTTACCTGGAGGTTTGACCTGACCCACTTTATTACTAAGAACTGGCTCCAGAGGGAGTTTAGAGTTTTCTGAGATTTCTCTCTTTAGTTAAAATACGTAGCTTTCCCTTCTGTTTTTGAGGTTCCTGTGAAAAGAATTTTCTGCTTCTTTCAGGCCTGGAATTTCCCTCCAAAGCTCCTGTCACTGATGTGGGAAGCTGTTCTGTATTCACTTGAGAGATTTTGAAGGATGATTTGGTTGCTGCGACTTGATGTTCGCATTGCCTTGTTGAGTTTCTAAGGTCAGAGTTTTGCTTGTAGGATCAGACATCAGGTGAACTTCTTGTAAACCTTTAGATGTCTCTCCTTTCCATGATTTTCTAGACTCTTCTACTTTAAGTCCAAGTAAAGATTTGTTGCTTTCCAGTTCTTTACTCATGAACTTCACATTTACTATTTCTGATACTTCGTTCTTCAGTCTGACTTTTCTTATAGTTGATTTAAGATCTCCAAATTCCTTTTTAATGTGGTGAAACTTACAAACATTTTGTCGTGTTTCCTCTAGAAGAGCAGAAATGTCAGTGGCCAATTTATTGCCTCTCTTTCCTTCATCATATGATTTAATCATAAAAATCCCCACTATAACTATCCAAGCCACCATTGTCCACAGCAATCCTTGGAGATCTGGGCTTTGTATAAAGTCCTCTGTCACAGCTGCCAAAACCCAGCACAAGGTCACCAAGATCAGGATTGTGCAGAGCATCATGACTATCAGCAGACCATATGAGACTCCCAAGGTTGCTGCTGAGTCACCTTAGGTTGCCAGGAACCTGTTGCCACAACACAAGAACCCCATGGTGAGCCTCCTGCCTGGAACCTCCAACGGCCTGACATCCAAGGCAGACTTCAGTGGAGGTGGGGGAGGGGTCTAGAAAAACAGGGCTTCCCTCTTTCGCTCATCTTGACCCACAAATCAGTGACCACATCTCATGACCCAGGGAATATAGACTAAGCTCTGTAGGCCAGTAGGGATGGCCACCCTAAAATTTTTCCCAACTGCCTTAGGAAAGAAAGAGATAAATGTCTTCCCATACCTGTAACATATCTGGATTGCTTATTGGGAAGTTTCATGGAAGAGGATTTGCAGACCCCAGTGCTGGCCACATAAACTTTTCATTCTGTGCCTAGGACACCTAAGCCAGCCCATGGTGATCACAAAAGACTCCAAACTGCCAGTGCCCTCCTTAATTTGTGTCTGCCTGTCCTCGAATGTGTACTATGAATATGAGAGGGGTTATGACAGCTCCTGGATAGAGATTCAACTCACTTTACTAGTTTCATCTTTAAAAACTAAGGGAGAAATATTGGAATTTTCAAGTCTTTAGATTTCAAGCACATACATTTTGTTTGAGTGAACTTTGGAGTCACTTTCATTTTTCTCTTTTAACTGTTCACACAAGGGCTATATTGACCACAAAGATTGTTACCTGGCATCTGATTCTTTAGCATCAAATTATTTTTTTAAGTCTTTACTTGGAAATAATTTCAACTCTACAGGACAGGTGCAGAAATAACACAAACTGCATACAGAGAACTCAAACATAATCCCACACCCAAGATACACAGATACTCAGATCTACAAATTTTAACATTTTTCCATTTTGGCTATATCATTATATTATCTCTATCATCTATCTATCTATCTATCTATCCATCCATCAATCTATATCATTATATTATGTATGTATGTATGTATGTATGTATGTATGTATGTATGTATCTATCTATCTATCTATCTATCTACTTACCTATCTTCCTTACATTTGAAAGCAGGTTGTACATGTAATCCTCAAACACAATGCTTCCTTGTATGTTTCTTAGGAAGGATACTCACTTATTTAATCACCTTAAGTGCAGTTATCAGGCTCAAGAAATTTAGCACTGAAATAAAGCTCATGCTCTAAATGTAAATGCTTACATTGAAAAAGAAGAAATACTTCCAAGGAGTGAACTAACCTCAAAACTAGAAGAACTAGGGAGCAAACTAAACACAAAGCAAGCAGAAGGACCTAAATATGAGAGCAGAGATAAATGAAACAGAAAACAATAAAAGACAGAATCAAAAAAATTAAAAGTTGGTTCTTCAACAGGAAGTAGCTACATCAGAATGACCATGCCTCTCAGTGTCCCCTTAAGAATAAGAGCATGAACTCTCAAGAGGGGAATTGAGGCAGGTTAGTATAGTGAAAGGGGGAAGGCAGCAGACCCAGCAGATAACTTGGCTGAGAGAAAACATTGCCAGCAGACAACAGGGCAGTAAGAACCCACCATGACCTTGACCTTGACTTTAAAGTCCCAGAATTGAGAGGGGATCTGGATATTCCAGACAGGCCACATCATTGACGCTCACCACTGGCAGGTTATTTGAAGACATCTGGGGTCCCTCTCCATAGCATGAGCAAAGAGAGCAATACTTAATTGCTCAAAAGGTGACCACACAAGCCAAAGACCACTCTATCTACCTAGAATATCCCACATCAAAGCTTGATGCATATTTCCATCCTTCTCTTCCATTTCTCAGCAAGCTCTCTACTTTCCCATTTCCCAATACTTTTTACTAACAAAAAAAAGTTGGCTCTTTGAAAATATAAAAAAATTCAATAAACATTTAGATATACTGACAAAAAAAGGGGAGGGGATACAAATAATGAAAATCAGAAATGAAAAGGGGAACAGTAATACCAACCCCATTTAAATAAAAAAGGACTATAATTGGATACTATAAATAACTGTACATCAATAAATTAGATAAAATAGATAAAATGGAAAATTATTAGAAACATGCAAACTACCTACATTGACCTAGGAAGAAATAGAAGATCTCAACAAACCAGTTATTGGTAAAGTGACTGAAACACTAAACCTTCCCACAAAGAGAAGCCCAGGACCAGATGGCTTCACAGGGGAATTCTATCAAATATTCCAAGATTTAATTCCCATTTCTGCACAATTTCTATCAAACAATTGAAGAAAGAACATGCCTTAACTCATTCTATGATGCAAATCTCACCCTCATACTGAAGCCAGATAAAGATATCACAAGAAAAGAAAATGAAAAATTATGTCTTATGAATACAGATGCAAAACTCCTCAAGAATATACTAGCAAACTGAATGCAACAGCATATTAAAAAGAATTATACACCATGATCAAGTAGGTTTTATGCCTGATATGTAAAAGTTGGTTTAACATAGGAAAAGTAAACAATGTCATACGCATTAACAGAATGAAGGGAAAACACATGATTATCTCAATCAATCCAGAAACGGCATTCGACAAAAATCCAGCACCCTTTCTTGATAAAAAACATTTAGAACAATAATAGTAGGAATCTTCTCCAGCATGATATGTGGCATATATGAAAAGCCTATAACCAACATTCTGCTTAACTATGAAAGACTGATAGCTTTCCCTCTAACATGAGGAATAAAACAAGGATGACCAGTTATAGTTATTATTAAACATTGTACTGGAAGTTCTTGCCAGAGGATTAGGGAAGGAAAAGCAACAAAAGTCATCCAAAGTGTAAAGGAAGGAGTAAATCTTTCCCTATATGCAGATACTCCTGATCCTATATACAGAAATTCCTGGAAAACTCCACAGCAAAGCTCCTAGTGCTAATAAATGAATTAAAAAAAGTGGTGGAGTACAAGACCAACTCTTAAAATCAGTAGTGTTTCTATACACTAGCAATGAAAAATCAGAAGAATTTAAGAAAATCCAATCCTAATAGCATCTAAAAGAATTAAATATCTAGGACTTAAATCTTAACAAGGATATAAAGGACTTGTAAACAGAAAAATATAAAGGCTAAAAGAAATTAAAGAAAACCTAAATAAATGGAAGTATATTTACCATTCATGGATTTGATGACTGAATAGGTTATGTTGCCAAGATTATCCATAGCAAGTTATGGATTCCATGAAATCCCAAAAAATTTTCTATAACTCTATTTTCAGGAATGGAAAAGCCAATCATTACATTTATATGGAAGAATAAGTGTCTTAAATAGATTAAACCGTCTTGAAAAAGAAGAATGAAGTTGGAGGACTCCCATTTCCTGATCTTAAAATGTATTACAATGCCCCAGTAATCAAAACACCCTGGTTCTAGCATAAGGACAGGCATATGAACCAATGGAATAAAACTGATAGCTCAGAAATCAACCTCATATTTAAGGCTAACTTATTTTTGACATGGGGGCAAAAACTCTAAATTGGGAAAGAATAGTCTCTTCAAAGAAAAAAAGAAAAAAGGAGGAGAACCCTTATCTCACACCATAGACAAAAATCAACTTAAAATTAATCAAAGAACTAAATATAAGAGCTACAACTATGAAACTCCTAGAAGAAAATGTAGGGTAGCATCTTTAGGATCTTGTGTCAGGAAATGTTTCTTAGACTTTGTACCAAAAGGACTAGCAACAAAAAGAAAAAAACAGGTATATGGGACTCATTAAAATAAAAAACTTTAAGTCCTCAAAGAACTTTACCATAAAAGACAAGCTACACAAATGGAGAGAATATTTGGAAGCCACATATTTGATAAAGGATCCTATACAGTATATATAAAGAAATACTTCAACTTAACAAAAAGACAAACAACCCATTTTAAAAATGGCCCAAGTACCTGAATACACATCTCTTTAAAGATACAAAAATGATCAGAAAGCATATGTTGTTTAATCCCCATTTTAATCATGGTATGTATCTACTAAATATTTGATGTATTTATATCTGAATTGATACTTGAATAATTTAAAGGAGTATTTATTAAAGTATCTTTATATTTTCTCATTAGGAAAAATAACTTTGTTGACCAAGTAAAGATATATATCATTTTAATTATAAAAATGAATTGTGTTTCTTAAACCCAAATAATTTTGATATTTAGAAGACAAAGTATTAATTTAATAAGGAAGTAGTGAGCTTATACATCATGGAGCAGATAGCACAGAAAGTGCATGGAATAAAAGAAATAAAAGATAAAGTTTCTGATTTTGAGTAAGAGAACTGACAAATAAATACAATATAGATGAATGATATATGTCTTCTGAAAGTACAGTGTGAATAAGGATTTAGTTTTTAAATTCCTAGGACACTTGAGAATGACCTCAAAAAGGAGTAGATATTTTAGTTGTATCTTGATTGATGCATAAGCAAGCAACAGAGAGAAGTGGCCTTGTGAACAAATTACATAAAGCTCATTTATATAAAAAGAATTTATGTAAAAAAAACATGGTGTAGTTAAGGACAAGTGAGTTTAGTTAAGTGTGTTTGAATACAGAGAAATACAGGCTAAGACTGGAAAGGCTGGTTGGGTCCAGATAGGGGAAGCTTCTGTAAGCCATGCTAAGTAATTTGGAACTTTCCCTGAAGGAAAAATTGGAGGATTTCCAACTGGAAAATCACTTTCCTGCCTTTGTAAAGCATACAATACAGTAGGGAGAAACTGGATAAGGAGAGGTAGACAAGATGGAGAAAAGAAGATAAACCAGAGCAGCATTTAGGAGAAATAACTGCACATCTCCTAAGATATGCAAGAAAGAAAAATTCAGGCAAAAAGAACTATGGTATTTCTTGATTAAACCCTTGCATCACGTTCTAAATGAAAGTTTTATTTTCTGTAGTTATTCATCTCAGAGTTGATCATTGTAAAGGAGTGATGATCAATTTGTACTGGTGTATTATTAATCTAATATTAATTCTGAAATATTTTGTACAAGTCCTTGAAATCATTATTGTGTAGGTTAATTCTTTTGTGTGCGTACAGATACTCTGAGGAAAGAAAAAAATTAAAATCCATTGTTTTTAGGTAATAAAGGAAAATGGTAGCTATTTCTGCATAGTGGATTTTCTTAGTGGATTTCCATGATTCCCACTGCTGGTGTTCAGGACCATGTATTCCCCTACCCTTGAGTAGGTGGGATCTGTGACTTGCTTGTAGCCAATAGAACATGTCACCGGTGCTGGGATGTCATTCTTTTGATTATATTACATTAGATACTGTCTTGATAGGTATCTTGCTCTACAGATAATTGTTGCTAGCTTAAGTAGTGTCCATGTTTGAAAAGACCACATGGCCAGGAACTGCAGTGGACTCTAGGAACAGAGACTAGCAGTTGTATTGCATTCCATTACATTAACCAGTGATAGTCAGCAAGCAGCTGGGCCCCCAAACCTACAACTTCAATGGAATGAATTTTGCCAAAGACTAACAGAGCTTGGAAGCAGATTCTTCCACAGAAGAGAACTCAAGTGAGAAGAAACTTTGCTCAACACCCTATTTGGGAGCCCAAAGGCAGAGGAATCAGCTAACCAGTTCTTGAACTACCCATTCACAAAAACTATGAGATACTCCTGTGTGCTATATAAAGCCAGTAAGTTTTTGGTGACTTTTTAATGCAGCAATAGAAAACTAATACATCCCTAAATTTAAAAACTCAAAATACTTTGTAGAGTAATGAAATCTGAGATGCTTCATTCTTTATCCTATTCAACTGATTTTAAGTGAATGCATTAAACAATTACTTGGAAAAGGAGAAATCAGAGAAGAGAAGGGAGAAGTGCTCAACATAGAAAAGATGACAAGGTAGGAGGAAGGCAGGAGCACAGGGTTAAAAAGCACAGAGAAGGATGATTTACGTAGGCAAAATTTTGGCAACTATTTATATTTCAAAACTATACACTAATTAACTTGGCACCATTTTAATATTTTTAAAAATCCCTCCTTCTCAGTACTGTGTTCTTAAAGCTGTACCTGTCAAATGAGAACTTCACTAGCTTGGGGGCTTCTTCATTGTCCTGGATACACCAGACCTAGATTGGTTCAGGGAGATACACTGTCAATAAAAATTCCTCCCCATCCAGAAATCCAGGAAGGGAAAAGTGGAAAAGGAGTGGGTGAGGTCAAAGAAAGAGGACCTCCCTTGGGATGAAAACTGCACTTAGAGCTTACTCAAATTCTGTTGGGCAATTTATAACAACTAGAATATTTCACACATATGATTTCCCCTTTAATACGGACTAGAGTGGACTCACTGGTATTCTACTAGAGACTTATTTTTATTATAGCAATGGAAGAAATTAGATAATTGATGTGAAGACAGTGGCCAATTGAGGTACTAAAGGCAGGGAGAGGGACAAGAAGGTGTAATACGGGGGCATTTTCAGGACTTGGAATTGTACTGAGTGAAATTGCAGTGACAGATACTGGTCATTATATATATGGTTATAACCTACAGAATGGAATCGGAAACAGCGTAAGCTACAATGTAAACTATAATCCATTCTTAGTGGCAATGTTCCAAAATGTGTTCCTCAATTGCAATCAATGCACCACACTAATGAAAGAAGTTGTTAAAGTGGGGAAGGGTGGGAGGTATGGGGAGTAGGGCATATGGGATCTCCTTATATATTTTTAATGTAACATTTTTTGTGATCTAAGGATCTTTTAAAGGTAAATAATAGACTAATTTTTTTTAAGATATAAGATAAATATTCCTTAAACAATGCCTATATTTTTCTCACTGCCTTATACAATTCCTTACGTAACTACTGGCCAACCAAAATGATCTTTAGTTGGAACAATTTTTTCCCTATTCTTTATACTCAAATGTATTTCTTGGCTCTCAGGACATGAAATTCTGTTTTATTGTTGGACAAAGATGTGGATAAACAGGAGGAGAAACAAACTTTACATTAAAAGTCTTACTTTTCTCTACATGTAGGCAGTATTTGGAACACAAATGTGTCATAAGTTTTCTAATTCCATTTTCATTATGAAAAAGGCTGTGAATCTTTTTTAATGCAGATTTTTAGGAGATAAAGGATATACTGAAAATTGTAGAGTATAAATTGTAGAGTATAAGGTTTAGTTATAAGGAAATACTTAAAAATTTTCTAGTCCTAATATTTTTGTATTTTGTCTGAAGAGAATAGGATAGAGAAACTCTCAAGTATAGGTACTTGGATGTGAACTTTCATATTAAATGTCTTCTCCACTATGAAGGCATCTTTTTTAAAGTGCAGAGAGCTGCACAGCTTAGAAGTCAACAGGGTATGTATGCTCTGAAATTATTTGGCTTCAGAGATAAAGTATATACTTTAGTAACCACAGGATGCACACATGAAGTTCCAGAAGTATGAACAGGCTGAGATAATAAGCAAATTTATTCTAGAAATTTAAAAAGACCTGTCAAAGCAGACATGGTTATAGAAGTTTTTCTGCCAACTTTAACTCCTTTCTGCCCAACATTAAATTTATTCCTCAAGGTTGAAGGTAAAACATATTGGAAAGTACTTCCAGATAATGCAAGAAAACCATCTCTCTTATTTCCTTCTTTCTACTTGCTTTGGCATAAACTTCTTGCACTTCTAATTCCTCCAGGGGTGCTATAATGTCTTTGATTTTAGCTCTTTCTTCTTTTTTAATGTAGGCATTAATGCTATGAATTTCCTTCTCAACACTGCTCTTGCTGATTCCCATAGGTTTTGATACATCGTGTAGTCATTTTCATTTTTTCAAGGGTGTTACTGATTTCTTCTGCAATTTCCTCCTTGACTCACTGCTTGTCTAAGAATAAGTTGTTTAAGGGTCATATCTTTGTGCCTAATCTGATTTGCTCCTCCTTACTGATTTCCAGCTTCATTTCATTGTGTTCAGAAATATGACTATTAAAAAAAAAAGCAAGAAGCAAAATAGAGAGAAAAATATAGAACAAAGAAAAGGTCAGAGAGAAGAAGAAAGAATCAAAGAAAAAAATAGGTGAGAGGAAATGAAGAAATGAAGATAAAACAAGAAGGGGTGGAATCGAAGAAAAACAACAGAAGACAGAAGACAGAAAAAAATGAAGGAAAGAAGATAACACACGTTCAAAAAATAAGGAAAAGAAAAGGAACAAAGAAAGGAAAAAGAACAAACAAGAAACAAAACCAGAAGGAAGAAACAATCCATGAAAAACAACCTTCCCTCTTAGGCCCCTGGGGTCCTTACTCAGGCTGTTGGTGCTTATCAATTAATCACCCTGCAACTTGCCCTCCTCAGGTGACATATCCAGTTTTACTGAACACAATAAAGAAGAAAGGGGGACAACACAAAAAAAAACAAAAAAGAACCCATAAAGCACAAGAGTAGAAACTCAGTCTAGAAGTTCCCTGTCATAAAAGGCTAACTATATGCCTTATCACTCCCCAGATCCCTTCTCTGAGGAGGTACAGGCACTGAAACCAGGGACATTCTGCACACAAGGCAGGAATTCCCCCATTACACTAGACACAGCAGTTTTATAGACTAAAAAGGCTTTTGAATATTTATCTGGCTCTTCCAGCCATTGTTACCTTAGACAAGTTGGACTTCTAAAACTTCTCAGGGTAGTTAGGTGCTTGTCTCTCTGATGAAGTTCCCTTCTCCCTGGATCACTGGGTGTGACAGCCTGCCTAAGCAGATACCCCCTTCACTTTCCCCAGTGCAACCTCAGTCCTGGCTTTTACCATCCTGAGATTTAAAGGGGGATCAGGTGATCAAACCCATGGAAAGGAAACCACTCTCTACCACGCACCAAACTCCTCTTCCTCCTGAAAAATGCTCCCTCTCACTAAGATGGCTGGTGAGAGCCAGGGGATCTACAGAGTGTGGGGCTTATCTGCCCTAAGTTCCCAGCCACATGGGGCAAGCAACTCATGCTTTTGCCTTGGGCACTTTGACACTTTATCCAGCTCCCTCCTGAACCATGCCCTGCAAGTTCCTGCTCATTGGATGTCCAAAAGACCTCACTCAGGTTTGATTTTGCCCATCCTCTGTTTTTTGAAGAGCTGACCAGTGCCTACATATATTGAGGGCATTTTCCCAGAACCACCATGAGACCCAAATAAACTTGATAATTGTTTTTTTTTCACTTCTGCAAAAAAAGGTTGTTGGGATTTTTATTGGGATTGTATCGAATCTGTAAATCACTTTGGTTAGAATTGACAGATTAATGATATTTAGACTTCCAATCCATGAATGTCCTTCCATATATGGAAGTCTTCTTCATTTCTTTTAGCAATGCTTTGTAGTTTTCTCAATACAGGTCCTTTATGCTCTCCGTTAAGTTTATTCCTAGATATTTGATTATTTTGGTTGATATTATAAATGGATTTTTTCCTAATATCTCCCTCAGATTGCACATCAGCAGTGTATAGAAACACTATTGATTTTTGTGTATTAATCTTGTATCCCACCATTTTCCAGAACTTGTCTATTAGTTCTAGTAGCTTCCCTGTGGAATTTTCAGGAAATTCTAGATATTGGATCTTATCATCATGGAATACTGAAAGTTTTACTTCCTTTTTCCTTGGGTGCCTTTTATTTCTTTACCTAGCCTAATTTTTCTAGCTACACCCTCTCCCACAATATCAAAAAACAACGTGATAGAGGACATTCTTGTCTTGTTCCTGATCTCAGTGGGAAATTTTCAATCTTTCATCTTTGAGTACAATGTTAGACGTAAGTTTTCCATATATGCACTTTACCATTTTGAGAAAGCTTCCCTCTTGTACTAGAATTTTTAAGGTTAAGGGTGCTGTATTTTGTCAAATGCCTATTCCTCACCAATTGATAGGATCATGTGATTTATCTTCTTTAATTTATCAATGTCTTTTATTACACAAATTGACATTCTTGTACACCTGGGATAAAACCCACCTGATCATGGTGTATAATTCTTTTAATTTACTGTTGGTTTTTGTTTACAGAAATTTTATTGAGGATTTTTGCATGTGTATTCATTAGAGATATTGCTTATCAATTTTTTGGGGGGTATCTTTACTTGGTTTTGGTTTTAGGGTGATATTGGGTTCATAGAAGCACTTTGGTAGCATTTTTTCCTGGTCATTTTTTTGGAAGAACTTAAGCAAGACTAGCATTACATCACCTTTGAATGATTGGTAGAATTCACCTGTGAAGCCATCTTGTCCTGGGCATTTATTCTTTTGGAAGTATTTCATAACTGTTTCAATTTCATCACTTGTGCCTGGTTTCTTGGGATCTCATATTTCTTCCAGGATCAATATAGGTGGTTTGTGTCTTTGCAGGAATTTTTCCAGATCCTACACATTATCTAGGTTTTTGGTATACAGGTGTTCACAATATCCTCTTATGATCACTCTCATTTGTGCAGGGTCTGCCTTCTCATTTCAATTTTATTTATTTGCATACTCTCTTTCTGTTTGTCAGCCTACCTAAGGGTTCATTGGTTTTGGTGATCATCTCAAAGAATCAGGTTTTGGTGTTGTTGACACTCTCAATTGTTTTTCTTTTTGTGTGTGCATGATTTCCTTGATTCTATACTGGTCTTTATTTCTTTACATCAGCGTGGTTTAGTAGGCTATTCTTTTTTCTAGTTCCTCCAGATGAGCAATTAGATCAATTTTAGTTCTTTCTCATTGTTTCAGGTAAGCATTGAGGGCTATAATTTTCCCTCCCAGCACTGCCTTTCCCGTGTCCCATAGATTTTTTTAATGTTGTGTTCTCATTTTCAATTGTGTCAAAATATTTGCTGCATTCTCCCGAAATTTCTTCTCTGACCTAGTGATTGCTTAAGTGTGTGTTGTTTAATCTCTATATATTTATGAATTTTGCCTTTTTCCATCCATTACTGCTTCCAAGCTTCATTCCATTATGATCAGAGAAACTGTTTTGTTTAATTTCAATGTTTTTAAATTTATTGAGACTTGTCTTCTGACCCAACATATAGTCTGTCTTGGGGAAGGCTCCACGAGCACTTGAAAAGAATGTATATTCTGCTGTTTTGAGGTGCAATATTCTGTATATGTCTACTGGTTTAGTCCATTTATCATATTATTCTATTTCTCCATTTCTTTGTTTATCCTCTGTCCAGATGTTCTATGTAATACTGAGAGTGCTGTACTGAAGATTCCAACTATTATTTTAGTGATATCTGTTTCTCCCCTCAGTTTTGCCACTGTGTGCTTCATGTATCTTATGCACTGTGTGCTTCACGTGTGCTTCAAGCATTGGCATGGACTATCTTCTCCCAACCTTACACTTAAACCTGGCTGTGTCCTTATGTCTGAGGTGAGTGTCTAGTAGACAACATATAGATGACTCATGATTTTTTTATCCATTCAATCAGTCTATGTCTTTTGACTGGGGAGTTTAAACCATTAATGTTCAACATTACTATAAAGGCTTTACTTCATCCATTATGTACTTTGGCTCTCTGTTGTTACATTATTCTATTATCTGTCTTATCATTTAGTTTACTTTTCATAATAATCTTCATTTCTGAACTTTTCTCCAAATCTCTCACCCTTTTTTTTTCCTTTCAGGCTGCAACATTCCCTCTAGTATCTCTTGCAATTCTGGTCTTTTTACATATTCTATCAGATGGGGAAGAGTTAGAACTCTCTCTCGTTTTTGAAGGACAGTTTTTTGCCAGATATGGAATTCTTCGCTAACACTTTTTCTCTTTCAGTAAATTAAACACATCATACCAGTTTATTCTCTGCTCGCTGCTTTCTCATAAAAAGACTGCACTTAATTCTATTGATTTTGCCTATTATATGATGCTTTATTTTCCTCTTGATGGTTTCAGAACCCTCTCTTTATCTCCGATATTTGCAATTCTGAATAGTATATGTTTCAGGGCATGTCTATTGAGATATATTTCCTTTGAGGTGTGTCGACCTTCTTGGATATTGATATTTATGTCTTTCCTAAGAGTTGGAAAGTTTTCATTCATTATTTCCTTAAATATTCTTTCTGCCCCTTCCCATGCTCTTCTCATTCTGGGATATTAATACCACAAACGTTTGTGTATCACACATTGTCATTCAATTCCCTGAGATTCTTCTCTTTCTTTTCTCCTGTCATATCCAGGTCAGATGGCTGTCTTTGAAATTATGAATTCTGTCTTGATACAATTCAAATCAGCTCTTAAGGGACTCTAAAGTATTTTTAATCTCAGCCATCATGTCTCTTATTCACATAACATCTCTTACTTTTCTTTGCAAGCTTTCCAATTGTTCCTTATGGTCACCAAGTGTCCTCTTAATATCCTTGCTTTCTTTAGTCACATTTTGTTTATGTTCTTTGAAGTGATTTAGGAGAGTTGTGTGATTATCACTGAATAATTGTCTTAAATCCTATATCTTTTCAGGATACTTGGTTTGATCCTTTAGCAGGCTATCTCTTGATTTCTCCTTGTGTGGCTTACAATTTTTTGATATCTAGGCAGCAGAAGGGGTGAGCTTACTCTGATGGCCAATTTCTGTTTCTTTTCTGTTGTTGTTGTTTAATCACAGCTCTTCTTTGATATTTGGTTCAACTTATTTTGAGTCTGTATAAATGTCTGGCTTAAGATATCAAAGTCAGGCCAAGATTGTCTTGGTTTTGAAGAGCCACACAATACCTGAAGGTACATTGAATGCTCATCCTGGAGATTATGATACATTCTCCAATAGGACAGTAAGAATTCCACAAGTGCAAAGGCAGTGCCTAGTAAAGGAAGACAGACCTTTACTCCATGCCCTTCACATTAATAATTGTAATTATGAACCGTTACTTGGGAAGTTCAAAGTGAGCCTAGTATTACATTTGACCTAAGAGTTGCCTCCTGAAACCATCCTTATTGCTCAAATGTAGTCCCTCTCTAAGCCAAACTCAGTGTATAAATGCAGTACCATACCTACAACGGACATACTCCCAGGAACAGGCCTCCCTGGCACTGAGGGATAATTAACAAGTGCTGACTAGAGATGCATCTGAAAAAAGACCTTGACCAAAAAGGGAAATGGTAAATACAAATGAGTTTTATGGCTAAGAGATTTCAAAGTGTCTTGAGAGGTCATTCCAGAGGTCACACTTACGCATGTCTCACAAGGATCTCATTGAGTGCCACAGTAAGAAGTGCCTCAGTAGCAGTACTCCTGAGGTCTCTAGAGACATCCAGGGCATATAAGCATGGCATATATCTCAGATATTCAGTTCCCTGTCAGTAAGCCTTACTTTGTAATTTATCCTCCAAAATGTATCAGACTTACACTCATTTATACTTCTCCTACACATGGCTCCTCTGTCCCTTTTATTTGAACCTATAATTAGCACTATACTTGATAAATATATGTTCCACACACTTAAATCTTTGGTCTATCAGTGTGTCAGTTGAGCCCTGAAATTTAACAGAGTTGCAACACCTACTCTCCAGTTTTTTAACTCAATCTGGGCAAATAATAAGATGATGATGGACAACACCCATCCCAATGAGCAGGCAGTGTTTGCATCTGCAAGTAATATAGTTCCATTCACCTGCCCCATGGGATTTAAAGACCCTCTCAATTAGAAACAGAGTGGGCATCACCATCCTAAAATCAACAAGATTGAGGAATGAGGAGTGGAGTAAATTAGACTTATTATTCTATTTCAGACATTATTATTCTAACAATGGAAGAACTTTTACCATTGACATAAATGCAGTGGCCACCCAAGGATCTGAGGAGAGGGAGGGGGAAGAATAGATTCAATATGGGAACATTTTTGGGACATCAGAATTGTCCTGCAAGACACTGCAATGAGGGATAAGGTCTGTTACATATTTTGCTATTTCATACAAAATCGTGTGGGACAGAGTGTAACTTACGAAGTAAACTATAATCCACAGGTAGTAGCATTGCTTCAATATGTGTTCATTAATTTTAACAAATGTACCACACTAATGAAGAATGTTGTTAAAATGGGAAAGTATGGGATGGGCAGGGAGTATAGCATATAAGAATATCCTATATTTTTGTGTAGGATTTATGTAATCTAAAGCTTCTTTAAAAGTAAAAAAAAAGAAAGAGTTTAAAATATCAGGCCAAGGACTCACTAGTGGGGCACAGATTTTCTACCAGGGGTAAGAATACAGAAAGGACCAGGAAAAATTTAGTCCATGCAGTTTCCAGGACATGCCACAAATGGAATTCATCGGTGCACCTTTCCTTGGAGGCATATTAATCTGGGCTGTCCTGTATTCCTGTCTTGAATCTCCAGACAGAGATTCAATGCAGGCTCTATTGGCTGACACTGAAGAAAAGCCCCTCTGACTCCTGATCCCTTCTCCCTTGAAACAGCTGACATAGATGAAGACGTCTTTCCACTCAGTTGGATGCAGTGAGCCAGGTGTTTTACCACAGCTTAATATTTTGGGGTGGGGTTGAGGAGCCCTGCTCATCCACTGCATGAGAGGCCCAGTAACCCATGTTTTTTGTGTCAGCTTATTTCTTTCTGTCACTTGATCTCCTTGGAGTTGTGTAACCCTGCCCTGGTCTTTGAACCCCCAAAGCAGGTTTCTTGCACAGGTTTTGGTTGTTTTTCCATTGTTTTCATGAGGGAATTGAGCTCTGTTTGTTAGTCCATCACCATCTTCCCAAATTACCAGATTCTCAAGCACCAAGCAGCAGTACCTTCATTTCTTTCTCTTTTCTCTACACATTCTTCTGAAAGTGTGGTTGGTCATCTGGCTCCATTCCACTGTTGCCCTGTCTTCACCACTCAACCTCCAGCCCATGGTGCTGTGGGAGAAGGGATCGAGCTGGGCACACTGACACACAACAGGAACTGTGATCCCAGCATCAGAGAAAGCATCTCCTGCTGGGGGGGGGGGGGGAGCAGCCTCTTCTGTCCATTCCTGGAGCACCCAAGAATCATTTTGTTAAAGTCTTTTTCTGGTTTGCCCAAAATCTAGTCCTCTTTATGTTTTCTGGATATTTACCTTGTCCTTTTTTATGGTTACATTTTGTATTTCTTTGTCCTGTGTTCGTATGTTGCACGCTGAACATTTTAGTATTTTATGATGTTAACTCTGAGATTTATTCTCTGAGATGTCTGTTCCTCAAGTTTATATCCAACTAGTGATATCTTGGGGATTTCTGTGAGTATTAGAAACTAACAGAAACAAAACCAAGAAAACCAATGCAAATAGCACCTTTCACATCTTTTCAAATTGTCTACTTTGGCAGGTGTTCTCCTTTAGAGCTAACTCGTCTTATCAAGAAGATGAACCTGAAGTGCCTGGAAAACATATTGTTCTCTGCATCTTATCTATCTTATCCTAACTTTAGAGCAAATGCATGCTTTTTGTCTTGGCTTGTGCTTGCTTTTGGCCTTATTATTACTCCATTTATAGGAATTTGAATTCTGTTGCCTCTCGCTGGGGTTCTATTTCATGACTCCATGGAGGTAATCCTTTGCTCCGGATTTCTATGACTTAATTTTTTCCTACAGTGCTTTAGATGATTCTCTGCCTGTAGGACAATTTCTGTTTGCTGAGACAAGGTTCCTGATTCAGTACTTCATGCTTCACTCTCATAGATGGGCAGTGGCATATAGGTATCCCATTATGTTCATAGAAGTTACTTGGCTCACTCTGGAACAGGGCTAGAGACCCACAATGGAAGTGCAGGCTGGCTCCACAGTCTGGCCATGTGTGGGAGAGAGAGGCTAGCAAGGACTTTCATCTACTGTTTTTTAGGATACATCAGTTGCACATACTGCAACTTTTTAACATTTTTCAGGAGTTTTGAGAAAGATGTCACTTCCAATTTTTGCTAGTTGTTCAAAGATCTGTGAAGGAATGGCATCTTCAAGTATGTACACTTCCATCTTGGTTGACCAGAACTCCAAAGTAGGTGACTTTTGAAACACTTCATGTATCTAAAATTTATCCAATGATTGGTGAGTACAAATATAGAGAGGGTATATAAATAGAACTATATTTGAGAAATGTATGCTAGAGTCTCATTTACACCAAAAGTGGGAGGACAGCATCCATGGGACCCCTTTAAGAACTTGGTCCTTGGTTAATATTAGGGGTAAAGTGGGCTGGAAGAGCAAATGTAAGTTGGTGAGACCTTGTGAAAGCCTTGAACTTCAAGGATTTACCAAGGCCCAGTATGAAAAAAAGTTATAAAGCCTGCTTAAGTTTCATCCCAGGCAGGAGAAAAGACTATATCCATTATATAAATTTTGAGGGATCGTAGTAGCCAAATTAATGGGCTTCAGTGATTTTATGAATATTCTTGTTACCAATACATTTATCATCTAAGTGTTATTAAACATATAAGAGATAGGACCGGTCACGAAGCAAGATGGTGGCTGAGTGAACTTGCCTTGCTGTCTCTCCTGGGAAGAAGCGGCTGGGCGCAGCTGGAGGTTCTCCGAGGCTGGGCTTTTTTGGGATTTTTGCAGGGCAGGAAGAGTCTGGACATCAATTTGGTGGAAAGGTAATGGAGAGGATTAGTCTATAGGATATAATTTGGGTTCTATTGCCCAGAGGTGAGACCTGCACACGGGTTGCTCACTCTTTGGCAGTGGGCAGCTCCGCTTTTTGGTGGCTCTGTGGTGCTGGGGAGTTCATGAGTCCTGGGTGGGCTGTTGGGGGGTTGATGGGACAGGACGCCTTTGAGGATTAATTGGGGAGACAGATGGTGTTTTGTTGTGAAGCGGGGGAATTTTTGATTGTGGACACAAATAATAGCGCTTCCACCTGGAGCCCCACCCGCACAAGCCCAGCTGCCGATCTGCAACAGAAATAGATTGTTGGCAATAAAGGGAGGTAATTGGGAGGTTGTTACAGGGTGCAGCGAGGGAGGCGGACACGTCTGGAAGCCGATTGGGGAATATTTTGTGAAGCCTGGGAATTCTGGTTTTGGAATCTATTTTGGCGTTTCCAACTGGAGCCCAACCCATGGGCCAGGCTTTGGATCTGCATCACTAAAGTGGCTGTGGTGTAGAGGTGCCCTCAGGTGGCTGTTTTCTGGGATCACAGGGTGGGAGCTGTCCAAAAGCTGAATTGATGATATACACACATAAATAAACCCTAGTGAGTAAGTGAATTGCAGGGTTCAGACATAATATAGAGTTTGCAGATCTGACGTCCCCCATAGGGCTGGCACCCAGCTGCAGGGATCCTGAGGGCTGTGTTACACTGCAGGGCACCTAGGCTTCCTGTTGACCAGATTTGAGGTTGCCAGGTCTGAATCACCTAAACTCTGGTGGCCTACATCCCCAAGACTCACACCTCTTGGGCCTTCAATATCTCAGACTTTCCACCCCTGAATCCCTCATGCCCTGAGGGCCATCTGAGGTACTTGAATGCCCTAGCCTACAACATTTGCATTTTTTCATTATCGTTTAATTTTGTTTTGTTTTTATTTTCATTTTATCTTACTTTTTACTTTTTTTAATGTCCTGATTGCTAATATTGTATTATCCCCTAGTCTTTTCTCACAGTGTATCCCCCAAAGTCTTTTTTTTATTCAGTTATTTAGCTTTTTTGTTGTTGTTGTTGCTGTAGTTGGTGTTGCAATTGTGGTTCAAGTATAACTGTTTTTTTCTTTCCCCCACCTGTCCCCACCCTTTGCCCACCCACTTTTTCTTTCTTCCTTTCTTCTCTTCTTTTTTTTTCTTTTTCTGTTTTCTCTCTCCCTCTTGTCCCTCATTTTCTACTTATTTTATTTTAACTCAACTATAAATAGGTGCGGCATGGAACACCTCACATTTGCTGGGTATTCTCATCCTCCACTGCCTCATTTCTGTGTGAACTGATTTAGGCTACCAACACTATCCCCTTTCCCCTACATCTTGATATCTGCCATCATCTACTATCTCTCCTATATTCCACCTCCCACCTCCCTTTCTTTGATCTACAAAATGTCTAACTCTTAATTTCTAATACCTTTGTTTTGTTTTCTGTCTGTTATCCACTCTTGAAACTATTACCTTTCTTTTCTCTTTCCCTCCCTCATGAAAACAATAACTTTTTAGCTCATACCATATTCGTCCCATATTCAGTCATCTACCTCATAATAGGTACTCTACCTACTACTATAAATCTACACAATTTACATGAATCTAACCTCCATTCTCCCAGATCTCATATTCTTGCTTTGTTAACATATATCACCAATACTACTTTACACTTTTCCCTTACTTACACAATTGCCTTTCACCGGCACTAAAACTTTCCTTTAAAGTGAACTTAACCAGCAACAAGAAATTAGATAAGAAGAACAAAGTGACAAAGAGAAGATATAACACTTACAAAAAAACAACAGCTAATTAATCTCCAAGAGCAGACAAAGAAGCTAAGGAACTGATTAAACCCATCAAGATAAAATGATGACCAGACAGCAATAAAAATTACAAACTGGGAATCAGGAAAACATGGCTGAATCCAATCAACAAACCAAAAATCAGGAAGGGGAGCAGAACTTTGCACAAGCAATGAAAGATCTCAGAACAGTTTTCACCGACAAATTTGATGAAGTAATGAAAGAGGTTAATAACATGAACACAACACTTGGAGGGGAAATTGCAGACATACACAAAAACATAACATATATACTGGGAATGAACACCACAGTTCAAGAAATCAAAAATACACTTGTAGCAAATATCAGCAGACTAGAAGTGGCAGAGCAGAGAATTAGTGATGTGGAAGACAATACATTAGAAATCAAACAGATAGTAGAAGGGGTCGATAAAAAGATAGAAAAAATCCAGCTAGGACTTAGGGACCTGAATGGTAATGCAAAACGCTCAAACATACATATTATAGGCATTCCAGAAGGAGAAGAGAAGGGAAAGGGGTCAGAAGGAGTGTTTCAGGAAATAATGGCTGAAAACTTCCCAAATCTATTGAAAGAAACAGATGTACATATCCAAGAAGCACAGCACACACCACTAGTCATAAACCCCAACAGGCCCACCCCAAGACATATACTTGTGAAATTATCCAATGCTCAAGACAAAAAGAAAATCCTAAAGGGAGCAAGAGAAAAGAAAACCATCACATACAAGGGAAGCTCCATAAGATTAAGTGCTGATTTCTCATCTGAAACCATGGAGGCAAGGACTAACACCAATCCTGCTGAAACTATTCCAAAAAATTGAAACAGAAGGAACATTGTCGAACTCCTTCTATGATGCCAACATTACCCTAGTACCAAAGCCAAACAAAGACACGACAAGAAAGGAAAATTACAGACCAATTTCTCTAATGAACCTAGACACAAAAATACTTAACAAAATACTTGCTAACCGTATTCAACAACACATTAAATGAATTATACACCACGACCAAGTGGGATTTATTCCAGGTATGCAAGGATGGTTCAACATAAGAAAATCAATTCATGTGATACACCATATAAACAGATTGAAGGAAAAAAACCACACGATTATATCTATAGATGCAGAAAAGGCATTTGACAATATACAGCACCCCTTCTTGATAAAAACACTCCAAATGATCGGAATACAAGGAAATTTTTTGAACATGATAAAGAGTATATATGAAAAACCTACAGCCAACATTGTTTACAATGGCAAAATCCTGAAATCCTTTCCTCTAAACTCAGGAACAAGACAAGGATGCCCATTGTCTCCGCTCCTATTTAACATTGTCTTGGAAGTACTTGCATGAGCACTGAGGCAAGAACCATATATAAAAGGCATTCAAATTGGAAGGGAAGAAGTCAAAATTTCATTATTTGCAGATGACATGATCTTATACATAGAAAACCCTGAGAGATCTACCACAAAGCTGCTAGAACTCATAAATGAGTTCAGCAAAGTCGCAGGTTATAAGATCAATGTGCAAAAATCAGTAGAATTTCTGTACACCAATAATGAGCAAGATCAGGAGGAAATCAAGAAACAAATACCATTCACAATAGTAAATTAAAAAAATCAGATACTTAGGAATAAATTTAACTAAAGAGGTAAAAAACTAATACACCGAGAACTATACAAGATTGTTCAAGGAAATCAAAGAAGACCTAAATAAATGGAAGAATATTCCTTGTTCATGGATAGGAAGACTGAATATTATTAAGATGTCTATCCTACCAAAACTGATCTACACATTCAATGCAATCCCAATAAAAATCAACACAGCCTTCTTTAAGGAACTAGAAAAACTAACTATGAAATTTATTTGGAAAGGAAAGAGGCCCCGAATAGCCAAAGACATATTGAAAAAGAAAAACGAAATAGGAGGAATCACACTTCCTGACTTTAAAACATACTACAATGCTACAGTAGTGAAAACAGCATGGTATTGGCATAAGGAGAGACACACAGACCAATGGAATCGAATTGAAAGCTCAGATATAGGACCTCAGGTATATAGCCATATAATATTCGATAAAGCCACCAAACCCTCTCAACTGGGAGAGAATGGCCTATTCAGCAAATGGTGCCTGGAGAACTGGATAGCCATATGTAGAAGAATGAAAGAGGATTACCATCTCACACCTTATACAAAGATCAACTCGGGAAACGGACTTTGGCCCAGTGGTTAGGGCATCCGTCTACCACATGGGAGGTCCGTGGTTCAAACCCTGGGCCTCCTCGACCCATGTGGAGCTGGCCATGCGCAGTGCTGATGCGCACAAGGAGTGCCGTGCCACGCTAGGGTGTCCCCTGCATGGGGGAGCCCCCACGCGCAAGGAGTGCGCCCGTGAGGAGAGCCGCCCAGCACCAAAGAAAGTGCAGCCTGCCCAGGAATGGTGCTGCCCACACTTCCTGTGCCACTGATGACAACAGAAGCGGAAAAAGAAACAAAAGCAGACAAAGAAACAAGACGCAACAAATAGACACCAAGAACAGACAACGGGGGGGGGGGGAATTAAATAAATAAATCTTTAAAAAAAAAAAAAAAAAAGATCAACTCAAGATGGATCGAAGACCTAAATATAAGTGCCAAGACCATAAAGATCTTGGAAAGAAGTGTACAGGACCTTGTAATAGGAAATGGCTTTATGAACTTCACACCAGAAGCACGAGCAGCAAAAGAACAAATAGATAAATGGGACTTCCTCAAAATTAAAGCCTTCTGCACCTCAAAGGAGTTTGTCAAGAAAGTAAAAAGGGAACCCACACAATGGGAGAAAATATTTGGCAACCATATATCTGATAAGAGGCTTATAACTTGCATATATAAAGAATTCATAAATCTTGAAAACAAAAAGATAAACAACCCATTTAAAAAAAATGGGAAAAAGATTTAAACAGACAGTTCTCCAAAGAAGAAATACAAATGGCTAAAAAGCACATGAAAAAATGTTGCAAATCTCTAGCTATCAGGGGAATGCAAATCAAAACTACAATGAGATACCATCTTACTCCCATAAGATTGGCAGCAATGAAAAAAAAACAGAAGAATACAAATGCTGGAGAGGATGTGAAGAAAGGGGAACACTCATTCACTGCTGGTGGGAATGCAGAAGGATCCAACCATTCTGGAGGACAGTTTGGCGGTTTCTCAAAAAACTAAACATAGATTTGCCATACGACCCAGCAATACCACTGCTGGGTATATACCCATCAGAACTGAAAACAAGGACACAAACAGATACATGTACACCAATGTTCATAGCAGCATTGTTTACTATCACCAAAAGCATTGTTTACTATCGCCAAAATTTGAATCAATCCAAATGTCCATCAACAGATGAGTGGATCAATAAAATGTGGTATATACACACAATGGAATACTACTCGGCTGTTAGAACAAATACACTACAATCACACGTGATAACATGGATGAACCTTGAGAACCTTATGTTGAGTGAAGCAACCCAGGCATTGAAGGACAAATACTGCATGACCTCAATGATATGAAATAAGCAAATTGCCTCAGAGAGCTAGACACCAGAAAAGAGGCTTACAGGAAATCAGGGGGTGGAGGAAGGATGTGAGTTAATGTCTGTAGGGGTGGAATCTGTGATGAGCTGACGGTAAGTATAAGCACAAAGAAGGGACAAAATGGGGGCAAGGGGTTACCCTCGGGTGGGGCTGTGTGGGTTTGAGGGGGGCTGGGGATGGGGAGAGGGGTAATATTGTCCAAAAATTGGGGGGAGGGAGGGGCAACATATGAACATGGGAGAGCGTCAGGTGTTCGTTGAGAACATAATGTTGAGAAAATCGTATCAAAGTATAAGTAGGAGGGTTACCTGTTTAATATGCTCAGGGGGTATGGTCTGATGCGGGACAGACTCAGGGCGAATAGCTGAAGGCTCATTTTGCCAAGGTGGGTTGTACCATTGGGAAGAGACCCAAGAAGTGAGAGTTGAGGTGGACCCACATCCTGGGGAGGACTAATGCCGTCAAATAGAGAGAACTGTATCTCTAGTGAGAAAGGATCGCTCCCAGGGCATTAGGGCAGTTGAGAAAGTCAGGCCCTGAATACTGCTGCAAGTATCTCTGGACATGGCCTCTTGGGAAATCGAGATTGGCTGGCGTTGTGGGCCCCAAGGGGAGGGGAAAATGCATGTGGAATGGATGGAACCAAGGTAAATATGGGGGCAGGAGAGGAGTTTTGTGAGAGTACAGGAAGATGAATATAAAACATGTAATATTACTCCAAAAACATATAGAGGATGACAGACTAATAATGCAAACCATAAGGCAAAACATAGGATAACTAAAAAAGTTAGAAAACTGTACAACCTAAAGTATGGACCACATAGTAAGCACAGATGTCATCTTGTTTGAAAGCTATTGTCTCGGAATCTGTACATCAGTTTCAGGAAATATACGAACAAGTTAAGTGATTATCGCTGTGGAAGGGAAAAGGTTTTATGGTGAATCTGGGGAAGTACTGTATATTGTATATATGAATTTTGGTGATCTAAGACTCTTGTGAAGCTAACATTATGTTGGGATTGACTTTACGGGAAGTTTTGGATCACAGAGTGGTTCAACAATGGCAGCGGAGGAATACTGATATAGGATGTTATTGACATGATATATATGGTTGACAGGGAGTGTTATACAGGGCATATGTCCAGGGTATATAGTAATGTCTAGATATATTCATAGTAGAAACAATTAAAAACAATAGCTAGGGGGGGTACTGGGCCCCTGGCCGGGGGGACACTGTCGTGGACCCTAGGGGAACAGCGGCAGTCCCCCAGGTGCAATGGCAAGAACCAGGAAGAAAGGAGGGCCCAACAGTGGGCTCCTGATACTTATGGGTATGCTTTTGAGCCTATACACCTACAATAAGAATAAGGCCTAGAGTAGCACTGTGCCTGGGAGTTTCCTCCTGATAGCCTTCATGTTACTCAAATGTGGCCACTCTCACAGCCAAACTCAGCATGTAGATGCAGTGCATTCCCCCCAGCGTGGGACATGACACCCGGGGATGAGCCTCCCTGGCACTGAGGGATTACTACCACATATCAGCTGAAGATGCAACTAGAAAAGGACCTTGAATTAAAGGTTCAACACGGATCAGCAGAATATCCCTGTCTACATATAATAACATGACTTCAAAATGCTGTTTGACCTAATGTAAGGGGGAAATGGAAAGGAGAAATGAGAATATAAGGCTGTGAGTCTCTAAAAAAGAGTCTGGAGGTTGTCAGAAGGAATGCCCTTATGCACAACTGAGCAGAGTCTGAGAGACAGATAAAGTAGATACAACCCCAGGTATTGGTTCTTTTGAGGGATAAAGAGACCCACGGGTCCTATGCTCATGGCAGATGGGGTTCACTGCCATGGCAGATGGCCCTTCTTTGGAGCTGGTGTTTCTACATGATGGAATTGGACTCGGAGGGGATCTCTTCTCACAAGACTTGCATGCTACTTTATTGGAGTTGTAGTTGGTGCTGGGGTTTAAGATATATGTAGGGGATTTTAATCTCTGGACTGATAATAAGACACCCAGGCCCAGAGCCTCAACAGACTTCAGCTCCTGCACTTTGATTTATTGGACTGACCCCACTCAGCTAACATGGAGTTGAAGAAGGTCAACCACCACACCATGGAGCCTAGAGTGTCTACAACTGAAAGCAGGAGGAGTGCATCCAGTATTCATGTGGAATCTAAGCCCACACTTGACATAGATGTGCAATGGACATAACCAATCCAATGTCCACAGAGAAAATGTGGAATGGGTGTGGGAAGGGTAGCCATGGTGGCTGCTGGGTTTGGGGAATGGGAGGAAGAGATGAGATGTGGAGGCGTTTTTGGGACGTGGAGTTGTCCTGGGTGGTGCTTCACGGACAATTACAGGACATTGTAGATCCCTCCAGGGCCCACTGGATGGAACGTGGGAGAGTGTGGGCTATGATGTGGACCATTGACTACGGGGTGCAGTGATGTTCAGAGATGTACTTACTGGGTGCAATGGATGTCTCACGATGATGGGAGAGAGTGTTGCTGTGGGGGGAGTGGGGGGTGGGGGCGGTGGGGTTGATTGGGACCTCGTATTTTTTGAATGTAATTTTTAAAAATAAATAATTTTAATAAAAAAAAAGAAAAGTAAATCTCAAGATAAACTAACCATAGTAATTTATGACCTCACTCTGATAAATTATGTCTATTAAAGTAGTACTAGAAATTGTATTTTAATTTTCTATTTTTATGAAATGTTATTGAAGGACTTTATTCACAGTTGAACATCCATAAACAACAAGCACATAGTAAAAGATGTGAACTTAAAAACAAACATGCATATCACCACATAGGACTTCCATACATCACCCCACCACCAATGAATGGCTTTGTTGTGAAATATTTGTAAACAAAATTATGCAAAAGCATTGTCAAAATGTTTCTGCTAAGTATAGCCTATAGCTTACATTTGGCATATTTTTCCCACACCAAAAGGATTATTAGCACACTGTATTAGTATTATATATTTGTTACAATTCATGACAGAACATTCCCTTATACTTTTTTTTTTTCATGGTTAGTAGCAATGCTTTGACATTTGTACATCAATTGTAAAAAATACACCATACATATGCAAAATGTTATTAACAGGAAAGAATGAAAGAGGAGGAGGGGACTGGGCATAAAGGAATCCCCTATATATATATTTTTTCATTCTCATATATTTTTTGTTCCTACAATCTCTTTATTCTTTTTTACATGTTACAATACAAAAAATAAGAGGTTCCCATATGCCTGCCACCCCCCCAACTCATTCTTCCCACATCAACAATCTCTTTCATCATTGTGGCACATTCAATGCATTTGGTGAATACATTTCGGAGCACTTCTGCACTGCATGGATTGTGGTTTACACTCTCCCCCATTGCATTCAGTGGGTTATGGCAGGATATATAACATCCAGCATCTGTCCCTGCAGTATCATTTAGGACAACTCAAAGTCCTGAAAATGCCCCCACATCACATCTCTTCTTCCCTCTCCATGCCCTCAGCAACTACTGTGGCCATTTTGTCCACACCATTGCTACAATTTCTTCCATTACTAGTCACAACTTTTCCATAGCAGAATATTAGTATGTCCACTCTAATTCATATTTTGTTCCTCCAACCTGTAGACCCTGAGATGGTGATGTCCATTCCACCTTTATATTGAGAGGGGGCTTAGATTCCATATGAATGATGGATGCAATTTTCTTCCTTGCAGTTGTAGGCACTCTCAAGTCCCTAGTATGGTGAGTGACCATCATCACCTCCCTGTTAGCTAGTCTGGGTATGTCCAATGAACCAGATGATAGGAGTTGCAAGTCTGCTGGCACATGGATAGTCCAGAGATTCAAGTCTGCTGAGTATATACCAACACCAGCACCAATCATAGATTCTGTAAAAGTGACAGAAGATGCATGTGTAGAAAGGACACACCTGAATCCAAATCCATCACACTCAGGAAGATAAATTACAAAGTATGGCCAACTGACACAGCACTGAATTCCAGAGCTTAGAATAACCATAGATCCTGTGGGTCTCCAAAGGCCTCAGGAGAACCAGTATATTAAGCTGTATCTACTTTGGCTGTCTCTGGGGTCCTGCTGGGGTATGCATAAGAGTAAACCCTCTGATAACCTCCTGACTCTTTTTTGAAGACTATTAGTCATATAATCTCATTTGTCTTTGCCATTTCCTCCTTATATTCAAAGTAAAAAAACAGAAGTTAACATATGATCCTACATATAGGCTGAGATATCCTGCTGGTGTGAGTTGACCCTTTTATTCAAGGTCTTTTTCTAGTTACATTGTTGTAGAATTTGCGAGAGGTTCAATTATTTGCATATAGAGAGGCAGGACTCAGGAATGATTTTGAGAAGAAAAAATGGTTTATTGATGGCCAGCCAGACTCAGGAACTTCCTGTTGCAAACCCAAGCCCCAAACAAGACTTTTGAGTTTCTTTTATACAGAGAGGAAAGGTTAAATGGTCCCTTTGTTTCAGTTCTCAATAGGCTTGAATTAGCATGTATCTTCCACATCTTAGGTAAGCTTTTAGCATGGACTTCATACATTCTAGATAAGCTTTTAGCATATTTGGTTTGCATTTCCCCTGAATACTTAAAGTTTATCGACCTTGCATTGTTAAACTGTTTCCTGGGACTGGAGTCATTGCCATGGTCACAAAGGGCAGGACTGAAGCCACTTATCATCTCACACCCACAAGTCACAGACAGGTTAGGTTATCTCTGAAGAGACAAAGAGCCTCCCACCTATAGCCCACATCATTTCCCCCTTTGCCAAAGTTTAACTTGCGAAGCTTTGGCATAATTATTGTTGGAGCTATGAGATGGATGGCTGTTTTTTGTTTTGATTGATTATTTATCAATCTTTAGTGTAGCATCCAGGACTGTTTTTAGAAGTTTAGAAGTTTTAATCTGGACAGCAGAATCCTGGGGTGGGGGCCCCCCTGCAGTCATCCTGGGACCACTGGTGCACATGTGGATTTCCAATCGTGTTCCAGATCCATCTATTAATTTTATTTTACCCTCAAAGAGTTTACACCTTTAATCTAAAAGGGGTGCTGAAGGGAGATGATCTTTTTTCTGTAACTGCTTCCTGCTGGCCATGGGCTGTAGTCATTGCCTAACAATGTGTAAAACTCTTATTTTATTTTAACTGGAGGAAGATGGATCTGGCATTCTGAACAAAGTTGGATGAAGTTTTCATATGGTTAATAAGATGTTAACTCTGAAAGAAACAAACTTAACTAAAAAATTTGGAATACCTGTTTTTAAAGGAGGACATTGGATTACAGAGGTAGACAAGGTTAGGTGCTTATAAAGATGGCACTCCTTTTTTAAAGCTGGTGGGAACAGTATATATATATTTTTTTTCCCTAAGTTATTTATTTTTAGAGAGAAATGGCAATAGCTACTTAGCTTTGTTTGAAGACACATTTCAAGCTGTTTAATGATTGGCACTCATGTGCTCCGTCAGATGCTCCTGGTGAACTGGCACCCTTTGGGTAATTGGTTTCATTCAGGATTAGTACATCAAGTTGGAAATTTTCTTAGTTTTTAGCTGTGGGAGTGATCAGAACTACAGAACAAAGGTTTTTTTACATTTTGATTTTAATTGTACAATTTCTGGTAATTTTGACTTGTTCAATAGGTGACTCATTATTAGCAAGCAAGCCTCATCTTTGCTACACAGTAGAGAACAGTAGAATAGTAAGTTGACTGAGCCTGGCTGAGACTGCCACCTTATTCTATAGACATGTTTATTAACTGTTTAGAAAATGAATTTACTAGGAATCTAACATGTCTAATATAATTTTGCACTTGATTCAAAATAGAAAAGATAATGTTATAATTATTAGGCATATATTTAGTACAAGATAAAAGTACAGCACTTAATATTAACTAATGTATTACTTAATACATAAGGATTCAGAGTTGCAATTATTAGTTTTAAGTGTCAGGTTTGTAATGCTTTACATGCTATCTCTCCATGAGAGCAGGCCATAATGCCAATTGTGTTTAAGTTTTACTTACAGTATCCTGGTATCATGGCTCCACTTAGCATGTTCTTCACACAGTGACCAAGTCACAGCATTGTTGATCCTAGAGAGATTTTCCAGTATTCTACTAGCCTGGTGCATAGTACTCTCTGGCACTATGGAACAGTGCCAGTCCGGAGGTGATATCCATTGTACACTTGGCTGTACCGAGTCATCATTGGCTACTGCAGGAGCTTGAAACTGCAATGTAGTTTCCATCGACTTCAGGAGCAGAACCAGAGGCTGATATAGCAAATATTTTTAATTGAGGGGTCAGTGACCAGCCTGGCCAATAACTCACATGGAGAGGCAACCTGCAATGTATTCAAGGCCTGGTTTGAATGCACAAAAGAGTTTGACAATGTTAACGTTTATTCCTTGTTTATATATATATTTTAAACATTTTAATGCAACACATCATATATCAAATGACTGTTTACTTACATAAATTTACCATGAAGATAATAGTAGGTATTTTACTTTAGTAATAGAGGGGAAAAAAAACACTATTTTCCATTGTAAAATGAAAACAGAAGATTCCCAATAGGATCAAGATAACTTTTTATTACCATTTACTTAAATATGCACCTTGTGGTGGCCTTCAGACAGGTTTTATTACCACCAAGTTATTTTTTGGAACCAATACCAACCCAAGGTTTTAGTTAACAATGACTTCTAGAACTACAATTATTTAAATGTTTTCAGTTTGGAAGATGTTTTACAAACTTTTTATAATTGACTACAACCACATTGACGAGTTTACCTTACATTTAAATAAACTTAGTAAATTATAATTACTAACCAAAGAAATTTACTTTATTTCTTTAAGAGAGCATATCTACAACCTTTTTTTAGCTTAATTTTATTAACGTGAACTTAAATTTTTATTAAAGATTTTGTACATATAATGTTAATTTAGCCTATAAGGTAACTATGGGAGATTACATTTAAGCTAAATAAAATTGAAACCATTATAGTTTATGCAAGGAATGTTCTCTTTTTATCTTTACAGGAAGCTAAAACTTTTCCTTTAAGTTATGAAAACGAGTAATTTTTTTAAAAGCACATTGACTACCAGGTTTCAAAACACATTACACAATTACTTAATTCATTTCATCATAATCCCAGAAAGATCTCTCCATAGTTTTTATGGACTTTACTTACTGAAATTTGTCAATAGAGCCACTAATTACCTTTATTTTTGTTGGAAAGAAATCTTCTGGAAGAAAATAAGGCTCACCCAATTGTAGAGAAGAAAAGAATTTATTCTCAATCTTGCAAGAAGGGGCGCACAACCAGAAAATATGGCTGATGCCCCAGACAAAGAAAAATGACACAATTTATACCCCTAAGCCTAGCACTCAAGCTCTTCCTCTGTTTCTCCATAGATTGGATACTTCAGAAGTTACAGTCTATCTGAGAAGATCTAATTTTCCTGCATGAAAGTTTGTGATTTAACCGCTTCCTCTATCATATTCCAACCATTTAGTTTTTACCTGCTCCCCTTTGTCAAATAAGGAATGGAATTTAGCACTGAACTGGTATTGATTTAGCTCTTTCTTGGGCATCTTTTTGTTGCCTATAGGACTGGCTTAAGCTGGTTTCCTTTGTTGCTGTTTAAACTGGGAGAGGAAGAATGAGGCAGTAGGCTGCCAGGTTACATTAATCAATATTTTCTCCTTTTATGTGAAAACTAAAGTAATCTTTGTTTTTCTACATTTTATGGCTGACAAAAGGTTTAAACTGGGAAATTACAGGGCATCCTGATTCTTAATTCCTTAGCCTAGTAGATAGGTTTAATCTGCCACACCTAGTCTTGCCTTTAAAGCTCTTTGCAAAGAGGAGGCCCTTTCCCAATAGTTTCTATAATCAGATTTTTATATGACTTTTCATCCTGCTTAGTCTAATTTGGGCTCCAAGAATATTTATTCACATAAAACTGTATATTTAATTCTTAACAATTTGAATAGTTTTTTTTTAAGAATTCTCACTTGTTAATTTGATACTATCATCCTGATATATGAAAACATACACCAAGCAAATGGTAGACACAAATAGAGTTAGACACAGAAACACAACTCATTGATGTTACTTATAATTTGCATTATTTTATATACTGTTCAGCTTAATTTGGGGTCCAAATATATATATATATATTACTTATATAACTGCATATTTAACTTCAATTTTGAGCAAATAGGCAGACATGAATAGTTTGACACAGAAACATAACTTTAGTTACTTAAAACTTCTGTTTTTCCCAAAATAAGTGTGACTGCAAAATATTTCAAAGACTCCTGAAACTTTTCTTAATTTGCACTATGACTGTGCAGTTTTACACTATGACCATGCAGTTTTACACAAGAATTTTCCTTCTTAATTAATGGATTGTAACCAAAATGTTCTCAATGCTTTAGCACCAATTTTTGTTTCAGAACTTTATATTTTACCTTGAAATTAGCAGGATTTTGGATAAGCAACAAGATTAATTTTATGTATATTTACTTAGGCTATTCAAAGCCTCAGGGAGACAGACTGGTTTCTCTCATGAATTGCCACTCTTAGGAACACTGATAGTTAAGGCAGGAGATTTCCTTTTTTTTTCTTTCAGGCCTTGGAGATAATAAAACTCCAGTGATTGTTTAAACCAAAGGGCTAATATTCCACCAGGCAGCAATTTAGTTTATGGCTGGATTCATGAAAGAAAGCAGGGTTACTAATACCAGGACAGGAGACCGGGATGTTCCAGCTTTTCCTGGACTGTAGGGGCAGAAGCTATCATGAGATAACCATAGGCAAAGACAAGGGGTGAGGTCAGGCTTGAAGCAACCATAAACAAAGGAAAGGTTAGATTAGAATTTATGCTTACAATAATAGTTTCAGGTTAAATTTACTCAGTTATAATTTGTTATTAATTTTCCACTGTTTTATAATATAAATGCATTTGTAAATGATTTAAATGCTTACAGTTTTTATTAATTTTTTAAACCTGTTAATTTTATAACACCTTTAAACACCATTCATCTGACTTATAACATATTAAATGAACTTAACTATTACTTTAATTTTTCTTTTGAGGTAAAAGAACAAATCTCTTGCAGTTAGTTTGAAATAAAAAGCTGCTTTTCAGGATTTGATTTCTAGAACACAATGTTCTTTTAAAAGACATAAGACTCTTTCTTCCTTAAACACTGAGGAAATGATGGGGTTAAAGCACAAGAAGCTATTTTGATAAAACAGATTTTTATTTGTATATTGACTATTCAGGAAACTTTTACTAAAAGAGACTAATGACTTGAGAGACTTTGAGAAAGAACAAAATTTTAACTTTGCATCAGTATACTACTTGATACTAAACCCTTTAAAACTTTATATAGACTTATTAAAGTTTACTCAATTTTAATTATAAAAATTTTCCTTCCACAAACCTTCTACTCTTTCAGTATTCATTCAGGTTTTCTCCCACACTCTACTCTTTCCAATAATCAATCATTTTATCTTAGGACAAAATCATCTCCTGTTTCCTTAACAATAAAAACACATTCCATATATCCCACATACTAAGTTACCAGGCAAACTTTTTACAACATATAATTGCCATTAATACTAAACAAGCTTGTTAAAATAATGAACATTTCTTCACTTTAAATACTTAGTAGAATGTAACACCAGAAACAGTTTTTTAGAAGCAAATTGGCAGAGGAGGCTGGTCACCAAAAAGTCTTCCTGTTATAAAATTACTTTTTATTAGTAGTATTATCAATTAAGGTTTTGTTCAGTAAAGACTTTTTGGAATTAGCCATTTAAATACCTTAATTTAAACAATGCTTTGTTAAACTTTTATAATTATTTATACTTTTAAGACAAATTTTACCTTCACAGAACACATTCTCTTACTTAAAGTTCCCACAATACCTTCTAAGAACCTGGGCAGAATGCAAATGTATTTTGGCTTTGACACCCTAGGGAGGGAACTTTACTGCATTTATTCTGATTCTGCTTTTCATCCCCTTCACTTCTCCCCCTTTCAGGCAGTCAGGTGCACAACAATCAAATAGGAATGTGGCTTATGAATGGAAGGTGTGGACTCACTGGAAAGGGGAAAATCGCTCCCTCATTTCCAGGTTTCTGCCAAAATGGGCAGACAGAACATACTCAAATTTGCACCCTTCCCAGGGACACAGCCACCCTGACTGGGGCAGCACCAACAAACTTGAGTGCGTGGCATGGACACAGATGGCCTCCAAGCCCTGGCAAATGTGCAGACCAGAGACAAGACAGCAGAGCCTGCGCAAACATCTAGAGTCCACAAACATCCTGACGCCTCAGTTTTTGCCCCATAATCATTTCACCCCCTTGCCAATTGCAAGGGAGGGTTCCACCTCAACTAAATTCTACTTTACATAACCACACAATTCCAACACTAACATTGAGCTGACACAGACAGAAGCAAAAATGTCACTAATCTGACTCACAGGTTCTATATATATTTTTTCAGCATGGCCGCCCCTGCAGCCATTACAAACCTTAGAACACTTAACATTTGGTATAAAGCGAATTCATTCACAATGCAGCACTATAACAAAAGATTCCAGCTAGACCATTTTCACTGTTTAACTTTACAACCAGACCAAACTGCACTAGAAAAGCTGATCTGTTTTCTTGTAGCCAAGTTTTTTAAAAAAATCCAGACCAATTTCCAGAACATTAGGACTCGAACCTATAAACAACCCTTCCTATTAAAATCAAGCCTCCACTCCTTCAGTGGATATAAGACCAGTACCAGATTCCAACATGCAGTTAGACAAACCCAAAATACCAGGCTTTTTCCTGGTTTTTCTCTTTTTTCCAGACCTAGAAAGAATGGCTTCCCTCCAATTTTCTGGGGCTACTAGGTTTCTCTCAGGAGGTGATCAGCCTCCCCTTCCTAGCCATTAGAGCTAGGGCTTTCCAGACTGTGCTTACCTGGGGAGTCTTACCTTCTTCCATGTTTGGAGTTTTTTCTTCCCAGAATCTTTCTCTTCAGACCTTCCATTACCCTCAATTTTCATCAGGAAGATTCTGGTGGAGCCCACATCTTTTCTGGATTAAATTTAATCCAGGGGCACCCAGATTTGGGGTTCACCTGAGTCCTCCTGATTTCCTTGGGTAATTGGAAGGGGCAGCAAAATACTACCATCTCTGGCCTTCGTTTGCAATCCCAGGAGAACCCCCATAAATGCAGAATTTGAGAGAGGTTCAATTATTTGTGTATAGAGAGGCCAGGACTCAGGAATAATTTTGAGAAGGAAAAATGATGTATTGATGGTCAGCTGGACTTGGGAGCTTCCTGTTTAAATCCCAAGCCCAGAACAAGATTTTTTAGTTTCTTTTATACAGAGAGGAAAGTTTAAATGGTCCCTTTGCTTTCAGTTCTCAATAGGCTTGAATTAGCATATATTTTCCACATCTTAGGTAAGCTTTTAGCATGGACTTCATACATTCTAGATAAGCTTTTAGCATATTTGGTTTGCGTTTCCCCTGAATACTTAAAGTTTATCGACCTTGCATTGTTAAACTGTTTCCTGGGACTGGAGTCATTGCCATGGTCACAAAGGGCAGGACTGCAGCCACTTACCATCTCACACCCACAAGTCACAGAGAGCTTAGGTTATCTCTGAAGAGACAAAGAACCTCCCACCCATAGCCCACAACATCACCAGCTGGTACTTGGTAGTAATCCCCAAGCACCAGGGAGGCTCATCCCCAGGAGTCATGTACCATGTTGCAGGGAAGATAATGCATTGACATGCTGAGTTTGGCCTCGAGAGTGGCCACATTTGAGCAACATGGAGGCTCTCAGGAGGTAACTCTTAGGCACCCTGCAGCTTTAGGCCTATTTCATATTTCAGGTACACAGGCTCATGAGTATAGCCATGAGTATCAATGGCTTATTGATGGACCATCCTTCTTTATTGGTCTTTGCCATTGCACTTGGGTGATTGTTTCTGTTCCATTCGGGAATGTGATAGAGCTCCCCTGGCTGGGAACTCAGCACTCCCTCCATTGTCATTTGTAAAAGTAACTACTATGAAAATACCCAAACTATATCCAAACATTTTTAGGTACCCTATATACATGCCCTGGAGATCTCCCAACCATGTGCCCCCATCAATAACACCCCACACCAGTGTTCCTCCCCTGCCATAGTTGAACCTGTCATTCAAAACTTCTTAAAAAATGAAGCCTAATATATTGCCAAATCAATTAAAAGGAAAATGAAAGATAGTGATGGGTTTAAAGATGAAAAATAGAATACATACTAATTTAGAAAAACTGAAATAAAGTAAAAATAAATAAGAGTATTAAAAAATGAAAAATATTGTACAGCTTTATTTTTGACATTTCGCCTTTCATCACTGCAATAGTTGCCCTGTTTGTAGAGTGGCAAGGCAAAGATATCATATTTTAAATGGTAAACATATCCTACATTATTTTGGGAATCTGAGATATGGTTTGATCTTTTCCTTCCATGTTGAAACTGTTTCCTTATTTAAATACTTTAATTTTCTTTCTCAAAATATTTTATATAAAGGATACCTCCTGGATATATTTAACTGGGTCTTTCATTAATAGGACTACCTGCCTAATATGTTGGCCTGAACATGATTTATTAATCTGCAAGGAGAAAGGAAAAAAGAAACATTTGTTGAGCACTGACCATCTGCCAGAAAATAAAGACTGCCTTGAGGTTAAGGTGATTTTGAGACAGCAAATACCAAACAACTTCTTCTCATGAAATTTTAACATAACAAAAATGGTACATGTAGCAGTTTGATATTTTCTTTGAATTCTAAAAATAGATATTGGATTCAGAGGTTTCACTCTTACTTGATTAAATTATGATTAAGGCTTTGATTGGACTACATCAGTAGGATGTTGATTCCCCATTCACTTGGTGTGTGGGGACTCACAGAAAAAATGAGAAGGCAAAGGACTTGGTAGGAGTTCTAGACCCAGGGCTTGGGAAGTAAACACACAGGAAAAGATCACAGCTCAGTAGACAGGGCAGAGGCCCTGGGAAGAGAGGAGCCATTTGCCTGATGGTCTACAGCTGACCTTGTGGAGAGACCAGGGCAACTGTGCCTAGAGAGAAACAAAACTTTTCCAGCCTGTGCCTCAGACTGAAAGAAGCTGGGACCACAAAGCCTTGGGAAAGGTAGGAAGACTGAACCCTTACAGACATCACCTGATGTCTTCCATCAATACTTGGCAACTAATTCTGGGTGAGAAAGTATCGGTTATGGTTCTTTGAGCTGGACTCCTTAGGGTCTTGTGACTTTAAAATTATACCCAAATACATACACTTTATAAAAGCCAACAGATTTCTGGTATTTGTATCAGCACTCCTTTGGTTAACTAATACAGTATATTACCATATATTTCCATTTTTACCTTTTGAGATTTTCTACTAGAAATAGAGCTTATGGAAATATTTTTAAATGTTTCTAGATATTTGCAATTCCATCTACCCCCTTAGTTGAAGTTCATAACTGTACATTTATAAAGTTCTAGTGATTCTTGGGAATTCCTAATGTTACAAAAATTGATAATCATCCAAAATCAACATTGGTTCTGAAATGTTTCGCTTTCTAAGTTTAAGAATTTCAACTCAAAATAAAGAATCTGATTTTTTTTAAATGATTTCATAAAACACATATAGATTTCCTAAGTCATCAGCTAAAGGGACTTGAATGCAGAGAAGATAAGGGAAACTATTTATCTTTAAGACACATATTTAGATAGTAAGTATGATTAATAATCTAAATCTTTTTCAGGTTAAGGTATTTTTTAAGGAAATAGCTTCCTTTTTAAGAGGCTCTCATTAGAGTTTCTCTAAGGTCCTGTTATATAAAGAGGTTTGGTTTTCACAGCACTCTACAACTAATAATGATAACTCAGTGGCATTGGGGAAAATGCTTCTTCTGCATTTCCTCTGTTTTCTGAGAGTATGGAGGGAGCTCAGTAATGTAACTACTGGCCTTCTGTCAACATCTTACTAACTCTTGTCAGAGAAGAAAAAGTCACACATCGTACTGGTAAATATGAGCCTAACTTTTATACTATTTCTTATTTTATCAAAATTTAGGTGGAGAAAAGGGATGATTTATAGAACCTCTTAAGAGACACTCATCCTCATAATGGAATTATCCAATAAAAGTTGTCAAAGGCAAGATTCAAATCAGTTTAAGAAACTGTAATATCATGTATCTTCTACATATTTCAGATTTCTGCGTAAAGATTTTTTGTATAAACCTACACAATTTGTTGTGCAAACCAAATACATCTGGGAAAAACACACCGCTGCATATCACAGAACAGGTTAGGAAAGCACCTAATGCATCAGAAGGAGTTTACAAGTATGCCAAGATGCTGATCCCTTCAGCCTGGGGTGACTGATGGAGACTGGGGCTGCTTGAGCCCTCAGAACAATCACCGCCAGCCACAAGTTAACCCAAGGTGCTCTCCAAATAGCATCACTTTGTATGTGTGTCATGGCATAAATAAAGGTGGGAGGCACTACCACAGAAGTAGAAGCTGAATAAAAAGGTGAATTGTGACAGCTTAGCTATCTGCTAGTGGCATGGCACAACCCTGTTCAGGAGGTCGTTGGCTGCAGGTGTAAAATGGTGGACTACACTACTGTAGGTTAGATTTCAAAATGTTAACATTATTCACAAAGAAAAGAATATGCTAGCATTTTTTTCTGTGTCCCAAAATAAATAAGTCTTATTTGTCCCTCACTATGTGAAAATTAAAAAAACTAGCTGTAAGGCATCACAAAGATTCAAGCCAAGGGCAAATAGTTTACCTCAATTTACAGAACATATTTTTTTCTGGGCAGATATTCATCTCTGCCAATTAGCATCATTGCTACTTGGATTGTAATTATGTAAATAAAAATGTTTATAAAAATAATAAAGATGAGCTATTTTTAGCTGGGCTCTGAAAAACTAGGAAAACATTGGGAACTAACTTTATGTTATTTCTATGGGGGAAAAAAGCAAATTTAAGTCCTGCTTTCAATTCTTTTGGGTAACGTGGTAATTATACACTTAACTTTCAGAGGAACTGCCAAACTGTTTTCCACAGCAGTTGCAAAATTTTACATTCCCAACAATGAACAAGTGTTACTATTTCTTCACAGCCTCTTTGACCCTTGTTATTTTGTTTTGTTTTGTTTTTAATATGGCAATACTAGCAGCATGAGATGGTTTTTCATTGTGGATGTGACTTGCATTCTTCTGATGGCTAATGAATTCAAGCATCTTTTCGTGGGCTCATTGACCTTTTGAATGCTTTCTATTTATTTTTCTGGCCAAAATGCTCTGGCTAGGACTTCTAACACAATGTTAAATAAGAGTAGGAACAGTGGGCATTCTTGTCTTATTCTTGATCTTAAAGGAAAACCTCTCAATGTTTCACCATTAAGTAGGATGTTACATGTTGACTTTTTATATATGGTCTTTATCAAGTTGAGGAAGTTTCTGTCTTTTCCGAATGTTCTAAAGGCTTTTATCACAAAGGATGTTGTATTTTGTCAAGTAACTTTTCTGCATCAATTGAGATGATCATGTGGTTTAGTTCCTTCATTCTGTTAATGAACCAATGTAGCATACCTGTTAAAATGACACTTGATCATAGTGTATAATTCTTTCAATGTGCTGTTGGATTCAGTTTGCTAGTCTTTTGTGGAGCATTTTTGCAACTATATTCCTAAGAGATATTGGTGTATAGTTTTCTTTATTTGTGCTATGTTTATCTGGCTTTGGTATGAAGGTGATGTTGGCCTTAAGAATAAATTATGGAATGGTTTCTCCTCTACAATTTTTTTGAAGAGTTTGAGACAAATTGGAATTCAGTCTTCTTGAACTGTTTGGTAGAATTCCCCTGTGAAGTCAGCTGGTGCTGGCTTTTTCTGTTGGGCGTTTTTGATGACTGTTTCAATCTTTTTACTAGAAATTAGTTTGTTGAGATCTATTAGTTTTTCAGTCAATGTAAGAATTTTTCCATTTCTAAGACAACGTGTTTCTAAGAATTTCTTCATTTCATCTAGGTTATTAATTTATTGACATACAGTTGTTCATAGTGTCCTCTTATAGTCTCTCTAATTTCAGTTGTAATGTTCCCCTTTCATTCCTGTTGTACCATCACCCTTTTTTTCATATTTCAGTATTGCCATTGTTACATTCATTTTATTTCCAGAATTTCCTCCCAAGCTCTGAGCTGCGGAAGTACTATAGTAGATGGTGGTAGCAAAGTTTGGTGGTTCCAGTTTCCAACCCTGAGCCTAGCACACAGGCCCTGTTCTATAAGGAGATTCTTTGAGTAAAAGCTAGTGAAGAGTAAGTCATCCTTTGGGACCCCAACCTATGTTCCAGAGTACTGACCTTTCGCCCAAGGCAGGTCCTGGGATAATCTCAAAGGTTAGCAACACCCTGCTGCTGCCAAGGGACCAGGTACTATTTGAATAAGACTACAAAGCAATTAAAGTCTCAGGGTGTTGTTGAAAACAAGAGAGCAATCAGTTAGCAACAGCTGGGGCCTAACAGCTGGGTTTGATACCAACAGAGCCAAAAGCTTAATGGTAACATAAGAAAAAGAGACATTCAAAGAAAGCCAAGCTAAATCATTGTCATCTTTGGTGATCAGGAAAACTGTACATGCTCAAAGCTGTACACTCTAAAGAACCAGGGAAAGAATTTCTGAGCTACAAGTCTCTGGTTACATATGGGGCAAATTCATAAACTCCCTGAAGAGTGAAAGCAGTCTCCAAGTTAAACACAGATTGAATAGTAAAAGATGAAAATCTTACTGGTTCAAGGGACTTAAGCAAATCTTCTGACCAATGAGTGGCTGAAAACTAAATGGTGTTGGGAGTGGATGTAGATCAAGTGGTTTATTACCTGCTTCCCATGAATGAGGTCCTGGGTTCAATCCCCAGTGTCTTCTAAATAAAAAATGGCACTGACTCCTAGGCAAACCCTAGGGAGCCAACCATAAAGAAACAAACAAGGGAAACAATTGAGCAGGCACATGAGAGGCTGTACACTAAGGGAAAAATAGACTTTCCAGTCCAGTAGATAACAAACAAATAAGCAAACAGTAACAGATGTAAGAAGTCTTGGGAACATGGGTGGTTGGGACTCACCATCCAGAGATACTACAATATATTATCTAAAATGTTCAGTTTCAGCGGCGGACTTGGCCCAGTGGTTAGGGTGTCTGTCTACCACATGGGAGGTCCACAGCTCAAACCCTGGATCTCCTTGACCCATGTGGAGCTGGCCCATGCGCAGTGCTGAGGTACACAAGGAGTGCCGTGCCACGCAGGTGTGTCCCCTGTGTAGGGGAGCCCCACGCGCAAGGAGTGCACCCCATAAGGAGAGCCACCCAGTGCAAAAGAAAGTACAGCATGCCCAGGAATGGTGCTGCACACATGGAGAGCTGACACAACAAGATGACGCGACAGAAAGAAACACAGATTCCCCTGCCACTGACAACAACAGAAGCAAAGAAGACGCAGCAAATAGACACAGAAAACAGAAACTGGGGTGGGGGGAGGGGAGAGAAATAAATAAATAAATCTTTAAAAAAAACAAAAACAAAAACAAAACCAAAAGGCATATACCTTTAAAAAATAAAAATAAAATAAAATGTTCAATTTTCATAACAAATTACAAGACATGAAAAGAAACAGGACAGTGTGACCAACACAACTGGGTAAAAAAGCAGACAAAAGATACTGTCTTTGAGGGGACCCAGATGGTGCACTTAGCAGAGAGAGACTTGAAAGCACATATTTTAAATATGTTTAAAGTACTAAAGGAAATCAGGTTTAAAGAACAAAGGAACTGTAATGATAATTACACATCAAAGACAGAATATCTTTGAATATTGATATTCCCAGAATAATGACATGGGAATTACGAAAAGAATGAAATGCTAATTCTGGACTTGAAAAGAATGACAAATTTGATAAATTTGCTAGAGGGGATCAACAGTGTGTGCTGGCAGAAGGAAGAACCACTGGACTTTAAGACACATAAATGGAAATTAAGCAATCTAGGGAACAGAGAGACCAAAATGATAGAAAATAAAAACCTTAGAGACTAAATTTGATGACAAACATTAATTTACACATCCAAGAAGTTCAACACACTTCAAGTTAAACAAATGCAAAGAGAGCCACACACAGGCACATCAAAGTAAAATGCTGAAAAACAAGACAAAAAAAAATTCTTGAAAGCAGCAAGAAGTGTTTGACTATTCACATACAAGGGAACCCCAAAAAGATAAATAGCTGATATCTCATCAGAAATAATGGAGGCCAGAAGGCAGTAAGATGGCATATTCTAAATGCTGAAAGAAAGAAACCAAAACTGTCAACCAAGAATGTCATATCCAGCAAAACTATATTTCAAAAATGAAGACAAAATAAATTTCTAGTGAGAAAAACAGAGAATTAATTGCTAGCTAAAATGCCTTACAGGAAATATTAAAGGAAGTTCTTTAGGCTAAAAGCAAGGCACAGTATTTCAAATCCACATGAAAAATGTAGAGAGTGCCAATAAAGATAATTATGTAGGCAGTTATAAAGACATTATAACAACTTATGTCTTCTCATAACTTCTATTAGTACATTAAAAAGTGATGTGGGCTATGGGTGGCAGGCTCTTTGTCTCTTCAGAGATAACCTAAACTATGACTTGTGGGTGTGGGATGATGAAAGGTTGCAGTCCTGCCCTGGTGAGCAGGAAACAGTTTAACAATGCAAGGTCTATAAACTTTAAGTATTCAGGGGAAATGCAAAGCAAATGAATGCCTGAGGTCCATGCTAAAAGCTTACTAAGATGTGGAAATATATGCGAATTCAAGCCTATTGAGAACTGAAATGAAAGGACCATTTGGCCTTTCCTCTCTGTATAAAAGGGGCTAAAAATCTTGTTCGGGGCTTGGGATTCAAACAGAAAGTTCCCGAGTCCAGCCGGCCGTCAATAAACCATTTTTCCTTCTCAAAATCATTCCTGAGTCCTGGCCTCTCTATACTCAAGTAATTGAACTTCTCTCAAATTCTACAACAAAAGCAGCTACAGAAAACAATACGTTTGTAATTTTTATTGCTGGGCTCATAATAGGTAGAAATGTAACATATTTCATTATAGGAGCACAAAGGAGGTAGATGCAAACAAAGCTAAACTGAAGTAAGGATGCAATATCTGATGGTAACATACCTGCAAGAAGAAATGAAGAAAACAGTAGAGGCAGGGGGCAGTGGGATGAGGGAGCGCAGCAGGAGGAGGGACCTCGGTAGAAGGCTGGTCACCCCGGGGAAAGGACAGCGCTGCTCTGCCCTGGGCTAGGCTTCATCCTGCCCCCAGCCTGCCAGCATAGTAGATGCGGGTGCCAGGGCTCTCTGCGACTCAGGCTATGTCACCAGGTCTGGCCACCACTAAAACCAACCATCCTCAGCCTTGTGGCAGCGGCTCCATCTGGGGCTTTGTGGAGTGAGGGGAATGGAAGTAGAGAAGGCAGGAGGAGCAAGGGGAGGAGTAGGGAGGGGAAGGAGATTGGGAGGAGAGGAGGAAGGGAAGGAGAAAGGAGGGGGACAGGGAGGGGGGAGGTGAGGCAGAGGGTAGGTTCACCTAGAGGCTGGAATTGTAATAGAAAAGCAGAATTAAGGCATTTTATGGATTTTTCACAAACCTAAATTAATGAAGCAAATTTTATTTTGCAAAATAAAAAGAAATGAAGAAACCAGACATGATAAATAAGGTTAATAAAATTAACTCTATTCATATATACTTGTTCTGCATTTTTTACTCAGCTACTTTAAAAGAGAAGATTATATAAATAATAACTACAATAATGTATTTGGGACTTATATATAGGTGGAAAATGTATAATATCACAAAAAGGGGAGAGAGAAAAACATACAGGAGTAAAATTTCTATATCTCACTCAAATGAAGTTAGTATAAGTCTGAGAATATATAAGTTTTTATGTATATGGTAAGGTCTGGAGCCACACAGAGAAAATAAGTCAAAAATAGTTTCAAAATTATTGAATCAATCCAAATATTTCACTACAAAAATATCCATGTAATAAAAAGAATATTGGAAAAGAAAAACAGAGGAATAAAAGGATATAAAATGTCTAGAAACCAAATGGCAGATATAAATTCAATGATGTCCATAACGTTATGTGAACGGATTATGCAATGCAACTAAATGGCAGAGATTGTCATGCTGAATAAAGAAATAAGAACCAACTCTATATTGTCAATAAGAAACACATTTCAGGATAAAAAATACAATGGGTCAAAACTAAAAGCATGAAGAAAGACATACGACATACCATACAATCAAGCCATAGGAGAGTCGGAAGGATTATACTGATATCAGACAAAATAGACTTTAAATCGCCCCAAAATGGGACATTTTTAAATAATAAATAGGTAACTCCATCAGGAAGATTTAACAACTGAACACATATTATGCATCTAACCACAGAACTCCAAAGAAAGAATTAAACAATTCAGCATTAATAGATGAAGGCTTCAATAACACACTTTCAATAATAAATAGAATATGGAGGCAGAAGATCAAAATCTACAGAAAATACTGTTGTGGGAAACTGGCTTACCTGTTTGTTATTGTGAATGTTACACCTGTTAAATGTAGCAGTTGTTAGATGTTGCAGGTGTTCCCTGTTATTATAAATTATGTTGCTGTTCTAATAGCAAACAGCTGCTTGGTAGTTTTCCAATAAATGTGATGGGAAAACTAGGATTAAGGCTCTCAGTTCCAGAAGCTGTGAGTCCCCTGGTCCCAGATTTGTCTCCCCTCTTGTGTCTCTACCTTTATTTCTGGGTTTCCTTCCCTTCAAGCCAAACTATTGTGAGCTGAATGCAGCAAAATAGCACAAAACAACTAGATTTAACAGATATTTATAGAACATTCCACACAACACAAGCAGAATACACATTCATCACAAGCACAAATGAAACATTCTTTAGGATTGGTCATATGATAGACCATAAAAATCACCTTAAGAAAAGATGTTTCTAGGACACTGTATTTGCCAAAACAAAATTACACCTTTATAAATCCTACTTGTAAAAAATACTTTAATAAACTTAAAAAGTTTGAAACCATACAAAGCTATAAAGGTAAGTTAGAAAGCAATAATAAGGAAATTTTTGAAATTCCCAAAGTGGAAATTAGCACTATCCTAAATAAACAATGGCTTTTTGCTGTCTGTGGCCATTAGCTGTGTGATCTTCTGTATCTATTTTCCTTTTTTCTTCTTTTCTCATCTTTCTCCTCTAGGATTCACCTGGATTCAATCCTGGGGACCTCTGATGTGGAGAGTGCCACCTCTGTTCCTGGTCTCTGCTGCACTTCACCTTGAGTCTTCCCTTCATCTCTATTTCATTGTGTCATCATCTTGCTGCATAACTCACTTGCACGGGCACCAGCTCACAATGCAGTCACTTAACTCACAATGTGGGAACTCAGCTAGCATACAGGCACTTGGCTCACCTCATGGGTACTTGGCTCACTGGGGTCACCACATGTGCACTGACTCACTGTAGAGGCATGAGTTCCCTTCTTTTTCACTAGGATGCCTCAGGGATTGAACCCACATCCTCCGATATGACAGAGCTGTATCACCTGAGCCACATCCTCTTCCCTTCTCCATGGTTTCAGATGAGAAGTGGGTGCTTAAGTGTATTGAGTTTCCCTTGTATGGGAAGCTTTGCTTTTATCTTTCTGCTTTCAAAATCCCCTCTTTATTGCTGATATTTGTCATTCTGTATAGTAGGTGTCTGGGGGTAGGTCTATTGAAATTTATTCTTCTTGGGATGCATTGTCCCCTTCTTGGAAAATCAAAATATAAATACCCCAATTCAAAAATGGGCAAAAGATCTCAATAGATAGTTCTCCAAAGAAGATCTAAAGTGACCAAAAAACAAAAGAAAAATATATCATTCGTCATTAGAGAAATGCAAATCAAAACCACAAAGTGATATCACTTTACACCACTAGATTGGCTTTAACAAAAATGAAAGTAACATGCTGATAGGATGTGGAGAAATGTAAATTTCTTACATTGCTGAGGAAAATGTAAAATGGTGCAGTCACTTTGCAAAACATTTTAGAACTTTCTAAAAATGTCAGACATAGAGCTACCTCATGAGCCAGCAATTCTACTCCTAGGTATATACCCAAGAGAAATAAAAACATATGTACATGCAAGAAGTTACACATGAGTGTTAAGAGCAGCATTATTCATAATAATCAAAAGTACAAACAATCCGAAAGTCCATCAATAGACAAATAGATACATAAAATGTGGCATATACATACAGTGGAATATTTTTCATTATTAAAAAGAAATGAAATACTCATGCAGGCTATAATATGGGTAAACCTTGAAAACATGCTAAGTGAAAGATGCCAGTAGCAAAAACTATATTTTCTGATTCCATTTATATGAAATATCCAGAGTAGGCAAATCCATAGTGGCAGAAAGTTGATCAGTGTTTGCCTTGGACTATGGGCAGTGGCATAGGGAACAGGGAGTGATATGCTAGCAGATACATAGTTTCTTTCTGGGATGATTTAAAATTAGATTGAGTAATGGCTACAGAACTCTGAGTATACCAAAAAGCACTGAATCATTCATTTCAAATAGGTGATTTGAATGGTACATGAACTATACCTCAATAAAGGTGTTTTTAAAAATATGGTGTAGCCTCAACAATGTTTTCAAAAGAAAACCTGGGAGAAATCATGCAAAGATGGCAATGCTAGTTGCTTTGGAGTGGTTACATTATGGATGACTACTTTCTGATACTAAAACTTTTCTGTATTTCCCCAAAAGAACTCTGAAAATTAAGTCTTTAAAAACTATGAACTGGAAAGTGAACTTACTCAATGGGTAGAGCATCCGCGTACCACATAGAAGGTCCATGGTTCAAACTCAGGGCCTCCTGACCCGAGTGATATGTTGACCCACTCACAGTTTTGACACACTCAAGGAGTGCCATGCCACGCAGGGCTGTCCCCTGCATAGGGGAGCCCCACGCTCAAGGAGGGCACACCCTAAGGAGGACTGCCCAGTGTGAAAAAAGTCCAGCCTGCCCTTGAGTGGCACTCCACACATGGAAGGCTGAACAGCAAGAAGACACAACAAAAAAGGACACAGATTCCCAGTGCTGCTGACAAGAATATATGTGGACACAGAAGAAGACAGAGCAAATGAACAGAGTGTAGACAAACTGGTGGGGAGGGGAGAGAAATTAAAAATATATCAACTGGTAAACCTATCTTTATAATTTTATAAAATACACAGGCTGGATTTCAGTTTTATAGAAAAAACTATATACACACATAAATATATATATTTGCATATACCTAACATCCTTCCCCTTTACTCTTTTCCTGTGTGAATAGCATTTTATAATGTGGATGGTACATTTCTTACAATTAATGTACAAATATTGAAACTAAACTACTAACAATGGTCAATCATTTACATTATGGTTTATATCTTTGACAATATACTATTACAAATTTTGATGAAATTTCACATGGCCTGTATCCATCACTGCAAGATTATGTAGAACACTTCCATTTCCCCACCCCCAAAACGCCCATGTTGCATCTATTCTATTCCTCACTCCCCTTCCCTTGGGACCCAGGCTACCACAGGGCTTCACTATTGAAGAACAAGATTCATGGTTACTTGCAACAACATGTAGGACTTGACATATTGTTCTGTCCTCTCCTATTTGAAACTGCCTATGCTCTCTATAGACTCCTGCTCCTCTATTGTAGAACATAGCAGGACTGCCCAGGATGGGAGTGCAACACCTTCTTGCTCATTTTGTGGGCCTCCACCCACTGATACAACCCAAAATGACAAGATGCACACCCACACACTGCCTAGAAGCCTGCCCCAGGGGCATCCTGTGCCTAATGTCCCCCACATCCAAATCCCTAAACCAGTAACCCTCTCCTGCCATGTTGCCAAAAGAGCATTCCCGGTGTTGTAGTTCTAACCACATACCCACCAATATCCAGTGTTCACCTGCTCCATTCCCCAACCCTCCCCTCCAGTTCCATGGACAGTGCATTCCACCCTCGCCATCCTATTCTTCAGACGAACCAGCACCATCCAACCCAAAAGTATTACTGCACCACTGAATGACTGTCATTTCTAACTTAAAAAACAGTAAAAGAAAGTGATCTTCAAGTACGTAGAAGAGTATAAACAAATGAGAAAGGAAAGGAAAAAGTAAGACATGCAAAAAGGCTTATTTTAACAATCTACCAGATTATTTAACATCTACTTAGATATATCAGGAATTAAAGAGAATCAAATTGAGTACTAATATTAGTAATGAAATAGTAGTTTACTGAAGGACAATCTATGAAAATGAAGCTAAATATTTCATTTAGTTTCAATGAACTTAGAATTTTAGAAAATTGTTCTCCACATAACCTTACAAAAATCCCAGTAATGGAAGACTTCTCCACAAGAATCATTAGTGAAATAAATGTATATTTCATATTTTTATTGTGTAAGAATTATTTCATATTTGAAAGTTCACCAAATATGTAAATATGTAAATATTTCCTAGATGAGCAATACATAGTGTTACAAAATCATGCATGCCTGTGAAAATATTCAATGTTTTTAATTCAATGAATTTAAATTAACATAATATGAAAGTTTTTGCATATTTTCAGATTATAAGCTACAATTATTCTTTGTAAGTAACCACTTGTTCAATTTTTTGTAGAATTTTAATATTATGAAAAACCGTTAATGATTATTTAAAAATACTCATCAAATAGTCCTTCCATTTTTTGACAACATGTCTGTGTGAGACTCTCTTTTCTCAAAAGAATAAAAAAAGACATGGGTAGCAAATTCCAGCTCTTTCTTAACATGCTAAATCTCTTGGTTTAAAGAGATTTTCATAAGTCCTAAACAATTTCTCATTATGCCCTGGTTTTAGAAATGAATGTATTTTGGATAAAAGGTTAATATAGTAATGTATATAGGGTTCATTAGGTTAATTAAATTAAATCATTTACGATAGTATGCCTTTTAATTTCTAATATGGTAAGTGTATGTATATAGGATATGTATATATATAGCTATCTTTCACTTAATAGAATTTTCATGGTGCCTTTTTCATTATTAAGAGTGTAAAGTGTGACAAAAACAGCAAAAAATTAAGAAGTGATGACACATAAATTCCATTAAATTATATTTTCAAAAGGTCAGGAAACCTCAGGAAGCATATTTTTGGCACGCATACTGCCCACCAGAATACTCTTTTGAATTCATTTTTTCCATGGAAAAAGGAGACTGTGGCTTCATTTTATGCCTGTTGATCATTATTTATTGATTAGATGCCTGTCCCTCATGCTGGGACAATGTTCAGTTTTCCCTTCACAGAGTCAAATGTGATCCACCAATATTTCAGTGATTCACCTCTAAATTTTTGGATATCCTCTTCAACTGTTTGATTTTCTGAAGGTTTTGTCCTGGTTATGATTGCTGGCCTTGTCTTAGTATATTCTGCCTTTTTGTTTATTTCACATATTTATATATTTCCAAAGGTGCTTACGGTGTGTTCTGTGGAAGCATGGAACAAAGCCTAGAACAGAGTCCTACCCGCATGTACCCAGAGTTACCCATTCTCATTTTGTTTGTAACTTCTGGAGTGATTGCTGTCTTAGGTCCCATTGCAAATAAAGCTTCTCCTAAAACTCTTATCACACCATGCTTTACTCCATGGTGCTGCATTCATAAGTCCTACATCTATACACTGTGGAAGAGAGCTTTACATTACCCAGGCAGAATTTTCAACTGATATGTTTAGTTCCCAAGTACAGAATTTACAGATTAAATAATTCTTAAAAATGAATTCCAAAGAAATTTAATTTATACTTGATTTTTTTCTTAAAATTATCTAGTTTAGCTAGGATTTTTTTTGATGGTACCTTATTTTTGTGGATTGGCTACATGATAGCTAGTAAATTTTATAAACCTGTGTGAAAATTTTACATGCCCAATACCAAATTTGTTAAATTCATGCAGCCTTATTAAAATAAATTCCACATTGCAATATGATTTTTAAAATTTGAGAGAACTTTAAACTAAAAACTGAAAATACCTTCATATGGAGAATACCATGGCTTTATATGAATATTTTGATAGGTGCTCATACTTTTGAAAGAAGTTTAAGTAACTGGATAATGCGATCCTGGAGGAAAATATTGAGTGTTTTGGGTTAGAGAAATCTACTTTTTAAATTTCTTTTCTTGCATTTGCTCTTATACTATAACTACACAATAAAATAAGAAAACTGAGTCACAACTGCCCAACGAGGAAAAGTTAAGTAGGAAAGCAAGAAGAGCATCTTCCCTCATTGAAAAGATGTACTTTTAAAACCCTGCCTGCTCTACAACTCAGGTATTACTGGGAAGCTTTTGTTCTCTTCCTGAGTTCAGGATGAGAAGATACATGCTATGCTCAATTCACTAAACCTTCTTCATGATTATGTACAAAAAAATTAGTACTTAGGTTGGGGTGCGATGTAACAATAAATGGTATGTGATTTTTTTTCCTCAGGACACCACATTTCTTATACCATTTGATAGACTTTTCCCACAAATAATATTTTCAAATATATCCAATGATTATCCAATTCTCCAAACACATATTCTCTTTGAACTACCTCACCATACTGCTGTCTTATGTGTTACTATAAGAGCAAGTCTCTGGCTGTGTCTTTTTTATGTTTCATTACTCTATTTATGCATTTTAACTACATAAATTCAAATGGATTTAACATGAATTGTATTTCTGAAATGATAAGTTGAAAAATATTGTATTTTTCTGTATGACCAAAAATGTTCAGCAAAAGCACATCATAATAATTGAGATTAGGTTGTAAGTTTTTAAAATTCAGATATATTTCTTTAAAAGGGTAATATTGGAGACATGAAACTTGACAAAATGTAATATATAGAATTACTTCATTGATAAAATTAAGATTTTATTGGGAATGAGTATCAAGAGATACATTTGCTGTTAGATATTATGCATCCACTAAAAAGTTTAAATAAAATGATGACTGTTTTGCATGAGTTTGGGAACTGAAGGAAACGCACTTTTGACAGAACAAAAATGTTCATATATTAGTGAAATCAGGCCCAAGTTTTATTCATTTTTTGATTGTAAAGTCCAGGAATAAGTAAATATCAGTAGATATTTGATCACTTTGCTGTATACTCTGAGTTTAACCTATATTCTTATTAAAAAATATAAATATACATTTTTACTCTTTAAAATGTACTTAGATTACATTCATGTTACATAAAAATGCAGGGAATTCCAATATGCCCTGCTACCAACCTTCTGAATATTTTTCCACATTAACATCTTTCATTAGTGTGGTATATTAGTTAAAATTGATGAACACATTTTGGAATATTGTCCCTAAGTTTACAATGTAAACTAAGTTTATAGTTTACGTCGTAGTTTACACTCTATTCCACAAAATTTTGAAAGTTATGACAAGATATATAATGGCTTTTATCTGTCATTACAATGTTATTAGAACAATTCCCAAGTCCTGAAACTATCCCTATATTACCCCTGTTTTTGCCTCTCCCTACCCTGAGAACCTCCATTGGCCACTGGCTCCACATCAGTGATAAAAGTTCTTCCATTGCTTGGATCACAATAAGTCTCTACTAGAATACCAGTAAGTCTATTCTAGTCCATTTTTTATTCCCCAATCCTAAGGAGTCTGGGATGGTGATGCCCACTCCACCTCTAATTGAGAGGGGGCTTAGATCCCATGGGGCAGATGGATGGGACTATCTTGCTTGCAGTTCCAGAGTACCTCTGCTCTTTGGGATGGGTGTTGAACAACATTGTCTCCTTTTTAGTTGTCCTGGATGAGTCCAGTGAACTAGAGAGTAAGTTCTGAAACTCTGTTGAGATTCAGGGCCCAGCTAGCACATGCACAGCCCAAAGATTTAAGTCTCTTGGACATACACCTTTCAACTCTAGCACTAACTATAGGTTCAAAGAGAAGGGGCAGAATATCCATGTGTAGGGAAAGTACCACTGAGTACAATTTTGTCACACTGCAGAACATAAATTCAAAGTAGGGCCCACTGGCCAGGCACCAAACTCCTGAGTTGTCCGTCCTGCCTGTAGTGCCTGGATGTCTCCAGAGCTCCCAAGAGCCCCACTGTTTGAGGCAATATTTACTTTGACAGTTAGTGAGTCACATTTCCAACACTGAAAGATAATAGCTGTCATTATAAGGTTCAATACCAGTTTAAATATCTTTGAAATATAAAAACAAAATTAAACTTCTCTAGGAAATTTAACACACTCACATACAGAAAAATATATATCCAGCAGATTTGTTCTTCAAGAATTTTCCAGGTATAAAGAGAAAGATAAAAGGAACTTGGTTCTATTCAAATAATTACATATGTATAAAACTGAATGTAAATAAATCAAATACTGGATTGTTTAAAATATAATTGCTTTAAAATATTTGTGTACAGGAAAATTACATTCGTTCCTTTTGAGGCATGAGACACACATAAAATTAAAAATTTTCACAAAATACGTTGCAAAGATTGGGAAAGATGAATTTTATCTCTACTACTACAAGGTTAACAATCCTTAGGACAACCATTGTGAAAGTAGGCAATATTGCCATAGTAAGGAATGAAGAAAGTGGTAGTACTATAGTTCCCCACAAATACTAAAAGGAGAGTAGTAACATTTTGTAAATAACCTATTGTTGTTAAATTTCATTAATTAGAGGAAATACACAAGTTTTTAAGATGTTCACACCAGAAATATACGCTACTTGAAAAGGTCTGCATCTATTCAAGGTATTCAATTTTTCCTAAGAACAAACTACATGAAAAATAATTATTTTTCCAAGGTGAAAATCTTAGGTTTCCCTCAGACTACATAATGTGGAAAGAGTGCTATGTGAAACCTCTAAATACATGGAGAAGAAGACAACATCTTGTGAGATGGTGAAGCAACATCTGGGTTTGAACCATGGACCTCCCATGTGGTAGGTGGATACTCTATCCTTTGAGCAAAATCTGCCTCCCTTCATCACCATTTTATGGTGTGTCTGCTTTTCTGCAAAAGTATACTAGTCCTGTCAGTGTTGAAATATAATCCATTTCTTTATTACATTTTTCAAAAAATTAACAAAAATAGCCATGTTTGTCACAGCTGTATATTGCTGGCAGACATTCTATACAGATGTTGAGAGAAGACAGTATAACATTGGAGATGCCAGCTAAATCTTTTCATTTAGTTAGCTAACTAATGGACATGAGCCACCCACGAACCCGAGTAGGCAAAAGTCTGCATTGTTACATCTTAGGATGATACTTTCCCATTGTTCAGGCACTCTGTTTGAAGTCTTTCTCTTTTTGTATTTATTTTTTATTTTGTAAAGAATATTTATGTCTCATAAATGTTACACTGAAAATATTCAGGATTCCCATATATCCCACACCCTTCCCTTCCCCCACTTCCACATATTAACAACATCATTCATTAATGTGGGACATTTATTACAATTGATAAGAACATAATGTTGTTGTAGGAACATTGGGGGATGTGGGATGGGTATATGGGAATAGCATACTTTTAAAGATTTATTTATTTATTTTCCCCCTTCCTCTCCTCCCAACCTGCTATTTTTGCTGTCTCTGTTGTCTTCTCTTCTTATTTTGTCTCCTCTAGGATTCACCGGTATTTGATCCTGGGGGCCTCTCATAGGGAGAGAGGTTCCCTGTCAACAGCACCACCTCAGTTCCTGGTTTCTGCTGTGCTTCACCTTGACTCTCCCCTTGTCTCTCTTTTGATGCATCATCATCTTACTGTATGGCTCACTTGCACAGGGCCCTGGCTCATCAAGTGGGCACTCATGTGGGCACTAGCTTGCCACACAAGCATGCTTTCTCTTCTTCTTTTTCACCAGGAGGCCCCAGGGATTGAACCCAGTTCCTCCCATATGGTAGGCAGAAGCTCTACCACTTGAGACACATCTGCTTCCCAGAAGCTCGTATTTTTTGATGTAACATTTTGTGTGATCTATGTATCTTAAAAAAAACCAAAATGGTGAAAAGAGGGGAAAAAAAGAAATTCCAGTGCCTAAAGAATTTCTATTCACTTGAATTTTGTGGAAGAAATATACATATTTGAGTAATGTTAGGTCATTCATCTCACACCACCAGGCCCCATTTCATTTGTGGTTTCAATAATATCTAAGAAGATACTGACTTAACCAGTGTGTTGTTCCAAAATGACTATGGCAGAATGGAAATCTAGGCTTTTCCCAGTAACTTGGATGCATTTCCACCCCTTCCCACTATGCAACCCAAGCACACAATTGACTTTACAAGAATGTCCTAGTTCCAAATCCACACCCTTCCTACACCTCATTATTTTACTCAAATGAGTTGTCAACCAAGTTCATAAAACTGAAAAAATCAAAGTATACCCTGAGGAATGATGTGCAATGGGATAAAGGAGACCTGAGTCCTGGTCTTTCCTTTACAAAGCCTTACTATTTGAAATGAAGGTTAAGATTATCAATAAATGGAAGCGGTTATGGCTCAACTGATAGAGCATCCACTTATCATGTGGGAGGTCCAGGGTACAAACCCAGGGCCCCCTGCCCTGTGTGGTGAGCTGGCCCATGCACAATACTGCCACACCATGCAGGTGTGCCCCCTGCATAGGGGTGCCCCATGTGCAAGGAGTAAGCCCTGCAAGGAGAGCCACGTCTTGCAAAAAAAGCACAGGCCACCCAAGAGTGGCATCCCACACATAAAGAACTGATGCAGCAAGGTGATGCAAAAACATCAAAAAGCAACACAGTTTACTGGTGCCTCCTGAGAAGAATGCAAGCATACACAAAAGAACACACAGCAAATGGACACAGCAGACAATGGGTAAGGGGAGAGCAACAAAGAAAATAAATCTTAAAAAAAAAATTATGGGGTGGCAGACTTCACCCAGTGGTTAGGGCGTCCATCTATCACATGGGAGGTTCGCAATTCAAACCCCGGGCCTCCTTGACCTGTGTTGGAGCTGGCCCATGCTCAGTGCTGATGCGCGCAAGGAGTGCCCTGTCAGGCAGGGGTGTCCCCCGCATAGGGAAGGCCCACGCGCAAGGAGTGCGCCCCATAGGGAGAGCCCTCCAACGTGAAAGAAGGTGCAGCCTGCCCAGGAGTGGCACCGCACACACGGAGAGCTGACACAATAACATGACGCAACAAAAAAAGAAACAGATTCCTGTGCAGCTGACAACAGAAGCGGACAAAGAAGTCACAGCAAATAGACACAGAGAACAGACAACCGGGGTGGGGGGAAGGGGAGAGAAATAAATAAATAAAATCTTTTAAAAAATTATCAATAAATTTTTAAAATGTCAATTTAAAATAAAATAAAAAAAATTGAGGGAACCTACAAATTAATTTGGCTCATACTTTTCATAGTTTTAAAAAACTTTCATAGTAGTTCTAAAGATTGCAGCCGATATGCCATTTTCTGAAAATGGCTGTTAATAGATGCCAATCCAGAGTTTCAGAATGTGGGAAAGGTTAAGAAACTCCCTGGAAAATCTTGGAAATGAAGACTCAGAAGTAGAAGTCTCCACATATGCTTATAATATATTAACACAGTTACAGAATTCTGCACTTTTGGCGATTACGGAAAAGAAGTCAAATCGATGGAAAGTTGAAAGCCCATTAAGCAGTTGTGAATTTACAGAAAAAAGTCATGTCAGAAGAATAGAATTCCTAGAAACAACCCCCGACAAGCAATTTTCCCTATTATTAATATTTAGTATTACAATTGTCAAAAAATATTATCTTAATTATATTATGATCTATTGTCCATAGTTTAACTCAAGGCTCCTTCTATTTTGATATGTGGCTTCTTAAAAAATATTAATTTAATATATTGAGGGAGAGCCCCAGAAATTGTGGTAGACTGTGCAAACAAGTGGAAAGAAGCAGAGACTCCAACTGAGCATGTATGTGATGAATATTCACTAATTTAAAAAAATGAGAAAACAATTATTGGTTGTGTCCAGGTAGATATGAAAAGATATTTTATTGAAATAGTATAATTGTGAATCAATAATTGAAATGTTATGCATGTCAATTTCATAATAAATCATTTAATAAACTTGGAATAGCTGATCCTATGAATGGGGGAATCAAAATTTTAGAAAACATTCAGAAGTAAACTGAAAAGGGAAATATGTTCATTCATTCATTTCTAAATACTGTCCAATTCTGCTAAGCTGCAGTCCTGATGAAAAACCATATATTGATACCAAATAAGAGCATCTTCTCCATTTAGATTTTAGCAGAGTTTATCATATACTTTGGTTTATAGGAGACAGCAACATATGAGAAGATATGGGCAATCTCACTGGCTCCACAGAATCCCTCCTCACGAATATGTCAACCTCCAAGGATCTACAAGTTTTGCAAAGTGTGATGCTCTTCATGAACAATGTCATATATTCACAAACTGCATTCCCACCATTGTAGTTGAAACCACAGGCCTACAAATACCCAGTTTTCCCATTCTTTTTCTTCCAACCTTCCTTCAGTTCCATGGAGAGCCCAAATATATCCTCTATATTCAAGGATCTATATCAGAACTAAACTAAAAGTCCATAATAACATATGGATTATTAAATTAACATGTACCTATACATTTTTAAGAACTTGAAGATACTGGATACTGTCACCCAGGAAAAGAACACTGACTGTCTGGAGATAGGGAATTCAATTCAAATTGCATTTTGAAACCACTTTTAATACAAAAGCTTACACCAAGTAAGAAAGTGTTAGGAATTTAGCATAACTGCAGAATAAGAACATAGGAAAATTTTAATATTGAGATCTGTGCTAAAGCTCCCTTCCTCACTGAAAAGTTGCCTGTGAATTCCTGGTCCTCAATGCAGAATAACCATTGGAGGTTTTGGTCTTTCCATGTGATCTGGTTGAAAAGGGGCGTGCCATTCTTGAGACATCCAAGCTTTCTGCATGATGGAGAACAAGTATTTACAGAGTGGATCGTGTGGTAGGGAACAATCTTAGCACAGCCTGCCTCCTTTCTATGCAACCCACAGATATCTCCTTTGCTCAGAACTTGGTATGTCAACCTTGGCAGAATAAAATAGAATGCCCTAGTAGATAAGGGGATTGTGGTACATTTCTTCCCCTTGTACTCCACAGGGATGTAAATAATCACTGGAGATAGTCTGATTCTGATGGGTATGTTTTATCCTATCCAGTTCATACCCTAATATAGCTGTCCCTGGAGAGAAAGGGGTGGAATTCTTCCCCTGGGACATGCAACACAGTAAGGGATGCTCCATGTAATATCTTTCTGCATTGGTCACAGATTGTGACGTGCTGGCTTTGGGGAACTGAGAACGACTAGTGAAGATGAGATTGCCCTATCTTCTCTCCAGGTCAATAAAACATTGCTCCATCCAGTGCTGTGTGAAATGTACTTCTGTTTATGACACCAACACCAATATTGGAGCTGGTAGAATTCTTTAGGTATCTTTCTTTCTGAAAGGCACTTTGATATACTCACCTGGATCGCCACAAGGCACACCAAGGCATAGTGGAGGATTAGGGGATTGGCAGTTCAGCCATCCCAGGGCTGTATAGGCTTCTTGGGAGGTGATAGATTGACCAAGGAGCTGGCTTCACTCTGGCCATGTGGGGACAAGTGAGATGAAGCAGCATCCCTGTTAACAGGGAGGAGTTAATGCAAAAGATAAGGTTAGTGATGAGGAATGTGGGTTCTAGGAATAGTAGGGAATCTATTCCCTGCCACCTGGATGCCTGTATGCTACCCACAATGACCTGACCCCAAAGGGGGCTCAGGGTCCCAAATAACTCCAGAGAACAGTCTGCAGTCCCCTGTGGGGAGCTTCACCACATTGGCCTTCTTTGCAGTCCCCAGGTTCAGCCTGTTCTCCTTCAATGAACAATTACTGGTGACATTGCTACAAACCAAGCTGAATGAGGACTTATTCTGAGGGCAAAGTATAGATGATAAAAAACAGATATTGGCAGAAGTCAGGGAAAGGTCACGCAGCTAGTTTGCAACATTTGATTGAAGAGAGGGAATTGCAAAATCCAATGTCCAAGGTGAGAAATACAGTTTGGGAAAATTACCTACTCACCCTCTGTACTACATATTTTTGCCCACATTGAAGAGGAAAACTGACAGACAAGTCCATGCTTCTTTTAGTCTAGGCTGCCAGAAGCACAAAAGTGATTTTCCCAACTCAAGGGAACTTCCCAAACAGTAAAATTCCATGATACGGAAAATTGTTCATCATTTTATAGTCTCAAGTAAAGGTGATAGACACTTGACTCTGAGACATAGCATAGGGCAGGGTGTGAATCAGATGATCCTTTCTAGGCCAGTTTTTGAAGTATTCATAAAAGAGAGACTTTGCTAATTGGAGGGTCCACTGTCCCATTTGTTGTCCCTAGGGATGACAGAGGGGGAAGGGATAAGAAAGCTCCACCAACACATCCAGCTCCAGGAAAAACAGGGAGGTGTCAGCCACCTTCAGTGAGGCAGGCTGGGAGGCAGGACAAGAAGCTGAGAAATGGGAAGCTGACCCCCAAAGGGCCATAGAGGAACACAAAGAGCAACCAGGGAAAGAAAAAGGAGGGGCAGGGCCTTCCTCAAGCAGTGTGGTTTTGGTCACTAAACAGTAGGTAAATGGGTTGGAGCACAACAGAATTCCCATGGAAGAACTCCACAGCACCACTGGGTGAAGGGGGCCCTCTAAGGGCCTTCAAGCCCAGGACCAGCCCTAAAGGAGCAGGAAGAAGAGGCTCAAAGGATGAGGAGGCTCAGAATCCAGCAACTCCACCCTCTGGATGCCTGAACATAGCCAGCGCAGGAGGGAAATGACAGTTCCTAAGGCCTCTGCAGAGTAAATCAAGGAAAGTAAATAATAGGGCAGCAGATGGAAGCATGAATATAAGGCCAATAGGGAAGCAGATTTGGCTCAGTGGCTAGAGTGTCTGCCTACCACATGGGAGGTCTAATGTTCAAACCCAGGTCCTCCTGACAGATGTGATGAGCTGGCCCATGTGCAGTGCTAATGCAGGCAAGGAGTGCCATGCCATGCAGGGGTATTCCCCATGTAGGGGATCCCCACAGGCAAGGAGTGTACCCTGCAAGGACAGCCACCATCCCATGTAAAAAAGTGCAGCATGCCCAGGAGCGGCACCACATACAGGGAGAGCTTCTGCAGCAAGATGACGCAACAAAAAGAGATACAGATTCCTTGAGCCACTGACAAGAATAAACACGGATACAGAAGAACACATTGTGACAGAACACAGAGAGCAGACAATGGTGGGGGCGGTAAGGGAAGAGAAATAAAAAATAAATCTTTAAAAAAATTAAAGAAAAACCACAATTGCATAGCTCACTGCCATTTATGTAAGCAACAGGTGGTTATACAGAGAACAAAATTCTTATTACTCAGTAAGGAGCATCATCTAGTAGCGTACTTCTTAAAACTGCTAAACAATACTGCAAAAGTGTGGCCAGCAAGTTTAAGAGCCCTTGCTTCAACCTACATCTTACTATAAGAAGCTGAAACTTTTATATTAGCACAGCTCATCAACATTCACACCCCCCATCGAGTACTCACACGGTTTGAAGGAAAAGGGAAACTTCAGCCAACCCAAGGGAGCCTTGAAAGATAGCAAGCAGAACTCCAAAACAACCCAAAAGTTAAATCAAAAGTGTGTGCAACCTTAAATCCAGCTTCTCTACTCCCATCAAATACTAAGGAAATACTTATTAATAACTGTATAAAAACACTAGAAAAAGTCTTTTCTTCCAGGAAAAACTGGCAGGATACTCCTCTACTAGATCCAGATATAGAAATCTTTACTGATGGAAGTAGCTTCGTTAAAGGATGGATTCAAAAGCCTGGATATGCTCTTGTAACCAGAGGGGAAGTACTAGAAGGTGCACCACTTCCCCCAGGGAGCTCTGCACAAAAAGCTGAGCTTATTGCTCTTCTTAGAGCCCTCCAAAGAGGGGATAGAAAGAGAGTGAACATTTGCACTGATTCAAAATATGCTTTTCTTATCTTGCATGCACATGGGGCCGATTGGAAGGAGAGAGGACTTTTATCATCTAGGTAGAAAGACCTTAAGCATGCCACACAAATAACTGAACGTTCAGAAGCAGGTAAACTACCAGCAGAGGTAGCTGTAATGCACTGCCCAGGACATCCAAAAGGAGACTCCTATGTTGCCTCACTGAACAGACAAGCAGACCAAGTGGCAAAAGAGACTGAAAGAAAAGGCTACCCTCCTAGTCAAGTAGCTGCACTCATTAAACCTCAGAATCCTCAACATATAGATGAAGATTTCTGTCTGGTCTATACCCATGCAGACCTCGAATGCACAATAGAATGGGGATTTCAAGAAAATTCAGGGAAAAAAAACATAAAAAAGGTGTAAGTGGCTGTAAAACAGCCAAGGACAATTTTATCTGCATGAGAACCTAGTATAACCCCTAGTCTCTTATTATCACCAAACCACATATTTGGGACAACAAGCACTAATAAGTCTTCATTGACTGCTGGTGGGACCTCACCTTGCTCAAGCTGTACCAAAGTCACTAACCAGTGTCTTACTTGCCAGAAAAATAACCCAAAGGCAACATTGTGGACTTCTTTTGCAACACAAAGTCGAGAGCTTCCCCAAGCGGAAGATTGGCAAGTAGATTTCACAGTAATGCCAAAAACCACAGGAAATTTTAAGTATCTTTTGGTATTTGTAGACACTTTTTCAGGGTGGATGGAAGCCTCCCTGCCACACAGAACAGCATTCCATGGTGACTAAATTCCTCCTTCAGGAAATCATCCCGAGGATTGTACTGCCCAAACAATTTGGTCAGATAATGTACATGCTTTTATTTCTGCTGTGCTACAGGGTGTCAGTCAGTTTCTCAGAATTAAGTCGAAACTACATGCAGCCTGGAGACCTGAGTCATCAAGAAAGGTAGAAAGAATGAACTATACTTTGAAAAAAACCTTAAATAAAATTTGTAAAAAACATAGTTGAAATAGAAACACTTAACCGAGTTCTCCTTCAGGTTAGTGTGGCCGCTAGAAGATAATAGACCTGCTTTTATTTCAGCTGCGGTAAACAGGGTGTCATTCAATGTCTTGGAATTAAGTGGAACTACATGCAGCCTGGAGACCTGAGTCATCAGGAAACATGAAAAGAATGAACTATACTTTAAAGAAAACCTTAAGTAAAATTGGTTAGTAACACAGTTAAAATGGACAGAAGCATTTAACTTAGCTCTCCTTGAGGTTAGGCTGGCCCCTAAAAGAAGAGTTAAATGAAGTCCTTTTGAACTTATGTAGAGAAGGCCCATTCTAAGTAACCCTAGGGAAAACCCAGCTCACCTGTAAGCTTGAAGGGAACCCTCCATAGGTGGGCTTTGCAAATAGGAGAGCTCCTTATCACCATGCATGTATATGCAAATATGCACCTAAAATACCCCACTGACCAGCCTCTCCTCCCCTTCTCAATTGGGGATCAGGTTCTTTAAAAGTTTAGAAAAACAAACATCCTGAGGAACAGCTTAAACCCAAATGGGAGGAACCTTACACAGTACTGTCAACCTCTCATTCTTCTCTTAAGTTGCAGGGAATCAAGCCCTGGGTCCATCATACCAGAGCAAAACCCTACTACTTATCAGAGCTAGCAGATAAAGGAGGTCCTGAGCTGGAGATCACACCAGAGCATGAAGAAACTTATGAGATGGGGCCAGTTGAGAACCTGCGGTTCTGACATTAGTTCCCATTGTAATCTTGGAAAAGCTGCTTAACCTTAAATTTCAGTCTTATCACCAGTGAAATGGTTATCTTAATATATTCTTCATGGCATTGTTGTGAACATAAAATGGAATTATGCATGCAAAGCATGTATCACAGTGTTTGTCATGTGAATATGTTCAATAAATGTTTGTTATTGAAATTCTTGTCTTGAATCTTGAATTATACATTTAATAAAAATAATGATATAAAGTATAATAGAAAAGAAGAGTCAATGATTATAGAACTCTTAAATAAATCCAAGAGTAGAGCAGGGAATTTCTGGAGCATTTGCTTTAAAATCAGAAATAAGATATCCATGTCATATATCATGTAGAGGATCTAATTAATATATATAACACCAATAAAAGTGATATCATTCTTGTTGGAAAAAAATTAAAGGGCTTGATAACTAAAGCCAAGATAATTCTCTTCCTATGTTAAACAATACTGAGACCAGGCCATAGTTGTGTAAATGGATGCTCCATGAATACTTGCTCTTAGAAAGTAAAACTGTGAAAGATCTAAATGACTTATGAATCAAGACGAAGAACTTGTCCCTGAAGACTCTCTTCAAGAAAGTGGCATTGCTAGATTCAGCAATCTAAATAAATTATGCAGACACCCACACACTCCTCTGAATTGTAAAAGCTGTCTTAAAACCATTCAACCCATGTCCTATAATTCTATAAATATTTTTCTACTAAATACTTCAAGTTGTATTATTTTATTCACATGAATTGTCCAGAAGAGGCAGATTTATGGGATAGAAAGCACTAATCTTTACATAGGACTAGTGGACTTGGAGAGAAATGGGGAGGGACTGCTAATGTGTGGAGTTTCCTTTTTTAGTGATGAGAATGTTCAAAAATTGACTGTGGTAATGGTTGCACAACTCTGTGACTGTACTAAAAAGAATGATTTACAATTTAAATGAATCATATGGTATGTGTCTTAGTTTCCACAGCTGCTATGACAAATACCACACAATTGGTTAGCTTAACAACAGGAATTTATTGACTGCATGTTTCAGAGGCTAGAAGGCTTGCCTCCTCCCAGAGTTTGTACCATTCTGGCTGGCTGGCAATCTGAAAATTCTTGGGTTCCCTGGCTTTTCAAGCCCATGGGTAGATCCTCTCTTTTCACATCTAAGTGTTCCTGTTGACTTCCTGCTACCCCCATGACTTTCTCTTTATAAGGCTTTCCAAAATAGGATTAAGACCCATCCTGATACAGCTGGCCACACCTTAATTAAAAATAACATCTTCAAAAGGTGCTGTTTACAAAGGGTTCACACCAACAGGACTAGTATTAAGAACGTGTTTTTGTTCCTCTTGGGTGGATAATTCAATCTACCACAGTATGTGAATCATACCTCAATACAGCTGTTATACATATTTTAGAGAAAGGAAATGAATGGATTCAGAAGGATGAGTGAAAGTACTGAACACTTGAAAAACTGATTCCTGTCATTTCCTGAACAATTATTGATGGGGCCTTGCTCCTATCAGGAATTACTCTTGTTGGTGGATAAACAGGGGTAAATAAGGCAGGTGGTTCCCTGAGATCATGGGACCTAAGTACAGGACAAAACATTTGGTCTATATGGAATCACTGTGCATTTACCTGATAGGACTTCTCCCAGAATCCTTTTTAGGAAATGCAGATGGACAGAAATACAGCAAATAAAGAAGGACAGAAGTACAACAGATACAGGCATTTCTAGTAAGTAAAATGGATTAAGTTCTACATTATCGATAAACACAACTCATGTTCTGATGTTTAACCAAAACAGCACACCGAAGCTATGTGAACTTTTTTTTATTAATTATCCAAATTGTATAAAGGTAAATTTCATTACTGTTATAGCCAGAGGGTATTGGCCCCTTGACATATAGGAATAAACATTCTAATATGAAACTCTACTACTTTACTACAGTTGTTACAAATGACATGCTATACCTAACCTAGAAATGTAACTAAAATCAAATAGAATAAATAGCACAAACAGTAATTAAATAGAATAAAATAAACTTACAGATTCATATTATATAATATATAGTTATGAAATATACTAACAGTTATAACATCAAATATCCACCTAAGCCATTTTTATAATCTCTTAATAGAATAAGACTAAGCAAGAAAAAAAATGTATCAGTTGAGACAAAAAGATCTTACTGTTGTGGGTCTTCAAAGTAGACTCATTGGAAGCAGGATCCACACAGCAGGTGCTACATTTGTTTCCAGGTTGTATAAAGAGGAGCTGGAATCAAGAGTTGGTGTTGATGCATTCTTGTTACCAGTGGAGATTAGTGTTGGGTCAAGGAAGTCCCTTAACAAATGGACTCTTGGGGAGCTTCTTCCTTACTTTCCAGAATAGGTGGAAGCACACCATGTCCTATTCTGAGAACATTCCTCCTGGAACTCCTTAACATCTGACTTTTTATGTTAAGACTCCTTCTTAACATCTGACTTTTGACAGGAGAGCAATGTGGAGGACCAGAGCCTGGGCTGGCTGATCCCTTATCAGGTGACAGGGTTGGATAAGAAGATTCTAGTGAGCTGCTTCTGCCTGTGATAGAAGCTCCAAGACAAGATCTGTCTTGATCTTCTGTGGCACCTACTGATTCTGGATTGGATTGGTCCAAGTGCAGGGACCCTAGAGTTGATACAGGGCACAGCTTTACCATCTCAGCCTGATTTTCCTCCTTCCTTGGGGAACTATTGCTCCAGAGGGTTCCTGATTGTGCTTCCAGGACTCTGCCAAGTGCTCCATTTGGAACATAAGGGATGGAATAATAATTTTCAGAAATGTTACATTCTTCCTCAATTAGCCTTTGTGCCAGGTATGTGTTTTCTTTCCTCAGTTCAAATAGGTTTCTCTCAGCTATCAGAGCTCTTATCCCCAAATCATGAGCTTTATGCCTCTGGGAAATAAGGTTTTCATGATATTCAGTGATTGTATCAAATTTTTCTGCAATGATTTCTGCTTGAATTTTATACGTTTTTAGCTTTTCACATCCATTGCTGATACTTTATTTCCTTTGGGCAAATCCTCCTCCATCTTTACAGGGTAAATTCTCTTTAAATTCAACACTGGATAAATATTTGTTTCCTTTTCTTGAAGGGGATGGACTTGATGTTTCTGCTGGAGCTTTTGTCTCTCCCTTTCTAGTTGGGCGATTTCTAACTGGAGCAAAGCTTTTTCAGTTTGGAGGCTTTCTGTGTGACTTTCAAGTTCACTGATTATTTCAGTTTCTTCTTCTAATTGTGTGCATTATTTTACTTTTTTCCTCCAGACTTTCTAAGTAAGTATTTAACTCCACACCATCAATCAACACTCCTTCAGATTCTCCCACTATGTGGTCTCCACTTTCTGATGTCTTCAGTATATCCAACTGAATGTTCCCAAGATCTACATTATCTTCCTCAAGAACAGCAGTTGAATCACAAATCTTAAGCAAGTGCTTATCTGGAGGTTTGACCTGATCCATTTTATTACTAAGAACTGGCTTTACAGGGAGTTTAGAGTTTTCTGAGATTTCTCTGTCTTTAGTAAAAGTGCCCAGGTTTCCCTTCTGTTTATGAGATTCCTCTGAAGAGAATTTCATGCTTCTGTCCAGCCTGGAATTTTCCTCCAAAGCTCCTGTCACTGATGTGGGAAGCTGTTCTGTATTCACATGAGAGATTTCAAAGAATGATTCGTTGCAGCGACTTGATGTTGGGATTGCCGTGTTGAGTCTTCTAAGTTCAGAGTTTTGCTTGAAGGATCAGCCATCAGGTGAACTTCTTGTGAGCATTTAGATGTCTCTCCTTTCCATGATTTTCCAGACTCATCTACTTTAAGTCCAAGTAAAGATGTAGCTTTCCAGTTCTTTACTTATAATCTTCACATTTACTATTTCTGATACTTCATTCTTCAGTCTGGCTTCTCTTAGAGTTGATTTAAGGTCTCCAAATTCCTTTTCAATGTGGTGAAACTTATCGAGATTTTTTCATGTTCCCTCTAGAAGAGCAGAAATGTCAGTGGCCAGTTTTTTGTCTCTCTTTCCTTCCTCATACGATTTAATAATAAAAATCCCAACTATAACTATGCAAGCCAACATTGTTCACAGCAATCCTTGGAGATCTGGGCTTTGTATAAAGTCCTCTGTCAAAGCTGCCAACACCTGGCACAAGCTCAACAAGATCAGGGTTGCGTAGAGCATCATGATGATCAGCAGACCATATGAGGCTCCCAAGGCCTCTGCTGAGTCACCTCAGGTTGCCAGGAACCTGTTGCCACAACACAAGATAGAACTCCATGGTGAGCCTCCTGCCCAGAACCTCCAACTGCCTGGCAGCCAAGGCAGACCTCAGTGGAGGTGGAGGTGGGGTCTAGAAAAATAGGGCATCAATCTTGCCCCACATCTTGACCCTCAAATCAGTGATCACATCTCATGACACAGGGGATATAGACAAAGCTCTGTAGGCCAGCCAGGATGGCCACCCTACATTTTTTTCCAGCTGCCTTAGGAAAGAAAGAAATGTCTTCCCATACCTGCAACATATCTGGATTGCTTATTTGGAGGTTTCATGTAAGAGGATTTGCAGACCACAGTCCTGGCCAAATAAACTTTTCATAGTGTGGCCTAAGAAACCTAAGCCAGTCCATGGTAATCACATAGAACTCCAAACTGTCAGTGCCCTCCTTAATTTGTGTCTGCCTTTAATGTGTACTATGAGTATGAGAGAGGTTTTGACAACCCCTGCACAGAGTTCAACTCAGTTTACTAGTTTCATCTTTTAAAACTAAGGGAGAAATATTGGAATTTTCAAGTCTTTAGATTTCAAGCACATACATTTTGTTTGTGTGATCTTTGGATTTACTCTCATTGTTCTCTTTTAACTGTTCACACAAGGGCTGCATTGACCACAAAGATTGTTAGCTGGCATCTGATTCTTTTAGTAATAAATTATATTTTTAACTCTTTATTTTAAAATAATTTCAAATCTACAGGACAGTTACAGAAATAATACACACCCCATACAAAGAAATCAAACATAATCCCACACCCAAGATACACAGATACTCAGATCCACGAATTTTAACATTTTTCCATATGGGCTATATCATTATATTATCTATCTACCTACCTAACTACCTACCTACCTACCCACCTACCTACCTATCTTCACATCAAATGAAAGCAGGTTGTACATGTAATCCTCAAACACAATGTTTCCTTGTATGTTTCTTAGGAAGGATACTCACTTATTTAATTACTTTAAGTGCAGTTATCTGGCTCAAGAAATTTAACAGTGAAATAAACATCACACTCTAAATCTAAATGCTTACATTGAAAAAGAAGAAATATTTCCAAGCAGTGAACTAACCTCAAAAGTAGAAGAACTAAGGAAAAAAGAGCAAACTAAACCTAAAGCAAGGAGAAGGAACTAAACATGAGAGCAGAGATAAATGAAACAGAAAACAATAAAAGACTCAACAAATTCAAAAGTTGTTTCTTCAACTGGAAGTAACTACAGAAGAATGATCAATTCCCCTCAGTGTCCCCTTAAGAATAAGGGCATGAACTCTCAAGAGGGGAATTGAGGCAGGATAGTATAGTGAAAGAGGGAAGGCAGAAGGCCCAGCAGACAACTTGCCTGACAGACAACCTGGCTAGGAGACAACAGGGCAGTGAAAACCCACCAAGACCTTGACCTTGACTTTAAAGTCCCAGAATTGAGAGAAGACCTGGTCACACCATTGGCCCCTCCATTGGTGGGTTATTCAATAACATCTGGGGTCCCTCCCCTTAACATGAGCAAGGGAAGGAAAAATTAATAGCTGAAAAGGGAACCACAGAAGACAAAACCTACTCTTTCTGCTTAGAAGATCCCAAAACAAAGCCTGATGTGTATTTCTACCTTCTCCTGCATTTCTTAGCAAGCTCTGTTCTTTTCCCCCATTTCCCAATAAATTCTTTTTACTAACAAAAATAAGTTGGCTCTTGAAAATATAAAAAAAAATCAATAAACATTTAGATATACTGAGAAAGACAAAAGGGAGGGGATACTAATAATGAAAATCAGAAATGAAAAGGGGAACAGTACTACCAACCCCATTTAACTTTAAAAAAGGACTATAAGTGGATTCTATAAATAGCTGTATATCAACAAATTAGATAAAATAGATAAAGTGGAAAATTATTAGAAACATGCAAACTATGCACATTGACTTAAGAAAAAATAGAAGATCTCAACAAAACAGTTATTGGTAAAGTGACTTAAACACTAAATCTCCCAACCAAGAGAAGCCCAGGACCAGAAGGCTTCATAGAGGAATTCTACCAGAAATTCCAAGAAGACTTCATTCCCACTTCTGCACAAATTCAATCAAAAAATTGAAGAAAGAACACTCCTTAACACATTCTATGATGGAAATCTCACCCTTGTACTGAAACCAGATAAAGATAGCACAAGAAAAGGAAACTAAAGAATATGCAAAACTCCTCAAGAATATACTAGCAAACTGAATCCAACAGCATATTCAAAAGAATTATACACCATGATCAAGTAGGATATATGCCTGATATGCAAAGTTGGTTTAACACAGGAAAAGTAAACAATGTCATACACCACATTAACAGAATGAAGGGAAAAACACATGATTATCTCAATCAATGCAGAAAAGGCATTCAACAAAAATCCAGCACCCTTTCTTGATACACAACATTTAGAGTGATAAGAATAGTAGGAATCTTCTCCAGCATGATACAAGACATTTATGTTTTTTTAAAATTTTTTTCAGCTTTATTTTTTTAATTGATTTTGTAAAATATTACATTAAAAAAAATATGAGGTCCCATTCAACCTCACCACCCCCACCCCACCACTCCCTCCCCCAGCAACACTCACTCCCATCATCATGACACATCCATTGCATTTGGTAAGTACATCTCTGGGCATCTCTGCACCTCATGGTCAATGGTCCACATCATGGCCCATACTCTCCCCCATTCCATCCAGTGGGCCCTGGGAGGATTTACAATGTCCAGTGATTGCCGCTGAAGCACCATCCAGGGCAACTCTAAGTCCCAAAGGCGCCTCCACATCTCATCTCTTCCTGCTATTACCCATAACCATCAGCCACCATGTCCATTTTTCCCAATCCAATGCCACATTTTCTATGTGGACATTGGATTGGTTGTGTCCGTTCCACCTCTATGTCAAGAGGAGGCTCAGATTCCACATGGATACTGGATGCAATCCTCCTGCTTTCAGTTGTAGGCACTCTAGGCTCCATGGTGTGGTGGTTGACCTTCTTCAACTCCATCTTAGCTGAGTGAGGTGAGTCGAATAAATCAGATTGTAGGAGCTGAAGTCTGTTGAGGCCCAGGGCCTGGCTATCATATTGTCAGTCCAGAGATTCAAATCCCCTAAATATATCTTAAACCCCAACACCAACTACAATTCCAGTAAAGTAGCATGAAAGTCTTGTGAAAAGAGGTCCCATCTGAGTCCAGTTTCATCACGCAGAAACACCAGCTCCAAAGAAGGGCCATCTACATGGCAGTGAACCCCATCTGCCATGACCAGAGAACCCATGGGTCCCTTTAGCCCTGAAACTAACCAATACCTGGGGTTGTATCTACTTTATCTGTCTCTTAGACTCTGCTCAGTTATGCATAAGGGCAATCCTTCTGACAGGCTCCAGACTCTTTTTTGGAGACTCATAGCCATATAAATTCATTTCTCCTTTCCATTTCCCCCTTACATTAGGTCAAACAGCATTTTAAAGTCATGTTATTATATGTAGACAGGGATATTCTGCTGATCCACATTGAACCTTCAATTCAAGGTCATTTTCCAGTTGCATCATCATTTGGTACTTGGTATAGATCCCTTGGTGCCAGGGAGGCTCATCACCGGGTGTCATGTCCCACGCTGGGGGGAAGGCATTGCATTTACATGCTGAGTTAGGCTTCGAGACTGGCCACATTTGAGTAACATGAAAGCTCTCAGGAGGAAATTCCTAGGCACAGTGCTGCTCTAGGCCTTGTTCTTATTTCAGGCATATAGGCTCACCAGCATAGTCATTAGTATCATGCTCTCACTGTTGGACCCTCATTTCTTTCTGGTCCTTACCGTTGCACTTGGGGGACTGCCGCTGCTCTCCTAAGGACCACGACAGAGCACCCCCGGCCAGGAACCCAGTACCCCCCCAGCTGTAGTTTTTAATTGTTGCCACTATGAGTATATCTAAACATTACCATGCACCCTGGACCTAAGCCCTGTATAGCTCCCTGTCAGCCATATATCACCTGTCAATAGTATCATATACCAGTATTCCTCCCCTGCCATTGTTGAACCACTCTGTGATACAAAACTTCCTGAAAATTGAAGCCCAATATAATGTCAGGATCCCTTACTAGTAAAATGGCATATAGCGATGGGATTAAAGGTTAGATATAGAATACGTGTTGACTTGGAAAAATTCTACATCCTATCTTTTTCTTTTTTTCCCCCTAATTATTGAACTTCTCTTCACAAAAGCCCTAGACCACAGTAATTCATATATACTATATACAGTACTCCCACACATCTACCATAAAACCTTTTCCCTACCACAGCAATATTCTTATAACTTATTCATATCATATTTACTTAAAGTGATGTACAGACTCTGAGACAATAGCTTTCATACAAGGTGACATATGTGTTCCATTGTGGTCCATACTTTAGGATATACAGTTTTCTAAATTTTTAGTTATCCTATGTTTTATATTATGGTTTACATTATTAGTCTGTCGTTCCCTATATATTTATGGTGTAATATTACATGTTTTATATCCATCCTTGTGTACTCTCGTGAAACTCCTCTCTTACCCCACATTTACTTTGGTTCCACACATTTAACATCCATTTTCCCATCCCCTTGGTGCCCACAGTGACAGCCAACCTCCATTTCCTGAGGAGCCACGTCCAGATATACTTGCAACTGTGTTCAGGGCCTAACTTGCTCATCTGCCCCAATGCCCTGGGAGCCACCCTTTCTCTCGAGAGATACAGTTCCCTCTATTTGATGGCATTAGTCCTCCCCAGGATGTGGGTCCACCCCCACTCTCACTACTTGGGTCTCTATCCAATGGTACCACCCACTCTGGCAAAATAAGCATTCAGACATTCCCCAGGAGCCCGGCCCGCATCAGACCATCCCCTCCGAGCATCGTAAATGGGTAACACTCTTAATTATATTTGGTACGATTTTCTCAGCATTTTACTCTCAACCTATACCTGACACTCTCCTATGTTCATATGCTACCCCTCCCTCCCCCCACTTTTTGGGCAATATTACCCATCCACCCATCCCCACGCCCCCTCAAACCCGCAAAGCCCCACCCAAAGGCAACCCCTTGCCCCAATTTTATCTCTTCTTTGTGTTCATACTTACCACCAGCTCATCATAAATTCCACCCCTGCAGACATCGGCTCACATCCTTCCTCAACCCCCCGATTTCCTGTAAGCCTATCTTCCAGTCTCTAGCTCTCTGAGGCAGCTTGCTTATTTCATATCATTGAGGTCATGTAGTATTTGTCCTTCAATGCCTGGGTTGCTTCACACAACATAAGGTTTCAAGATTCATCCATGTTATCACGTGTGTTTGTAGTGTATTTGTTCTTACAGCCGAGTAGTATTCCATTGTGTGTATATACCACATTTTATTGATCCACTCATCTGTTGATGGGCATTTGGGTTGATTCTAACTTTTGGCGATAGTGAACAATGCTGCTATGAACATTGGTGTACATATATCGGTTTGTGTCCTTGTTTTCAGTTCTGCTGGGTATATACCCAGCAGTGGTATTGCTGGGTCATATGGCAAATCGATGGTTAGTTTTTTGAGAAACCACCAAACTGTCCTCCAGAATGGTTGGATCCTTCTGCATTCCCACCAGCAGTGGATGAGTGTTCCCCTTTCTTCACATCCTCTCCAGCATTTGTATTCTTCTGTTATTTTCATAGCTGCCAATCTTATGGAAGTAAGATGATATCTCATTGTAGTTTTGATTTGCATTTCCCTGATAGCTAGAGATTTGGAGCATTTTTTCATGTGCTTTTTAGCCATTTGTGTTTCTTCTTTAGAGTAGTGTCTGTTTAAATCTTTTTCCCATTTTTAAATGGGTTGTTTATCTTTTTATTTTCAAGATATAGGAGTTCTTTATATATGCAAGTTATAAGTTTCTTATCAGATATATGGTTGCCAAATATTTTCTCCCACTGTGTGGGCTCCCTTTTTACTTTCTTGACAAACTCCTTTGAGATGCAGAAGGCTTTAATTTTGAGGAAGTCCCATTTATCTATTAGTTCTTTTGCTGCTCGTGCTTTCGGTGTGATATTCATGAATCCATTTCCTATTACAAGGTCCTGTAGATGTTTCCCTACACTGCTTTCCAAGGTTTTTATGGTCTTGGTTCTTATATTTAGGTCTGTGATCCATCTTGAGTTGATCTTTGTATAAGGTGTGAGATGGTAATCCTCTTTCATTCTTCTACATATGGATATCCAGTTCTCCAGGCACCATTTGTTGAATAGGCGACTCTCTCCCAGTTGAGAGGGTTTGGTGGCTTTATCGAATATTATATGGCTATATATGTGAGGTTCTATATCAGAGCTTTCAATTCGATTCCATTGGTCTGTGTGTCTCTCCTTATGCCAATACGATGCTGTTTTCACTACTGTACCTTTGTAGTATGTTTTGAAGTCAGGTAGTGTGATTCCTCCAATTTCGTTTTTCTTTTTCAATATGTCTTTGCCTATTCGGGGCCTCTTTTCTTTCCAAATAAATTTCATAGTTAGTTTTTCTAGTTCCTTAAAGAAGGCTGTGTTGATTTTTATTGGGATTGCATTGAATGTGTAGATCAGTTTTGGTAGGATAGACATCTTAATAATATTCAGTCTTCCTACCCATGAACAGGGAATATTCTTCCATTTATTTAGGTCTTATTTGATTTCCTTGAACAGTCTTGTATAGTTCTTGGTGTATAAGATTTTTACCTCTTTAGTTAAATTTATTCCTAAGTATTTGATTTTTTTATTTACTATTGTGAATGGTATTTGTTTCTTGATTTCCTCCTGATCCAGCTCATTATTGGTGTACAGAAATGCTACTGATTTTTGTGCATTGATCTTATAACCTGCAACTTTACTAAACTCATTTATGAGTTCTAGAAGCTTTGTTGCAGATCTCTCAGGGTTTTCTATGTATAGGATAATGTCATCTGCAAATAAGGAAATTTTAACTTCTTCCTTTCCAATTTGAATGCCTTTTATATCTGGTTCTTGTCTTAGTGCTTGAGCAAGTACTTCTAAGACAATATTAAATAGGAGCGGAGACAATGGGCACCCTTGTCTTGTTCCTGAGTTTAGAGGGAAGGATTTTAGGATTTCTCCATTGTAAACAATGTTGGCTTTAGGTTTTCCATATATACTTTTTATCATGTTCAAAAAATTTCCTTGTATTCTGATCTTTAGGAGTGTTTTTATCAAGAAAGGGTGCTGTATTTTATCAAATGCTTTTTCTGCATCTATAGATATAAACATGTGATTTTTTCCTTCAATCTGTTTATATGGTGTATTACGTTGATTGATTTTCTTATGTTGAACCATCCTTGCATACCTGGAATAAATCCCACTTGGTCGTGGTGTATAATTCATTTAATGTGTTGTTGAATACAATTAGCAAGTATTTTGTTAAGTATTTTTGCATCTAGGTTCATTAGAGAAATTGGTCTGTAATTTTCCTTTCTTGTGGTGTCTTTGTTTGGCTTTGGTACTAGGGTAATGTTGGCATCATAGAAGGAGTTTGGCAATGTTCCTTCTGTTTCGATTTTTTGGAATAGTTTCAGCAGGATTGGTGTTAGTTCTTTCTGGAATGTTTTATAGAATTCACCTGTGAAGCTGTCTGGCCCTGGGCTCTTCTTAGTTTGGAGATTTTTAATGACTGATTCTGTCTCTCTGCTTGTGATTGGTTTGTGAAAAACAGTGGGTCAAAGAGGAACTCTCAAAAGAAATCAATGACTACCTTGAAATAAATGATAATGATAACACAACATACCAAAATTTATGGGATGCAGCAAAAGCAGTACTGAGAGGGAAATTTATAGCCATAAATTCATATATCAAAAAAGAAGAAAGAGCAAAAATTGAAGAACTAACTGCACATTTGAAGGAATTAGAAAAACAACAACAAAGTAACCCAACAGGAAGAAGAAGGAAGGAAATAACAAAGATGAGCAGAACTAAATGAAATAGAAAATAAGAAGGCACTTGAAAAGATAAACAAGAACAAGAGCTGGTTTTTTGAGAAGATCAACAAAATTGACAAACCTTTAGTGAGACTAACAAAGAAAAAAAGAGAAAAGATGCAAATACACAAAATAAGAAATGAGAAAGGCGATATCACCACTGACCCCACAGAAATAAAGACTATCATAAGAGGATACTTTGAAAAACTATATTCCAACAAAAATGACAATTTAGAGGAAATGGACAAATTCCTACATACAAGACATTTATGAAAAGACTGTAACCAAATCCTGCCAAATGTGAAAGACTAACAGTTTTCCCACTAACATGAGGAATAAAACAAGGATGACCACTGTTACTGTTGTTATTTATCATTTTACTGAAAGTTCTTGCCAGAGGAATTAGGCAAGAAAATGCAACAAATATCACCCAAACTGGGAAGGAAGGAGTAAATCTTTCCCTATATGCAGGAGCTGTGATCTTATACAGAAATTCCTGGAAAAATCCACAGCAAAGCTCCTAGTGCTAACAAATGAATTCAACAAAGTGGTGGGGTACAAGACTGACACTCAAAGTCAGTAGTGTTTCTATACACTAGCAATGAAAAATCAGAGGACATTAAGAAAACCAATTCCTAATAGTATCTAAAAGAATTAAATATCTAGGAATTAATTTTAAAAGGGATATAAAGGACTTGTACACAGAAAAATTATAAAGGCTAAAAGAAATTAAAGAAAACCTAAATAATTGGAAGAATATTTCCTGTGCATGGATTTGAAGACTGAGTAGCTTATGTTGCCAAGACTACCCATAACAGTTTATGGATTCCACGAAATCCCAATAAACTTCCTATAACTTTATTTGCAGAAATGGAAATGCCAATCATTACATTTATATGGAAGAAGAAATGTCCTAAATAGATTATGTCATCTTGAAAAAGAAGAATGAAGTTGGAGGACTCCCATTTCCTGATCTTAAAATATATTACAAAGTCCCAGGAATCAAAACACCCAGCTACTGGCATAACAGAACTGATAGCTCAGAAAGAAACCCTCATTTATGGCCAACTTATTTTTGACATGGGGCAAAACCACTCAATTGGGAAAGAATACTCTCTTCAAAAATGTAAAAAAGAAATTTAAAAAAGGAGGAGCACCCCTATTTCATACCATATACAAAAATCAACTTAAAATTAATCAAAGAACTAAATATGAGCTACAACTATGAAACTCCTAGAAGAAAATGTAGGGTAGCATCTTTAGGATCTTGTGTTAGGCAATGTTTTTTAGACTTTGTACCCAAAGGACAAGCAACAAAAACAAAAACAAAAAAATAGGTATATGGGACTCATTAAAATAAAAAACGTTTGGTCCTAAAAGAATTTTATCATAAAGGAACACAATGGGAGAGAATATTTAGAAATCACATATTTGATAAAGGATCCTATACAGTATATATAAAGAAATCCTTCAACTTAACAAAAAGACAAACTAATTTAACAATGGGGTAAATACTTGAATACACATCCCTCCAAAGGTGATACAAAAATGATCAAAAAGTACATCATGAGATGTTCAACATCATTAGCCCTCAGAGAAATTCAAATCAAAACCATGAGATACCATTTCAACATTAGAATGACTGCTTTTTTAAAAAAGAAATGGGAATAAGTATTAAGGAGGATGCAGAGAAATAGGAACAGACCATCATGATTGGTAGCAGTGTAAAATGGTGCAGCCACTGTGGAAGACAATTTGGCAGTTCCTCATGAAGCTAAATATAAAACTACCACAGAAACGGACAATCCCACTACTAGATATAATCAGAAAGAATTGAAAACTGGGACTTGAACAGCTATTTGGAAACATGTTATTAGAGGTATTATTCACAATTGCCAAAAGACTAAAGCAACCCAAGTTACCATCAACTGATGAAAGGTAAATCAAATGTGGTATATACATACAGTGGAATATAATTCAGCAGCTGAAAAGAATGAAGTCTGGATACACGTGTCGACATGAGTTGCCTTGAAGACCTCACACTGAATAAAATAAGTCAGACTTAAAGGACAAAATATTTATGATTTGAAACCACTAAAATAAGAAAGCTCATAGAGTCAGAATCTAGAATAGAGTTTACCAGGGGATGGAAAGCTAATAGGGAATGGGAAGTTAGGGCTTAATGTGTACAGGGTTCCTATCTGGAATGATGGAAATGTTTTGGGAATGGATAGTGAAGATGGTAGCACAATGATGTGAATGCAATTAACTGCACTGATATATGTATATGAATATGATTAAAAGGGGAAGTGTTAGACTGTTTATATGGTAACAAGAAAAATTATTTAAACATCTAAAGAACTACCCTACACAATGAACCCTAAGTTAAACAATGGCCTTTCATTAATAGTGCAATTGTAAGTGTGCTATCATGAATTGTAAATGAAGTTCCATCCATGCCATTTTAAGGTGGTGGGGGTGTGGTATATGAGAATCCTGCATTTTAGGCATGACTGTTCTGTGTACCCATTACTTCTCTAAGAAAAAAATGGTCATTATACAAATAAAATGATAGGAAAAAGAAGAACAAAGAAGAGGTAGGTAAAATACAAAAAACACCAAAAGAAGAGATTTAAACCCAATCATAGCAATAATTCTATTAAAGATAAATTGTCTAAACAATTCAAGTAAAAGAAAGAGGTTCACTTTATATTAAAGAGGAAATCCAATTATTTTATTTCCAAAAGGAACCTGCTTTAAATTTATAAACACAGGTTATCAGGTAAAGATCTATAAAGAGAAATTTTGAATCACTCTGTTAACATTAGAAATTATACTTTGTGGAGTAAAGAAAATTACAAGGGATAAGGTGCAACATCTCAATATAATAAAGACTTAGATTCACCAGGACAAAATATTGTTTAATTCACACTACATGAAAAAATATTGCTCTATTGAATGGAAAAACAAAAAAATCAACAATTTTCTTTGGCTATTTCAAACCCAACCTAAACAATAATAGAAAATAAGCAGAGAGCCATTAAAAATATAGAGAAGAATTGACCTATAGAATCACCAGCATAACCAAAAGATATTTATAGAACACTCTACCAAAGAACTGCAGAATAAAATTTCTTTGCATCTCTGTATGAAACATTCCACAAGGGTATATTCTGAGTCAGAAGACAAATTTCAAAAATTATAAGTGACTGAAATCATGCAAAATATGTTATTTTAACCAACAAAATTAAACATGAAAACTATATGGACCTACTTCAGAGTGGCAGGAAGCTCAGATCATAGACAGTGGGTCATTTCCTTCTTGTAGTTCTTGTTCTAGTATACTAGTAGTATACAGCAGCAGGGTCACTTTAGAACAATTATAATGGGCAGCAGGGCATGGATGATAATAATAATTGTTTCACCCTCATGATCTTTTGCAACAAATGCTTACTCAAATTTTCCCTGGAACTGAAATAAATTGACAGCCTATTAAAGTTTTGGTTAATCTCTATATTGAAAAAATATTGGTATTATAAGAAACAGCTGCCTTGATATTCTACATCAGAGTAGAGAAGTTTGACCTTCTCTCCACAACTGTCAAACTCAACATGTATACAAACTAGAAATTCTGAATAAAGTGATAGCTTCTTACCATTGTGGACACTGGTACAGGTATGTGCTGTAAATCTTTCTCATAACTTCTACCAGATTTGTGGCTGTTACCAGTGTGCCTTTAAATTGGAAGAGGAATATACCGAGGCTTTGAAATACTTTACTAATTAATGATCCAACAAAAAATCACCTACTTAGAATTAGGGCTTAAAAATTATGGTGATCAGTTGATAAGTGAAGTTTTGACCAGAAGCTGTATACGGTCAGAAGTATGGACTGACAGCAATGTATTTTAGAGGTGGATAATGGTTTAGTCAAATTCTCATGGAGTGGAAAGGAATGCAATTAGAATGCTGATGATAAGGAGTTCCAGGAGAATTATGATGAAGAATTTCTTGGAATAGTTACAGATTGAGAGGATATTTGCAGCTTATAGAAATGATATAAAAGGAACCCACTTCTGAGAATGCTCTCAATGACCAGGTCGATGAAGTTAACAATTCTGTGGATATTAGAATCTTTCCTCTGTACAGTTCTTACCCAATAGGCCTACAATCAATGTAGCAATGGACTCAAGGATGAAGGTTATGAATGGACTCAACAACGTAGACTTATCCTCTTGAAGATTCACTTAGATAGCAAGTGGCCAGCGGAATGCCCAACTTGTCAAGAACAGAGATCATTGTTGAACCCACAGCCCACTCCTCATAGAACCAAACAACCATTTCTGGTCGGTTGATTACATAGAAGCACTATTGATTTGTTCTCAAATAGATCCTTACTCTAGATATGGATTTGCATTCCTTAACTGCAATGATTTTTTATCAGTATCACTATCAATGGAGTTTCATGAATGCCTTCTTTGCATTACGGGATCTTACAGAGCATTCTTATTGGAGAATTCATTTTACAGCAGAATACATGAGCAAAAGGCTGACACACATACAATCAGGTAACTTGATTAAACAGTGAATTAACCTAATAATGACTCAGTCATGACCATACCTGGAAACCAACAGATATACATACACACCAGTATAGCAATCTCTGGAAAGGATATTTCTCTCTTTCCCTTTAGATCCTGAGCTCATCCCCACTTTTAACCACCATTTTAATCATGGTATGTATCTATGAAATGTTTGATATATTTATATCTGAATTGATACTTGAATAATTTAAGGGAGTATTTATTAAAGTATCTTTATATTTTCTCATGAGGAAAAATAACATTGTTGACCAAATAAAGATACATGTATTATTTTAATTATAAAAATGAATTTCTTTCTTAAACCCAAATAACTTGAGATATATAGAAGACAAAGTATTAATTTAATAAGTAAGTAGTGAGTTTATACATCATGGAGCAGATAGCACAGAAAGTGCATGGAATAAAAGAAATATAAGATAAAGTCTCTGATTTTGAGTGTTTTACATTCTAGTGAGAGAACCAACAAATACAATATAGATGAATGATGTATGTCTTCTGACAGTACAATATGAATAAGGATTCATTTTTTTAATTCCTAGGGGACTGGAGAACGACTTCACAAAGCAGTTGATATTTTAGCTGTATTTTGATAGATGCCTAAGTGAGCAACAGAAAGAGAATGAGAAGTGGCCTTGTGAACAAATTATATAAAGATCATTTATATAAAGAGAAATTGTGCAAAAAACACGGTGTGCTTAGGAGCAAGTGAGTTTAGTAAAGTGTGTTTGCATAGAGAGAAACACAGGATAAGACTGGAAAAGCTGGATGGGGCCAGATAGTGGAAGCATCTGTAAGCCATTATAAATAATTTTGGACATTGCCTGAAGGAAAAATTGGAGGATTTCCAACTGGAAAATCACTTTCCTGCCTGTGTAAAGCATAAACTACAATAGGGAGAAACTGGATCAAGAGAGGTAGACAAGATGGAGAAAAGGAGATAAATCGGAGCAGCATTTAGGAGAAATAATTGCACATCTCCTAAGATATGCAAAGAAAGAAAAATTAAGGCAAAAAGAACAATATTTCTTGATTAAATCCTTGCATCATATTCTAAATGAAATTTTTATTTTCTGTAGTTATTCAGCTCAGATTTGATCATTGTAAGGGAGTTATGATCATTTTGTATTGGTGTATTATTCACAAACTATTAATTCTGAAATATTTTGTACAAGTCGTTGAAATCATTAATTACAGGTTAATTCTTCTGTGCTAGTATAGATACTCTGAGGAAAGAAAAAAATTAAAATCCATTGTTTTTAGATAATAAAGGAAAATGGTAGCTATTTTGGCATAGTGGTTTTCCTCAGTAGATTTCAATGATCCCCACTGCTGGTGTTCAAGACCATGTAATCCCCTACCCTTGAGTGTAGGTGGGATCTGGAACTTGCTTGTAGGCAATAAAACATGTCAACGGTGCTGGGATGTCATTCTTTGGATTTTATTACATTTGATGACTATCTCGATAGGTATCTTCCTCTAGAGATCCTTTTTGCTAGCTTAAGTAGTGGCCATATTTGAAAATACCTCATAGCCAGGAACTGCTGTAGACCCTAGTAACAGAGACAACCAGTTGCATTGCATTACATTACATTAACCAGTGATAGTCAGCAAGCAGCTGGGACCCCCAAAACTACAACTTCAGTGCAATGAATTTTTGCCCAAGACTAATAGAGCTTGGAAGCAGATTCTTCCACAGAAGATCCCTCAAGTGAGAAGAAACTCTGGTTAACACCTTGGTTGGGAGCCCAAAAGCAGAGGAATCAACTAACCAGTTCCTGAACTACCAATTCACAAAAACTATGAAGTAATACTGTGCACTATATAAAGCCAGTAAGTTTTTGGTGACTTTTTAATGCAGCAATAGAAAACTAATACATCCCTAAATTTAAAAACTGAAGATACTTCATAGATCAATGAAATCTGAGATGCTTCATTCTTTATCCTATTAAACTGATTTAAATTGAATGCATTAAACAATTACTTGGATGAAGAAGAAATCAGAGACAAGAAGGGAGAAGTGCTCAGCAGAGAAAAGATGACAAGGTAGGAAGAAGGCAGTAGCATAGGGTTAAAAAGCCCAGAGAAGGATGATTTAAGTAGGCAGAATGTTGGCAACTATTTATATTTCAAAACTATAGTCTTATTAACTTGGCACCATTTTAACATTTTTAAAAATCCCTCCTTTTTCTCAGTACTGTGTTCTTGAAGCTGTACCTTTCAAATGAGAACTTCACTAGCTAGGGGGCTTCTTCATTCTTCTGGATACAACAGACCTAGATTGGGTCATGGGCATCACTAAAAATAAAATCCCTTCCCATCCAGAAATCCTGGAAGGGGAAAGGGGAAAATGAGTGGGTGTGGTCAAAGAGAGAGGGCCTCCCTTGGACTGAAAGCTGCACTTAGAGCTTACTAAAATTCTGTCGGGCACTTTGTGACAACTGGAATATTTCGCCCATGTGATTTCCCCTTTAATACAGACTAGAGTGGGCTCACTGATATTCTACTAGAGACTTATTGTGATTCTAGCAATGGAAGAAGTTAGATCATTGATGTGAAGACAGTGGCCACTTGAGGTACTGAAGGCAGATAGAGGGACAAAGATGTGTAATATGGGGGCATTTTTGGGACTTGGAACTGTCCTGAGTGAAATTGCAGTGACAGATATTGGTCATTACATATATGGTCCTAACCTACAGAATGGACTGGGAAAGAGAGTAAGCTACAATTTAAACTATAAACCATTCTTAGCAGCAATGTTCCAAAATGTGTTTATTAATTGCAATAAATGTACCACTCTAATGAAAGAAGAAGTTATTAAAGTGGGGAACGGTGGGAAGTATGGGGAGTAGGGCATATGGGAATCCCTTATATTTATTTTTACATAACATTTTTTTGTAATCTAAGCATCTTTTAAAGGTAAATAATGGACTAAATTTTTTTTTAATATAAGATAAATATTCCTTAAACAATGCCTATATTTTTCTCACTTCCTTATATAATTCCTTAAGTAACTACTGGCCAATGTAAGTGATCTTTAGTTGGAACAATTTTTGCCCTATTCTTTATACTCAGAAGTATTTCTGCATTCTCAGGACATGAAATTTTTTTTTATTGTTGGACAAATATGTGGAAAACAAGACGAGTAACAAATTTTACACTAAAATTCTTATTTTTCTCTACCTGTAGGCAGTACTTAGGACGCAAATGTTCCATAAGTTTTATAATTTCATTTTCATTATGAAAAAGGCTGTCAATCTTCTTGAATGCAGATTTTTAGGAGATAAAGGATATACTGAAAATTGTAGAGTATAAATTATAGAGTATAAGGTTTAGTTATGAGCAAATACTTATAAATTTTCTAGTCCTCATATTTTTGTATTTTGTCTGAAGAGAAGGAATAGGAGAGAGAAAATCTCAAGTATAGGTACTTGGATGTGAACCTTCATATTATATGTATTTTCCATTATGAAGACATCTTTTTTAAAGTGCAGAGGTCTGCACAGCTTAGAAGCCAACAGGGAATGTATGCTCCAATATTATGTGGCTTTAGAGATAAAGTACATATTTTAGTGCCCACAGAATGCACACATGAAGTTCCAGGAAGTATGAACAGGCTGAGATAATAAGCAAATTTATTCTAAAAATTTAAAAAGACCTGTCAAAGCAGACATGGTAATAGAAGATTTTCTGCCAACTTTAACTCCTTTCTGCCAAACATTAAATTCATTCCTCAAGGTTGAAGGTAAAACATATTGAGAAAGTACTTCCAGGTAATGCAAGAAAAACATCTCTCTTATCCTTCTTTCTACTTGCCTTGGCATAAATTTCTTGCACTTCTTCTATTCCTCCAGGGGTGCTATAATGTCTTTGATTTTAGCTCTTTCTTCTTTTTTAATATAGACATTAATAGCTATGAATTTCCCTCTCAACACTGCTCTTGCTGATTCCCATAGGTTTTGATAAATTGTGTTGTCATTTTCATTTTTTAAAGGGTGTTACTGATTTCTTCTGCAATTTCCTCCCTGACTCTCTGCTGGTCTAGGAATGTGTTGTTTAAGGGCCATATCTTTGTGCCTAATTTGATTTCTCCTCCTTACTGATTTCCAGCTTCATCCCATTGTGTTCAGAAAAAGGAGTAGTAAAAAAAAAAAATCAAGAAACAAAATAGAGAGAAAAAAATAGAATGAATTAAAGGCCAAAGAGAAAAGGAAAGAATCAAAGAAAAAATAGGTGAGAGAAAATGAAAAAATGAAGTTAAAATAAGAAGGGGTGGAATAGAAGAAAAGCAACAGAAGTCAGAAGACAGAAAAATGAAGGAAAGAAGATAAAGTAGGTTGAAAAAAAATAAGGGAAAAAAAGGAACAAAGAAAGGAAAAAAATAAACAAAAAAAAGAACAAAAAAACAGTCCAGGAAAAACAGCCTCCCTCTTAGGCCGCAAGGGACCTAAATCATGCTGTTGGTGCTTATCAGTTAATCACTCTGCAGCTTGCCCTCCTCAGGTGACATATGCAGTTTTACTGAATCTAATAAAGGAGAAAGTGTGGAAAACCCAGAAAAAATAAAAACAAAAACAAACCCATAAAACACCAGAGTAGAACTTGTCTAGAAGTTCCCTATCATCAAAGGATAGCTATATGCCTTATCGTTCCCCAGATCCCTTCTCTTAGGAGGTACAAGCACTGAAACCAGGGACATTATGCACAGGAGGCAGGAATTCCCCCATTACACCAGCCACACCAGTTTTATAGACTAAATAGGCTTTTGAATACTTTTCTGGTTCTTCCTGCCCTTGTTTCCCTTAGGCAAGTTGGACTTCTAACATTTTTCAAGGTAGTTAGATGCTTGTCCTCTGATCAAGATCCTTCCTCCCAGGATAGCTGGATGTGACAGCCTGTCTAAGGAGTTACCCCCTTCCCTCACCCCAGTGAAACCTCACTGCTGGCTTTTACCATCTTGAGATTCAAAGGGGGATCATCAGGTGGTCAAACCCATGGAAAGAAAATCACTCTCCACCTCTCACCAGACTCCTCTTCCTGGGAAATGCTCCCTCTCACTAAGTTGGCTGGTGAGAGCCAGGGGATCTACAGAGTATGGGGCTTTCCTGCCCTCAGTTCCCAGTCACATGGGGCAAGCAACTCATGCTTTGCCCTTGGACTTTTTGACACTTTATCCAGCTCCCTCCTGAACAACACCCTGCAGGCTCCTGCTCTGTGGATGCCCAAAAGACCTCATTCAGATTGGATTTTGCCCCATCTCTACTGTTTTTTGCAGAAGAGCTGAGCAGTGCCTACCTATATTGAAGCCATTTTCCAAAATCACCATAAACCCCAAATAAATTTGATAATTGGTTTTTCCACTTCCTCAAAAAAGGCTGTTGGGATTTTTATTGGGATTGCATTGAATCTGTAAATCACTTTGGTTAGAATTGACAGATTAATGATATTTAGACTTCCAATTCATGAATGTCCTTCCGTATATGGAAGTCTTCAGTTTCTTTTAGCAATGCTTTGTAGTTTTCTCAATACAGGTCCTTTATGCTCTTGGTTAAGTTTATTCCTAGATATTTGATTATTTTAGTTGATATTATAAATGGATTTTTTTCCTAATTTCTCCCTCAGATTGCACATCAGTAGTGTATAGGAACACTATTGATTTTTGTGTATTAGTCTTGTATCCCACCATTTTCCGGAACTTGTCTAATAGTTCTAGTAGCTTTCCTGTGGAATTTTCAGGAAATTCTAGATATTGGATCTTATCATCAGGGAATACTGAAAGTTTTACTTCTTTCCTTTTTCCTTGGGTGCCTTTTATTTCTTTACTTAGCCTAATTGCTCTAGCTAGACCCTCTCCCACAATATCAAATAACGATAGTGATAGAGGATATTCTTGTCTTATTTCTGATCTCAGTGGGTCAGTTTCAGTCTTTCATCTTCGAGTACAATGCTAGATGTAAGTTTTCAATATATGCACTTTACCATTTTGAGAAAGCTTCCCTCTAGTCCTATATTTTTTAATGTTTATCAATAAAGGGTGCTCTGTTCTGCCAAATAACTATTCTTCACCAACTGAGAGGATCATGTGATTTATTTTCAATTTGTCAATGTTGTATATTACACAAATTCATATTCTTGTATACCTGGGATAAAACCCACTTGATCATCGTGTATAATTCTTTTACTTTTGGTTTTTGTTTACAGAAATTTTATTGAGATTTTTGCATGTATATTCATTACAGTAATTGCTTATTATTATTTGTTGTATCTTTACCTGGTTTTGGTCTTAGGATGATATTGGCTTCATAGAATCAGTTTGGTAGCATTCTTTCCTGGTCATTTTTTTGGAAGAGCATAAGCAAGACTGGTATTACATCACCTTTGAATGATTGGTAGAATTCACCTGTGAAGCCACCTGGTCCTGGGCCTTTCATCTTTTGGAGGTTTTTCATAACTGTTTCAACCTCATCCCTTGTGACTGGTTTCTTGGGTTCTTCTATTTCTTCTAGGATCAGTATAGGTGGTTTGTGTCTTTCCAAGAATTTTTCCATATCCTACAAATTATCTAGTTTTTTGGTATACAGATGTTCATAGTATCCTCTTATGATCACTCTCATTTGTGCAGGGTCAGTGCTAATGTCTGCCCTCTCATTTCAATTTGATTTATTTGCATTTTCTCTTTCTTTTTGTCAGTCTACCTCAGGGTTCACTGATTTTGGTGATCATCTCAAAGAATCAGGTTTTGGTGTTGTTGATACTCTCAATTGTTTTACTTTTGGTGTGTGCATGATTTTGGTCTTTCAGCACTGATCTTTATTTCTTTCCATCAGCTTGGTTTAGCTGGCTATTCTTTTTTCTAGTTCCTCCAGTAGTGCAATTAGATCAATTTTAGTTGTTTCTCCTTGTTTCAGGTAAGCACTGAGGTTTATAATTTTCCCTCCCAGCACTCCTTTGCCATGTCCCATAAGTTTTGTTAATGTTTTGTTCTCATTTTCAATAGTGTCAAAATATTTGCTGTATTCTCCTGAAATTTCTTCTTTGACCTACTGATTGATTAAATGTGTTGTTTAATCTCTATACATTTATGAATTTTGCCATTTTCCATCCATTATTGCTTTCTAGCTTCATTCCATTATGATCAGAGAAAGTGTTTCGTATAATTTCTTTTTTTTAAAGATTTATTTATTTATTTCTATTCCCTTCCCCACCCCCCACCCCGGTTGTCTGTTCTCTGTGTCTATTTGCTGTGCCTTTTTTGTCCACTTCTGTTGTTCTGAGCAGCACGGGAATCTGTGTTTTTTGTTGTGTCATCTTGTGTCAGCTCTCCATGTGTGTTGCACCATTCCTGGGCATACTGCACTTTCTTTCACACTGGTCAGCTCACATTGGATGCACTTCTTGCATGTGGGGCTCCCCTATGTGGGGGACACCCATGCATGGCAGGGCACTCCTTGTGTGCATCAGCACTGTGCGTGGTCCAGCTGCACACGGGTCAAGGAGGCCCAGGTTTTGAACCACGGATCTACCATGTGGTAGGTGGACTCCCAAACCACTGGGCCAAGTCTGCCACCCATGTATAATTTCAATGTTTTTAAATTTTTTGAGACTTGTCTTGTGACCCAACATATAGTCTGTCTTGGGGAAGGCCCCATGAGCACTTGAAGAGAATGTATATTCTGCTGTTTGAAGTGCAATATTCTGTATATATCTACTGGTTTAGTCCGTTTATCATATTATTTGATTTCTCAATTTCTTTGTTTGTCCTATGTCCAGATGTTCTATGTAATACTGAAAGTGCTGTACTGAAGAGTTCAACTATTATTGTAGAAAATATCTGTTTCTCCCTTCAGTTTTGCCACCGTGTGCTTCATGTATCTTGTGTACTGTGCTTCATGTATTTGCATGGAATATCTTCTCCCAAACTTACACTTTAAACCTGGTTGTGTCTTTATGTCTGAGGTGAGTGTCTTGTAAACATATAGATGACTCATGATTTTTATCAATTCAATCAGTCTATGTCTTTTGATTGGAGAGTTCAAACCATTAATATTCAATATTACTATAAAGGCATTACTTCATCCATTTTGTACCTTGGCTCTCTGTTCTTACATTATTCTATTGTCTGTCTTATCCTTTAGTTTACTCTTCATAAAAATCTTCATTTCTGAACTTTTCTTCAAATCTCCCACCCTTGTTTTTCCCTTTCAGGCTGCAGCACTCCCTCTAGTATCTCTTGCAATTCCGATCTTAATTACATATTCTATCAGATTGGGAAGACTTAGAAATCTCCCTCATTTCTGAAGGAAAATTTTGCCAGATACAGAATTATGGCTGGCAGTTTTTCTCTTTCAGTAAATTAAATACATCTTACCAGTTTATTCTCTGCTGTACGCTTTCGGATAAGAAGACTGCACTTAATCCTATTGATTTTCCCTTTTACATGATGCTTTGATTTCCTCTTGATGATTTCAGAAACCTCTCTTTATCTCTGATATTTGTCGTTCTGAATAGCATGTGTTTCAGGACATGTCTATTGAGATATACTTTCTTTGTCATGCATCAACCTTCTTGGATATTGATATTTATGTCTTTCCTAAGAGTTGGGAAGTTTTCATTCATTATTTCTTCAAATATACTTTGTGCCATTTTTCCATGCTTTTCTCATTCTGGGATATTAATAACACAAATGTTTGTGTGTTTCACATTGTCATTCAATTCCCTGAGATTCTTCTCTTTCCTTTTCTGTCATATCCTGGTCAGATGTCTGTCTTTAAAATCACTAAGTCTGTCTTGAATCAATTCATATCAGCTCTTAAGTGACTCTAAAGTATTTTTAATCTCAGACATCATGTCTCTTATTCACATAACATCTCTTACTTTCCTTTGAAAGATTTCCAATTGTTCTTTATGGTCACCAAGTGTCCTCTTAATATCCTCACTTTCTTTAGTCACATTTTCTTTATATTTCTTGAAGTGATTTAGGAGAGTTGTGTGGTTATCACTGAATAATTGTCTTAAATCCTATATCTCTTCAGGATATTTGGTTTGTTCCTTTAGCAGGCTATCTCTTCCTATCTCCTAGTGTGGCTTACAATTTTTTTATATCTAGGCATCAGAACGGGTGAATTTACTCTAATGGCCAATTTCTGTTTCTTTTCTACTGTTGTTGTTTTAATCATAGCTCTTCTCTGATATTTGGGTTAACTTATTCTAAGTCTGTATAAATGCCTGGTTTAAGATATCAAAGGCAGGCCAAGATTGTCTTGGTTTTCAAGAGCCATACAATAACTAAAGAGACATTGAATGCCCATCCTGGAAAATTATGCTACATTCTCTAATAGGACAGTAAGAATCCCCCAAGTGCAAGGGCAGTGCCTAGTGAAGGAAGACAGACCTTTATTCCAGACCCTTGACATTGATGATTGTACTTATGAATCTTTACTTGGGAAGTTCAAAGTGAGCCTAGTACTACATATTACCTAAGACTTGCCTCCTGAAAGCTTCCTTATTGCTCAAATATAGACCCTCTCTAAGCAAAACTCAGTGTATAAATGCACTACCATACCTACAGCAGACAAACTCCCAGGAATAGGCCTCCCTGGCACTGAGGGATTATTAACAAGTGCTGACTAGAGATGCGTCTAAAAAAGACCTTGACCAAAAAGGGAAATGGTAAATACAAATGAGTTTTTATGGCTAAGAGATTTCTAAGCGTGTTGAGAGGTCACTCCAGAGGTTACACTTATGCATGTCTCACAAGTATCTCATTGATTGCCACAGTAAAGAGCACCTCAATAGCGGTGCTCCTGAGTTCTCTAGAGACAACCAGGGCGTATAAGTAGGGCATACATCTCAGGAATTCAGCTCCCTGTCAGTAGGCCTTACTTTGGAATTTATCCTCCCAAGTGTAACAGACTTACACTCATTTATACTTCTCCTATACATGGCTCCTCCATTCCTTTTATTTGAACCTATAGTTAGCACTATATTTGATAAATATATGTTCCACACACATAAATCTTCATCCATCAATATGTCAGTAGAGCCCTGAAATTCAACAGAGTTGCAATACCTACTCTCCAGTTCTTTAACTCACCCTGGATAGCTAATAGGGAGATGATGATGGACAACACCCATCCCAAGGAGCAGACAGTGCTTGCATCTGCAAATAATATAGTTCCATCCACCTGCCCCATGGGATTTAGAGACCATCTCAATTAGAAACAAAGTGGTCATCACCATCCTAAAATCAACAAGATCGGGGAATGAGCAATGGAGTAAATTAGACTTATTTTTCTACTGTAGACATTATTATTCTAGCAATGGAAGAACTTTGACCATTGACATAAAGGCAGTGGCCACTCAAGGATCTGAGGAGAGGGTTGGGGAAGAATAGGTGCAATATGGGAACATTTTTGGGATATCAGAAGTGTCCTGCAAGGCACTGCAATGAGGGATAAGGTCCATTATGTATTTTGTCATTTCATACAAAATTGTGTGAGACAGATTGTAACATATTGCTTCAATATGTGTCCATTAGTCTTAACAAATGTAGCACACTAATGAAGGATGTTGTTAAAGTGGGAAAGCGTGGGATGGGCAAGGTGTATAGCATATGAGAATATCCTACATTTTTAAGTAGCATTTAGGTAATCTAAAGCTTCGTTAAAAATAAAAAAGATAGTTTAAAATATGAGGCCAAGGACTCACTAGTGGGGCACAGGTTTTCTACCTGAGGTAAGAATAAAGAAAGGACCAAGAAAAATTTTGTCCATGCAGGTTCCAATCATGCCACAGATGGAACTCATCAGTGCACCTTTCCTTGGAGGCGTCTATCCTGTGTTCCTGTCTTGACTCTCCAGATATTCAACGCAGGCTCTACTGGCTGACACTGAAGGAAAGCCCCTCTGACCCTCAATCCCTTCTCCCTTGAAACAGCTGACAGACATGAAGATGTCTTTTTCCACTCAGTTGGATGCAGCAAGCCAGGTGCTTTACCACAGCTTAATATTTTGGGGTGGGGCTGAGGACCCCTACTCATCCACTGCATCAGAGGCCCAGTAACTCATGTTTTTTGTCTCAGCTTATTTCTCTCTGTCCCTCCATCCCCTGGGATTTGTGTAACCCTGCCTTTGTTGGTGAACCCCCAAAGCTGGTTTCTTGTAGAGGTTTTGGCTCTTTTTCCATTGTTTTCACTAGGGAATAGAGCTCTGCTTGTTAGTCCATCACCATCTTCCCAAACTACCAGATTCTCGAGCACCAAGCAGTGGTACCTTCATTTCTTTCTCTTTTTTCTATGCATTCTTCTAAAATTGTGGTTGATCGTCTGGCTCCATTCCACTGTTGCCCTGTCTTCAACACTCAACCTGCAGCCCATGGCAGTGTGGGAGAAGGGATTGAGCTGGGAACACTCACACACAACAGCAACTGTGTCCCCAGAAACAGGGACAGCATCACCTGCTGGGGGTGGGCAGCCTTCTCTGTCCATTCCTGGAGCACCCAAGGATCATTTTTTTAAATTCTTTTTTTGGTATGTCCAAAATCTGGACCTCTTTGTATATGTTTTCTGGATATTTACCTTGTCCTTTTATGAGTTATGTTTTGCATATTTTTGTCCTGTGTTCATATGTTGCACACTGAACATTTTAGTATTTTATGATGTTAATGCTGGGATTTATCCTCTGAGATGTCTGTTCCTAAAGTATGTATCCAGCTAGTGATAGCCTGGGGATTTCCTTGAGTATTAGGAGCTATTAAAAACAAGAAAACTGAGAAACGGACTTGGCGCAGTGGTTAGGGCATCCGTCTACCACATGGGAGGTCCACGGTTCAAACCCCGGGCCTCTTTGTCCCGTGTGGAGCTGGCCCGTGTGCAGTGCTGATGCACGCAAGGAGTGCGCCCAGTAAGGAGAGCCACCTAGCACCAAAGAAAGTGCAGCCTGCCCAGGAATGGTGCTCCACACACTTCCCGTGCCGCTGACGACAACAGAAGTGGACAAAAGAAACAAGACGCAGCAAATAGACACAGAGAACAGACAACCGGGAGAGGGAGGGAATTAAATAAATAAATAAATCTTAAAAAAAAAAAAAAGAAAACCAATGCAAATAGCACCTTACACATCTTTTTAAATTGTCTACTTTGGCAGGTGTTCTCCTTTATTTTTTTTTTATTTTTATTTTTTTTAATTTTTTTATTTTTTATTGACTTTGTAATAATATTACATTAAAAATATATATGTGAGGTCCCATTCAACCCCACCCCCCCACCTCGCCTCTCCCCCCCTCCAACAACACTCGTTCCCATCATCATGACACATCCATTGGATTTGGTAAGTACATCTTTGGGCACCTCTGCACCTCATATACATTGGTTCACATCATGGCCCATACTCTCCTCTATTCCATCAAGTGGGCCCTGTGAGGATTTACAATGTCCGGTGATTACCTCTGAAGCACCATCCAGGGCAGCTCCATGTCCCGAAGAAGCCTCCACCTCTCATCTCTTCCTGCCTTTCCCCATACCCTTTGTCCATTATGTCCACTTTTCCCAATCCAATGCCACCTCTTCTATGTGGACACTGGATTGGTTGTGTCCATTGCACCTTTATGTCAAGAGGAGGCTCAGATTCCACCTGGATGCTGGATGCAATCCTCCCATTTTCAGTTGTAATCACTCTAGGCTCCATGGTGTGGTGGTTGTCCTTCTTCAACTCCATCTTAGCTGAGTGTGGTAAGTCCAATAAATCAGATTGTAGGTGCTGGAGTCTGTTGAGGCTCAGGATCTGGCTATCACATTGTCAGTCCAGAGATTCAAATCCCCTAAATATATCTTAAACCCCAACATTAACTGCACCTCCAGCACATTAGCATGAAAGTCTTATGAAGGGAGATCCCATCTGAGTCCAGATTCATCACACATAAACACCATTTCCAAAGAGGGGCCATCTGCCCTTGTAGTTAACCCCATCGGCCATGACCATAACTCCCATGGGTCTCTTTAGCCCTCAAAGGAACCAATATCTGGGGGTTGTATCTGCTTTATCTGTCTCTCTGACTCTGCTCAGTTGTGCATGAGGGCAAACCTTCTGCCAACCTCCAGACTCTTTTTTAGAAACTCGTAGCCATATAAACTCATTTCTCCTTTCCATTTCCCCCTTACTTTAGGTCAAACAGCATTTTAAAGTCATGGTATTTTATGTAGACATGGATATTCTGCTGATCCGCATTGAACCTTCCATATAAGGTCATTTTCCAGTTGCATCATCAGTTGGTAGTTGATAGTGGTCCCTCGTTGCCAGGGAGGCTCATCCCCGGGTGTCATGTCCCACGCTGGGGGGAAGGCATTGCATTTACATGCTGAGTTTGGCTTCGAGACTGGCCACATTTGAGTAACATGAAGGCTGACAGAAGGAAATTCCCAGGCACAAAGTTGCTCTAGGCCTTGTTCTTATTTTGGGTTTATCAGCTCACAAGCATAGTCATTAGTATCAGGGGCTCACTGTTGAACCCTCACTCCCTCCCGGTCCCCACCACTGTACCTGGGAGACTGTCGCTGCTCCCCTAGGGACCACGACAGAGCACCACTGGCCAGGAACCCAGTACCCCCCCTGGTGTGGTTTTTAGTTGTTGCCACTATGAGTATATCCAAACATTACCATTCACCCTAGACATATGTTCTGTACAGCTCCCTGTCAGTCATATATCACCTGTCATTGGTATCCCATACCAGTATCCCTCCATTGCCATTGTTGAAACACTCTGTGATCCAGAACTCCCCGAAATTTGAAGCCCAATATAATGTCATGGTCCCTTACTAGGGAATGGCATATAGCGATGAGTTTAAAGGATAGATAAAGAACTTGGATAAAGTTAGATAAAGAACTTAGATAAAGAATGTTGACTTGAAAAAATTCCACATCCTATTTCCCCCCCCCCCCCTAATTAGGTGTTCTCCTTTATACCTAACCCTTTTATTAAGAAGATCAACCTGAAGTGCCTGGAAAACATATTGTTCTTTGCATCTTATCTATCTTATCCTAATTTTAGAGCAAATGTGTGCTTCTTGTCTTGGCTTGTGCTTACTTTAGGCTCTAGTATTACCCCATTTAGAGGAATCTGAATTCCTGTTGCCTCTCACTGGGGTTCTATTTTATGACTCCATGGTGGTAATCCTTTGCTCCAGACTTCTATGACTTAATTATTTCCAACAGTTCTTTAGATGATTCCTTACCTGTAGGACAATTTCTGGTTGCTGAGACAAGATTCCTGATTCAGTACTTCAGGCTTCCCTCTCACATAGATGGGCAGTGGAATATAGGGATCCCAGTATGTTCATAGAGGTTACTTGGCTCCTTCGGGACAGGGCCAGAGACCCACAATGGAAGTGCAGGCTGGCTCCACAGCCTGGCAATGTGGTGGGGGAGAGGGGTTAGCAAAGAATTTCATCTACTGTTTTTCAGGACACATTTTGTTGACTCATTAATTGGTCACATACTACAACTTTCTAACATTTTTCAGGAGTTTTGAGAAAGATGTCACTTCCAATTTATGCTAGTTTTTCAAAGATCCATGAAGGAATGGCATCTTCGAGTATGTACATGTCCATCTTGGTTGACCAGAAGTCCAAAGTATGTGATGTTTGAAACACTTCATGTATCTCATATTTATCAAATGATTGGTGAGTAGAAATATAAAGAGGGTATATAAACAGAACTATAGTTGAGAAATGTGTGCTAGAGTCTCATTTACCCCCAAAAGGGAGAGCAGAGCATCTATGGGATGCCTTCAAGAACTTGGTCCTTTGGTTAATAGTAAGGGTAAGGTGGGCTGGAAGAGCAAATGTAAGTTGATTACACCTTGTTACAGCCTTGAACTTTAAGGATTTACCAAGGCCTAGTATGAGAAAAAGTTATGAAGCCTGCTTAAGTTTCATCCCAGGCATGAGAAAAGACTATTTCCATTGTATAAATTTTAGGGATAGTGGGCTTCAGGGATTTTACCATTGTTCTCGTTACCAATATATTTATCATCTATGTGTTTTTAAACATATAAGAGAATAATACAATATCATTTTTCATGTTAAAATATTGTGAAGAAGCTTAAAGAATGTGATTCACTGATAATCAAATAGATTGTGACCTCCATATTTGATTGATTTTAAATTTTCTTTGAGATTCCAAAGATAAGGACACATACTAATGCACTGAAGCTTGTGGAAGACTTAAATGGGTTTAACATATGGAACAACTTCCAAAGATGTGAAAAGTCTGAAATGAAAAGGAACTTCCTGGGAGGTAAGAGACTTCTCATCCAAGAGATAATTTTATTTATTAATTGTTTAAGACACATAGATTGCCAAAAAATTTTACATTAAAAAGCATAAGAGGTTCCCATATACCCCATTTTCACCTCACCTCACACTTTCCACTTTAACAACCTCTTTCATCACTTTGGCACATTCATTGCATTTGGTCAATACATTTTGGAGCACCCTTGCACCACATGAATAATAGTTTACATTGTAGTTTACACTCTGCCCCAGCCTATTCAGTGCACTATGGCAGGAAATATAATGTTCAGTACCTGTTCCAGCAATATCATTTACAGAAACCCTAATCCCAAAACTAACCCCCACATCACATCTCTTCTTCCCTCTACCCACCCTCAGCAACTACCATGGCTACTTTCTCCATATCAATGCTACAGTTTCTTCCATTACTAGTCTACTAGAGTAGAAGGCCACTCTAATTCACATTTTATTCTTTCATTCTGTGGACCCTGGGGTGGTGATTTCCACGCCACCTATAAATCAAGAGAGGGCTAAGATTCCACAAGGAGGATGGATTCAATTCTCCTGCTTATGGGTGTAGGCACTCTTGGTTCCCTGGTGTGGTGGTTGACCATCTTCACTTCCTTCTTAGCTGACCTAGGGAAAACCAATGAACTGGAAAGTAGGAGTCGCAACTCTGCTGAGGCTCAGGTTTCAGGTGACACATGGCCAGTCCAGAGATTCAAGTCTCCTGAGTATACACCAACCCCACCACCAACCACAGGTTCAATAAAAGAGACAGAAGAGGCATGGGCAGCAAGGTCACATTTGAGTCCAACTCCATCACGCTTAGGAACACAAATTCCAAACCAGGGCCCACTGGCAAGGCACTGAACTCCAAAACCATCTGCCATGTGGGTAGAATAATGTGTGCCTCCATAGCCTTAAGGAGCACCACTACTTGGGATTGTATCATTTTTGGCTGTCTCTGGGATCTTGCTGAGATGTAAGTGTGATCCCTCTTGTGACCTACTGACAATTTTTGAAGACTCTTTAGCCATATAAACTCGTTTGTCTTTACCATTTCCCCCTTTCATTCAAAGTCTTCTTCGAATTGCATAACCAGTTAGTAATTGATAGTAATCATTTAGTGCCAGGGAAGCTCATCCCCAGGAGCCATGCCTCAAAAACCCTGGGGGGAAGGTAATGCATTTACCTGCTGAGTTTGACTTAGACAGTGGCCACATTTGAGCAACATGGAGGCTCTCAGAAGGTAATTCTGAGGCACCCTGCAACTCTAGGCCTAGTTCAAACTTCAGGCATGCAGGCTCATAAGCATACTCATCAGAGTCAATGTCTCATCATTGGACCATCATTCTTCACCAGTCTTTGCCCTTGTAATTGGGGTATTGCTGCTGTTCCACTGAGGAATGTGACAGAGCTCCCCCAGCTAGGATCTCCTTACTCCCTCAGTTGTCATTTATAACTGTAATTACTATGAAAATACCCAATGAACATCTCATCATTTTTATATACCCTATATACATGCTGTGGACAACTTCCTCCCAGCCATGTGTCCACCTTCAATAACAGCCCACACCAGTGTTCCTCCCCTGCCATAGTTGAAACCCTCAGTGGTCCAAAACTTCTTAAAAAATAAAGCCTAATATACTGCCAAATTTAATTTTTAGTGAAATGAAATAGTAATGATAGGTTTAAAGAGTAGAAATAGAATACATACTAATTTAGAAAAACTAAAATAAAGTAAAAAATTAATTGGGGTATTAAAAAATGAAAAATATCATAAAACTTTGTTTTTGACATTTTGCCTTCCATCACTGTAACAGGTGTTGCCCTGTATGTACAGTGGCAAAGTAACTTTTTCATTCCTTCCTCAGTGTCTTTATCCTTTTTTTAATTTTTAATTTTGTCTTCAAAAGAGTTTTAGATCACAGTAAAGTCACATATACAATATAGGGAACTCCCATATATCCAAAATCAAACCCTTTTCCCCCTTCCCCAGTAATGATCTTTTTACATATTCATGTTATATTTTTTGTAGCTGATGTACAGATATTGAAACATAGCTACCAAACATGGTTTCATTTTGGTTTACATTTTTGCTTTATATTTTAGACTGTGAAATTTTCTAAAATTTTATTTACCTTATGTTTTACATTTGGGTTTACATTTTAGCCTATAGACTTACACATTTTTGGTGAATTTTAACATGATGTTCTCAAACACAGGGAATTGTGTCTCTAGAGAAAATTGGTGGCCCCCAATGGGGGAGAACAGTCTAGTGTGTCAAGTCTTCAGCATTGTTTCAAATATCTGTGAATCTGGTCCTTCAAACAGTGAAGCTTGGTTCTCACTGTGGACCCTGAGGGGAGGGGGAGAGAGGGATAGAATAGATGGAAGCAGGGTAATGGGGGGACAATGGATGTGATCCAGAAGATCATGGAATGATGGATATAGGACATGTTAAATTTCACCAAGAAACTTTAAATAGAAGCTGTGAAGCCACCATGGATCCTGGTGCAGAGTAGGTCTGTAAATCAAGAAAAGACCTCAGATGTTGCTTCTGAATTTAATATACTGTCCAAGATTTTCTACACTTTCCTTCCTATTCTTTTCTTAAGACCACTGGGCTCCCTATACAGGTGGCCATTAACAGAGGTTCTGAGGGTAGAATTAGGGAAGAATAGGTGGAATACAGGGCATTTTTAAGTCATTGGAATTGATCTGCATGATACTGCAATGATGTACACATAGCATTATACATTTTTCCAAAACCTACAAATTGTACAGTGCAAAGGGTAAACAATGGTTAGTCGCAATGTTTCAATATTTCTTGAACTGTAGCAAATGTACTACAGAATGAAAGATGTTATTAATAAGGAAAACTGTGAAAGGGAGTATATGGGAATCATTTACATTTTCATGGTAAGATTTCAAGGAAAAAAACTCATTTATGATAGTAAGTAAAAGAATCAAATACCAAGGAATAAATTTAACTAACGAAGTACACAACACAGAAAACTACACAACACTGTTAAAGGAAAATAGGGAGATTTAAATCAATGGAAGATTATCCTGTACATGGATGGAAAGACTAAACATCATTAAGATGTCTATCCTACACAAACTGATCTACAGATTTAATGCAATCCTAATAAAAATAAACTCAGCATTTTATGGTATTGGAAAAATTAACTATAAATTTTTTGGAAGGGCAAGTGGCCCCAAATACCCAAAGACATACTGAACAAGAAAAATGAAATTGGAGGAATCACACTACCTGACTTAAAACCTACTACAAAGCTACAAAGGGCAAAACCTGGCCTTGGCACAAGGATACACATACCAGCCAATGGAACCAAACTGAGAGTTCTGATATACATCCACACAGATACAGTCATGTGATATTCAACAAGGCCACCAAGCGCACTCAATTGGGAGAGAATGGTCTTTTTTAAAAAATGTTATATTAAAAAAATATGAGGTCCCCATATATGCCACACACACCCACACCCCACTCCTCCCCCCATAACAACCTCCTCAATCATCATGAGACATTCATTGCATTTGATGAATACATCTCTGAGCACTGCTGCACCTCATGGTCAATGGTCCACATCATAGCCCACACTCTCCAACAGTCCAACCAGTGGTCCATGGGAGGACATAGAATTTCTGGTAACTGTCCCTGCAGCACCACACAGGACTACACCAAGTCCTGAAAACATCCCCACATCACATGTCTTCCTCCCACTCTCTACCCCCAGCAGCCACCATGACCACTTTCTCCACACCAACGCCACATTTTATTCAAATACTAATCACAATAGTTTATGAATAGAATATCAGTAAGTTCACTCTATTCCTCCATCCTGTGGACCTTAGAATGGTTGTGCTCTCTCCACATCTATATCAAGAGGGGGCTTAGATTCCCCATGGATACTGGATGCAATTCTCCTGCTGTCAGTTGTAGGCACTCTTGGCTCCTTGGTGTAGTGGTTGACCTTCTTCACCTCCATGTTACCTGAGTGGGGTAAGTCCAATAAACCAGAGTGTAGGAGCTGCAAGTCTGTTGAATCTCAACACCTGGCTGTCACATGGTCAGTACAGAGATTCAAGTCCCCTGGGTATTCATTAAACCCCAGCCCCAACTACAGTTCTGGTAAAAGTAACAGGAAAGACTTATGGACAAAGATCACATCTAAGTCCAGCTCCATCACACAGAAACACAAACTCCAAAGTCGGGCCAACTGAGATGGTACTGAACTCCATCTGCAATGACCATAGAACCTGTGGGTCTCTGTAGCCCTCAAAAGAACCAATACTTGGGGTTGTATCTACTTTATCTGTCTCTGGGACTCTGCTCAGGTGTGCATAAGGGCAACCCCTCTGATAACCTCCTGGCTCTTTTTGGAGACTCAGCCATATATAGACTCATTTGCCTTTACCATTTCCCCCTTTTATTCAGGTCAAAAAGCTTTTTTAACAACCTGGTATTATATGTAGAATGAGATATTCTGCTGATCCAAGTTGACCCTTTTATTCAAGGTCATTTTCAAGTTACATCACCAGGTAGTACTTTGTAGTAATCCCTCACTGCCAGGGATCCTCATTCCCGGGAGAAATGTCCCACGCTGGGGGAGTGCAACACATTTACTTGCTGAGTTTGGCTTCGAGACTGGCCACATTTGAGCAACATAGAGGCTCTCAGGAGGTAACTCTTAGGCACCCTGCAGCTTTAGGCCTTGTTCTTATTTCAGGTGCTCAGGCTCACAGGCATAGTCATTAGTATTAAGGGCTCATTGTTGAACCTTCCTTCTTTTCTGGTCTTTGCCATTGCACTTGGGGGATTGTTGCTGTTCCTTTAGGGACTGTGATAGAGCTCCCCTGGCTAGGAACTCAGCACTCCCTCAGTTGTTTTTAATTGTAACCACTACGAAAATATCTAAACATTTTTATGTACCCTGTATATATGCCCTGGAAAACTCCCTGCCTACCATGTGTCCCCTGTCAATAACACTCCACAACAGTATTCCTCCCCTGATATTGTTGAAACTCTCTGTGATCCAAAACTTCTTGAAAAGTGAAGCCCAATATATAGCCTGGTTCCATTAATAGTAAAATGGAATATAGTGATGAGTTTAAAGGTTAGATATAGAATACACACTAATTTAGAAAAATTAAGGTAAAAATATGTTGGGTTATCAAAAAATTTAAAAATGCAAAAGCTTTCTTTTTGATGTTTTGCCTTCCATCACCAGAGTAAGTGTTGTCCTGTATGCAAATTGACAAGGCAACTACTTCCGTCTTATCCTCAGTGTCTACATCCTATCATTTTTTCCCTAATTATTAAGCTTATCTTCAAACAACATTTAGATCACAGTAATTCATATATACAACAAACAGTATTCCCACATCCAACATAAAACTATTTTCCCTTCCACAGCAATAATCTTTTTACTTATTCATGCTATATTTACTGAAACTGATGTACAGATATTGAGACAATAGCTTTCAAACAAGGTTAACATTTGGGTTTACATTGTGGTTTATATTTTAGACTATACAATTTTCTAAATTTCTAGTTATCCTATGTTTTACATTATGATTTACATTTTAGCATATTAGTCCCTATATATTTTTGGTGTAATTTAACATGTCTTATATCCATCCTTGCATAATCTTGTGGAACACTTCTATTGCCCACACAGTTACATTGGTTCCATCTATTCAATACCTCTTTCCCCCTCCCCTTAGGGCCCACGATGAGCCAATTTTCATTGCTTGAATGGCCATGTTCAGAGATACTTGCAACAGTGTTGAGGGCTTGACATGCTCAACTGCCCTAAGGCACTGGTCTCTTGAACAATGGTTCTTAGGGAACTGGATATTCATATCCAAAAGACTGAGAGAACACCATCTCCCACCTCATGAAAAAAATCAACTCAAAATATATCAAAGATCTAATATAAAAGTCAAGACCATAAAGATCATAAAAATCTTGGAAGGTAATGTAGGGAAGCATCTCCAGGACCTTGTGAAAGGAAATGGTTTCATGAATTTCACACCCAAAACACGAACAAAAGAAGAAAAAATTCATAAACGGGACTGTGGCACTTTGATATGGTTATGAATTCCAAAAATAGAAATTGGATTATGCTTGTAATCTGATCTGTACTTGGGCATGATTGAGTTATGATCACGGTGAGTCCAAGGCATGGGGAATCACGGATAAAACACATGGCAAAGAACAGAGTTGAGGGTTTCTGAAGTTGGAGTTTGAAGTGGAAGACTTAAGCTGGAGCCCCAGGAAGTCAGCTCACAGAGGAAAGAGAAGTCAGCCCCAGGAAGAAAGAAACCTTGAGCTCAGAGAGAAAAGCAAGCCCCAGAATTGTAGGAACCCAGGAAGCCTGAACCCTCACAGACCCTGGCAGCCATCTTGCTCCAAATAGATGTTGGTGAGGGAAGTAATTTTTGCTTTATGGCCCAGTATCTGTAAATTCTTACCCCAAATAAATACCCTTTACAAAAACCAACCAGTTTCTGGTATTTTGCATCAGCACCCCTTTGCCTAAGACAGAATTTGGTACTAAAGAGTGGGGAAGTGCTTTTGCACTTACCAAAATGCTGGAACGGTTTAATAAATGGGTAAGGCATTGTTTTGGAAGAATTGTGAGATACTTGGAAGAAAAAACCTACAGAGCTTTGAAGAGATTGCTGATAGCAATATGGATGCTAAAGAGACTTTTTATGATGCCTTAGAAGTAAATGATGAGGGAATTGGACTTGGCCCAATGGATGGGGCATCTACCTACCACATGAGACGTCCTCAGTTGAAACCCTGGGCCTCCTTTTCCCAAGTGGAGCGGGCATTTGCGCAGTACTAATGCACTGCAAGGAGTGCCGTGCCACGCAGGGGTGTCCCCTGAGTAGGGGAGACCCACGTGCAAGGAGTGCACCCCATAAGGAGAGCCACCCAGCATGAAAGAAAGTGCAGCCTGCCCAAGGATGGTGCCACAGACACGGAGAGCTGACACAACAAGATGACACAAGAAAGACAAACACAGATTCCCGGTGCCACTGATAAGGATAGAAGTGGTCACAGAAGAGCACACAGTGAATAGATACAGAGAGCAGACAACTGGGGGGTTGGAAGGGGAGAGAAATAAATTTAAAAAATAAATCTCAAAAAATAAGTTAATTAAAAAATTTTAAAAAGGAAGTAAATGATGAAACTGTTATTGGAAAATGGAGGAAAGGTGATCCGTGTTTTAAAGTTATAGAGAACTTATTAGCAAGATTAACTCCTGGTGTTGTATGGAAGACAGGGTTTGAGAATGCAAGCCTGGGCATTAAGTTGAAGAACTTTCCAAAGTAACAAGGGGAGTGCGGCTTGGCTTCTCCCTGCAGCTTACAGCAAAATGCTAGATGAGAGAGATAAGCTAAGGACTGAAATGTTTGACAAAAAGAAAACAGAAGCTGATTCCAGAAAGGTCAGCACCCCACAGGTCTCAGTTTGGTGGACCTCTCCACAAAAGGTTAGGGAAAGCAAGATGGTCAACCCGTTGCTCTGAGAGGGTTGAGCCTGTATGCCAAAGGTTAGGAGAAATATTGTCTTCACATCACTGCACTAGGGGGGGTTAAGACTCTAACCCAAAGACTGGTAGAGGTATGGCAATCACCCCAACACTCTTGGAGGGAGAGGTCTGGAGCTTGGTTGAAACCCAGATGCTTCATGAGGGTGGAAACAAGAAAATGGTCATTGGGCAAGACTGTGGAAAGGTAGGTTCCCATATGGCCCCAAGGAGAAGAAACCATCATCTTAAGAATGACTCTCTGACTGAAATCTAATGGAGGATGCCCTGCAGGTTTACTGAACTGTAGAGTACCTACCCCAACTCATGTTTTCCTCCCAATTTCTCCTTATTTTAATTAAAATGTTTATCCTATGTCTGTCCATTTGTGCATTGGAAACAGATAAATTGTTTTGTAAGTTTCAGAGTTTTAAAATAGACAGGACTTTGCCACAAGACAAACTGTATTGCTTTAAAATGATAGTGATATTATTTAGTACCTGCATTGTTACTTAAGATTTTTTTCAAATACTGTAATGTCTTTTTGGAATTCAAAGGGTGGAGTGTTGCAGTTTGATATGGTTATGAATTTCAAAAATAGAAATTGGATTATGCTTGTAATCTGATCTGTACCTGGCATGATTGAGTTATGATTAGTGCATGGCAAGATAAAAGGCATGGCAAAGAACAGAGTTGAGGGTCTCTGAAGTTGGAGTTTTAATGTTGGAGTTTGATGCAGAAGGCTTAGGCTGGAGCCCCAGAAAATCAGCATGCAGAGGAAAGAGAACCCAGGCCCAGGAAGAAAGTAACCTTGAACTCAGAAAAGCAAGCCCCAGGAATGTAGGAACTCAGGAAGCCTGAACCCTCACAGACATTGGCAGTCATCTTGCTCCAAGTAGACTTTGGTGAGGGAAGTAACTTATGCTTTATGGACCCATATCTGTAAACCCCTACCCCAAATAAATACACTTTATAAAAACCAACCAGTTTCTGGTGTTTTGCATTGGCACCCCTTTGGCTGACTAATACAGGGCCCTCATTAAATGAAAACCTTATGCACCTCATACTAGTTTGTCAAGAAAGTGAAATGACAGCCTATCCAATGGGACAAAATATTTGGTCACCATATATCTGATAAGAACCAAATATACAGAATATATAAAGAAATATATCTTGAAAATAAAAAGACAAACCACCCACTTAACACATGGGCATGTGATTTGAACAGACCCTTCAACAAAGAAGGAATACAAATGCCTAAAATGCACAGAAAAAGAAGCTCAACATCACGAGATATTAGCAAAATGGAATTCAAAACTACAATGAGATATCATCTCACAGAATTAGACTGGCAATCATCTTAAAAAGAGCACTACAAGTGTTGGAGAGGATGTGGAGGAATGTGAACCCTCATTCACTGCTGGTGAAAGAATGAACACAGTCCTAACACATGGGATAAGATGGATGAATCTTGAGGACCTTATGTTGTGTGAAGTAAAGCAGGCATTGAAGGAGAAATATTACATGACCTCACTCATATGAATTAAGCATATCAAGGAGACTCAGAGAGACAGAGTCTGGAAGATATGTTTATAGGAAGAAGAAAGGGAGAAGAGGGTTGTGAACCAATGCCTGAATGGGTGAAATCTATGATAAGGTAAGAGTGAGTAGTTGTGAAGTAAAGGAATATCACTGGGTATAGTAATACTACTGGGTTGGGTGAATCAAGTTTGACAGGGGAGTAGGATGGGAAGGGTGGTTTGGATGGTTCTTGGAATGGCAGGGAGCTTTGGGTGAAGAAGCAGGTGAACACTGGGGGGGTTGGCAGGTATCTGGTTGAAACTATAATGTTGGGAAAGCTCTTTTGGCAATATGACATGGAAGGTTACTGGTTTAGGGTGTTGAATGGAAGAAATTCAGGACATGGCACATCTGGAGCCGTCTTCTAGAGAATTTGTGTGTGAATCACTTTGTCCTAGTGTGGTGTATCAGTGGTTGGAAGACCCACATAATAGGAAGGAGTATGACTCCCATTCTGGCAAGGCTCAATATGTTCTCAAACAGAGGGGTCAGTGTCTCTCAAGAGCATGGGCAGTTCTTAATAGGGGAGGACAGATCAGTGTGTGTCCAGCCCTCAGTGTTGTTGCAATTAACTATAAATTGTGTCCTTCAATGATTGAAGCACGGTGATTGCTGTGGGCCCTGAGGGGAGGGAGATGGATGAATAGAATATATGGAAAAGAGGTATGTAGGTGGCAATGGAAGGGTTCTGTGTGATCTTGTAATTGATGGTTACAGGCCTTGTTGAACATCATCATAAATTTATAAAGCTGTACGGTCTAGAAGGGAGACCATAATGTAAACCACTGACCATGGTCAGTGGCTATGTTTCAATATTTGTACATCAGCTGTTACAAATGTACCATACACATATAAAAAGGGTATCGATACAGGAAGGGGGCAAAGGGGGAGGATATTTGGGCATATGGGATTCCCCTTGGTTCCATCTGTGACTTTACTGTGACCTAAAACATTTTTGAAAACAAAATGAAAAAGAGTAAGACATGGGAAGAAATGGAAGAAAATGGCACTATATAAAGGACAAAAAGATATTACAGCAATGAAAAACAAAATGTCAAAAATTTTTAAAAATATTATTTTCATACACCAATTTTTAAATTTTATTTACTTTGTTTTTCCAAATTATTGTGTATTTTACTTCTTATGTCTAAACCAATATTTATTATTTGATTTTCCTATTAATTGTATTTGGTGACAGTCTTGGCTTCATTTTTGATGATGTTTTCATTTACAGAAGGTTTACAACTGTGGTAGGGAGGATCATTGGTGTAGGGTGTCAGTGAGAAAGTTCACTTGGGCATATATATTATGTATTCAAATATGTTCAAATGTTAATTGGGCATGTCACAGTGGGTAGAGATTCACACAGTAACAGAGAGAAGATTGAATTCCCATCCTGGGGAGCTCTGCCACATCCTCTAATAGAACAGCAACAATTCCCCAGGTGCAGTGACAAATGACTACGATGGTCAATTCATGCAACCCTTGATATTCACAACTACGCTTATGAGTCTTTGCTCTTGAAATTGGAACTGAGCCTACAGTAGCCGGGTACCTAAGAGTTACATTCTGAGAACCTCCATGTTGCTCAAATGTGTCCTCTCTCAAAGCCAAACTCAGCATATAAACACCTTACCTTCCCCCCAGTGTGGGATATAACTCCCAGGGATGAGCATCCCTGGCACTAAGGGATTAGTACCATGTTGCAACTAGAAATGCAACTGGAAAAAGCCCTTGAGTAAAAGTGGGAAAAGATAAAGAGATATGAGTTTGTATGGCTAAGAAACATCAAAGTGAGTCAGGAAGTCATCCCAGAGGTAATGCTTATGCATGTAACTGCAGAATCTCATAGATGACCAAAGTAGATACTACCCCAAATAGTGGGACTCCTGAGGACTCTGTAGACACTCAGGATCTATGGTCATGGCATAAAACTGTAGAGTTTGGAGCCTTGCCAGTCTGCTCTTCTTTGGAGCTTGTGTTCCTGGGTGTGAAAGAGTTGTATTCAGTTGTGATTTCTCTACACATGCCTATTCTTTTCCTTCTGTTTGAACCTATACTTGGTGTGGGAGTTGGCAGGTGTGACAGGCTATTATCACAACTCAGCTAGGTCACTGTTCCAAATTTGGTCAAGCAAGCACTGGTCTAATTATAATACAAGGGCATTTATGGACTTTAGTCAATATTGATCTTACTGAAGTGATAAATTATAAATAGGTGATTACAGTTACATTGATCAGGGAGATTGTCATCAGCAACAAGTGAAACTTTATCTAATTAGTTGAATGCCTTAAAAGGGGAAGTGATTCCAGCATTAAGTGAGAAAGTCCCAGCTCATCTTTGGACAGCCAATGCCTCCCATAACTCATCAAGGATCTTCATTGGACTTCATTTGCACCCGTGGTCCTAGTTGCAATATGCCTGCAGAACCTGGACTTGTGTGTGTATCCCCATGGTCACATGAGAGACTTTTATAAAATCTCTTATCGTTGAGAGGTATGTCTTGTTGTTTCTGTTTCCCTAGAGAACCCTGACTAATAGAGGAGGTGTACATCCAAGAGACTTGATTCTGAGCTGTCCATGTGCCAGCTGGGTTCTGAGCCTCAGCAGAGTTGCAAAACCTGCTCTCCTGTTCATTGGACTCACCCAGGACAACTAAGAAGGAGGTGGGGATGGACAACCAACATACCAAGGAACTAAGAGAATGTACAACAGTAAGGAAAAGAGTCTCATCCATCAACCATATGGGATCAATGCCCCCTCTCAGTTATAGGTGGAGTGGGCACCACCATCCCAGAATACTCAAGACTGGGGAACAAAATGTGGCCTAAAGTAGACTTACTAGTATTCTACTATAGAAACATTGGTTTCTAGCAATGGAAGAAATTATATCATTGATGTGGAGAAAGTGTCCCCTGGTGATGCTGGGCCCCTGGTGATGCAGCAGGGAGAGGGAAAAAGAGGTGTAATATTTGGGCATTTTGGGGACTTGGAATGGTCCTGAATAACATTGCAAGGAGAAAAACAGGCCATTGTATATCCTGCCATAACCTCCAGAATTGAGTGGGAGCGAGTGTAAACTGCAAGGTAAACCATAATCCATGCTTAGTAGCAATGCTCTAAATGTGTCCATCAATTGCAATAAGTGTATGACACTAATGAAAAATTTTATATGGAGAAGGGTCGGAGGTGTGGGGAGTGGGGCATATGGGAATTCTTTATATTATTTTGTGTAATATTTTGTGTCATCTAAGTATTTAAAGACAAATAAAAATATATTGTTAAAAAAAGAGGAATAGACAAGAGGATGAAATCCATCCCACTGCTCACTGAAATGATAATTTTGTGATTAAATGTCTGTAATTTGCCAGGTATTATTATACTTGATAACTTAATCATCACAACAACCCTATTAGGATATTATTATTATTGCTTTTCTTTTTGGATGAAAAACCTTACCCAAGATCAATATGAAAAGTGGCAGAGAAAAGGTTTGAATCTAAGTCTATTCACTACAAAAATGTCTACTGCTTCCTCCATTGTAAGTTTAAAATAAGTTTTAAACATGTAAGTATTTCTCTATGCTGTTTTAACCAAAAAAGAAATTATTCTGGCACTATGTAGAAACAGCTGTTTTTTCAAACAAAATCTGATTCTATTCCCAAAATTTTGATAAGGCAAAGGAAAGATTGCTACAAAGAGAATTCTTAGTTGAACATATTCAAAATTTAATTCCTTGGTAATCTGGGATTTGGGCAAGACAAATCAAACGTATAGCTATGTTACAAATGCCAAGTTTTGAAAGAAAGAAAAAGATGCAAAATCAACAGATGTGATCACTTAGACATTTGTGTTGAACCTAGTTATATCCAGATCTTGAAGCAAAGGGGGGGGGGCTTTTTCATTTTTATGAATAATGTATTCCTAGTTTCCCTTATTGTCAGCCAATCATATAAGGTTATGTACACTTTTTTGAAAATTAATCAACAGGCAGCAAAAGAGAGAGAAAGGGAGAGAAGGAGAGAGGGAGAAAAGGAGAGAGGGAGAGAATGAGGGAGGTAGTGAGAGGGAAGGAGGGAGGAAAGGAGGAAGGAAGGATTTTAAAAGGCTAAAAAGGACTAGAAAGTAGCCCATCTCTGATATATCTTTGCAGCAGTTACAATTAGACTTTTAAAGTTCCATTAAGAGAAAATACAACAAGCATCTCTCTTTTTCATTTATCTTACAGTACTCTCATGGTAAATTAACAAATTAGAGTCCCACTTAAATGAGAAATTGTTTCTGAAGTTGGTAGACAACTGATAGAAAAAATTAAAATGTAAAGAAAGAAACCATGAATAACTCAATAAGAATGAGTAGTTCATTATTGTAGAATGGATGATATTTGCTTACGTTTAATGTAATGAATGATTTAAAAAAACTCAAACGAAATATCTAATATCTTTAAATACCTTAAAGGTAAGTCTATGCTAGGTAAGTAAATTATCACAAAATTCAGAGGTCATCTCCTGTGGACCTTAACACCAAATAAAATTCACTGCTTTTTAATGTCACAAAATGATTTTTACTTATATTTACTTATTTTTTCCCCTACTTTCTCCCCCTCACCCCAGTTGTCTCTTCGCTGTGTCCATTTGCTGCGTGTTGTTTTTGTCCACTTCTGTTGTTGTCAGCGGCATGGGAATCTGTGTTTCTTTTTGTCGCATCATCTTCTGTGTCAGCTCTCCATGTGTGCAGCGCAATTCTCGGGCAGGCTGCACTTTCTTTCACACTGTGTGGCTCTCCTTATGGGGCGCACTCCTTGTGTGTGGGGATCCTCTATGTGTGGGGCTCCCCTATGTGGCACGGCACTCCTTGTGTGCATCAGCGCTGCACGTGGGCCAGCTCCATACAGGTCAAAGTGGCCCAGGGTTTGAACCACAGACCTCTCATGTGGTAGAAGGATGTCCTATCCACTGGGCCAATTCTACTTAATATTGGGATTGCTTTTTCAATTTTAACTATGAATTATATAAAATGCAAAAATGTCAAAATTCAGATTGCAGCTCAATGGTTTTTATAAAGCAAACATCCATGATACCAACAACCATTAGATAAATAGAATGTTGCCACACACCAGGAGCTCCTAGAGAATTCACATCAATCTCTACAATTTCTCTTCATCTCTCTAAAGTTTAACTCATTCTTCTATTCTATGAGTTAATCATTATGGTTACTTTTGTGGTAATTACTTCTCATACCTCTAAATACAACAGTCTAGCTTTGGAAGTTTGTGTAAGAACTCATATAGTATTATTCTTTTGTGTCTGGCTTTTCTCACAACATTATTGCATTAGTCAGCCAAAGGGGTGCTGATGCAAAATACCAGAAATTGGTTGGTTTTTATAGAGGGTATTTATTTGGGGTAGGAGCTTACAGATACCAGGCCATAAAGCCTAAGTTACTCCAAAGTCTATTTTCAATGTTGGAGCAAGATATCTGCTGATGTCTGCAAGAGTTCAGGCTTCCTGGGTTCCTACCTTCCTGGGGCTTGCTTCTCTTTCCTTTATGTGTTTACTTCTTGGGGCTCCAGCATAAGGAGTCAGCATCAAATTCCAACATCAAAACTCCAACGTCAAAAACTCTTAACTCTGTCCTTTGTCATGCCTTTTATTTGTGATTCTCCACCCCTACTGGCACAAGAGGTTTATATAATTAATTCAGTAAACCTATGAATCCAATAAAATCTAATACCCCAGAAGAAAAGATCACTTTACAAATATAATCCAATATTTCTTTTTGTAATTCCTTAATAATATCAAACTGCTACAGTTACGTTTGTGAGATTTATTCATGTTATTGTGGCTGAACTTTGTTCATTTTCATTTCTGTTAAACCATCAAGTCAGCAAACCTTTCCATAAAAGGAGCTATTTTCCAATGTTTTATAAGCCTCAAACCATTAAATTGTAGTACACAACTGGTATACCACATTTAAACTTTTCAATAGGCTCCATCAAACTTTTCAATAATAAAAAGTAGCTTTAAATGAAAAACAAGTGTTGTTTGTCAGTGAAAGGACTGCTAATGCTTGTCATCTTTCTCCAAGGTATTTCTATCTAGTTTTAAGAACAAAATGTTGAACTAAACATCTAAGTCCTCAGATGGGATCTCCCTTCATAAGACTTTCATGCTAATGTGCTGGAGGTGCAGTTAATGTTGGGGTTTAAGATATATTTAGGGGATTTGAATCTCTGGACTGACAATGTGATAGCCAGGTCCTGAGCCTCAACAGACTCCAGCACCTACAATCTGATTTATTGGACTTACCACACTCAGCTAAGATGGAGTTGAAGAAGGACAACCACCACACCATGGAGCCTAGAGTGATTACAACTAAAAATGGGAGGAATGCATCCAGCATCCATGTGGAATCTGAGCCTCCTCTTGACATAGAGGTGCAATGGACACAACCAATCCAATGTCCACATAGAAGAGGTGGCATTGGATTGGGAAAAGTGGACATGGTGGACGATGGGTATGGGGAAAGGCAGGAAGAGATGAGAGGTGGAGGCGTCTTTGGGACATGGAGCTGCCCTGGATGGTGCCTCAGAGGTAATCACCGGACATTGTAAATCCTCACAGGGCCCACTGGATGGAATGGAGGAGAGTATGGGCCATGATGTGGACCATTGTCTATGAGGTGCAGAGGTACCCAAAGATGTACTTACCAAATCCAATGGATGTGTCATGATGATGGGAACGAGAGTTGTTGGGGGGGAGAGAGGGGGAGTGGGGGAGTAGGGTTGAATGGGACCTCACATATATATTTTTAATGTAATATTATTACAAAGTCAATAAAAAATAAATAAATAAATAAATAAATAAATAAATATCTAAGTCCTGACTTAAAGCTTTCTCTTTGTATGCACAGTTACTGCTAAATTTGAGAATCCTACCTTACAAATACAGATAGTCAGGAATGGCCATTGTTAGAGTTTTCCTCTTACTAGGTCTGCAAATAATTAATAATAATGTCCCGCTGACATTCATTGAGGAAAGACAAGTCCCCCACCACCACCATAAGCCTAAATGACTGAAAGCAAGGCATTTCCCCAAAGGTTGAACAAAGAAACCATATGGAAATTGGAGAAAAGAGAGATACGGACCTTCACTCACTCCAGATCAAAGCACCACCTGCTCCTCCAGCATTCCAAGGAAACATAAAACCCTAACCCATTACCCTCTGGCCACACAAGGGAAATTTTTCACCTCTAGCTTCCCTTTGGCCCCTGCACCTCACTCAGACCTTTGACTCCCTCCCACTATCATTTCCCCAAGTAGAAATGTACTGTATAAATTCAAGCCTCCCTTTCCAAAAGTGGGCTAAAGTCCCATATGCTGGTGAAGGGTGCTGAAGTCTATTGTTCAGATCTCTCCATGAGAGAGCTTCCCAATGACCTTTCTGCCTGCAATCAGTCTCTGGGTTCTAGTGGGTGCCCCTTCTCACCAACATTTGGTGCCAAAACCTGGGACTAGTTTCACGTTGAAACTGATTGATTGGTGAGGAATTTCCCCTCTGCTGTGGCTGAATGCTCATCCTAAACCAGACATTGAATCACAGCTGGGTGAATTAAGGATTTCTCCACTGGAGGATACTGCTCCCTCTCTCTCTCCTTTTCCATTGTCCAGGACAACCCATGGGGAAAAACCTAGCACTAGGTCAGTGACCTCATTGTGTCTGAGGGCCATGGCAGGTGAAAGGCCTGCATTCTCATGGGGAGAAACCCCTTGGCTGCAGAGAATTCTGGTTCCAAGCATGGCTTCCTGTTTCCTTGGAGGTATCTGGCTGATTAGGGAGGGCTTCTCACTCAGAATCTCTCCTGTCCTTGAGATCTTTAGTCTCACCCCAGCCACCTGAAATGGGGAATTCAAGTTTGACCCTCCAAAAAACCACGCCTATCGGCTGTCTCTTTCATAACCTTAAAATTCTGTACCCAGAAGGAGACATCAGACCTTAAAAGATCATTTTCTATTCAATCTCTGGGTGGCTACATACAAATTGGACAAAGAAAGTCAATGACCAAAAAACAGCACTTCCAATTTCTGAGTTCTCCAAGACTTAGAGAACTTCATCCAATTCAAGGACAGATGGCCAGAGATCCCTTACATTCAGGCATTCCTTTTCGTTCATTTCCTCCCTCTGCCAATCCTGTTCTTCTTTCACATCAGAAAACTCCTCAAAAATCTTCCTCCTCAAACTTTCAACCCCTAAATCTTCTGAACACTCTGTCTGACTTTGGTTCCTCAGATCATGCCCCCCAACACACCTCCTCCATATAATCCTCTGGTATTATCTCTGAACTCACCCTCCACCCATTCCTATGTATAAAGAGTTAGAAATGTTACAGGTTCCCTCCCACTAGGTTTGCAATAGCTAGCAAGCTGTGACTCACTTTCCCCTGACATGCATTGAGGAAAGAAAAGCACCCCCCCCATAAGCCTATGTATCTGAAAGCATGGCAGTTTCCCAGAGGTTAAAAAAGAAATCACATGAAAAGCACAGTAAAGGGAGACAAAGACCTTCACTCCTTCCAGATCGAAGTGCCACCTGCTCCTCCAGCATTCTGAAAAAACGTAACCCCCTAACCCACTGCCCACTAACATACAAGGGAAATTTTTCACCTCTAGGGCTTCCTATTGGCCCCTACACCTCACTTGGGTGCTCATGACACTCCCACCAACTATCATTTCCCCACCTAGGAATGTACTGTATAAATTTAAATCTCCCCTTTCCAGAAGTGGCCTGAAGTCTCTCTTCATACATCCACCATGCTGACAGAGGGGCTGAAGCCTATTCTTCAGACCCTCTCCATTGAGAGAGCTTTGAAATAAACTTCCTGCCTGCAATCAGTCTCTGGGTCCCAGTGAGAGCCCCCTTTTCTCCAACAGCCATAATGGATGGTGACTCAGAATGCTCCAAATAAATGGCATTAGACATGAACCTAGAAATTATGGAGATTTCTCACTGTAGATTACTTTCATAACTCTGCCAGATCCTATGTCATCAAGAATATGACATTCAAAATCTGTAGAGTCATGGTTCAATTTTGGTGGTAACTGGGGAAGACATGATTGAAGTGCATTTAAATAAGTATTCATTTTCTATTGCAAAATGTGGATACTTTCAAAAATCAAAACAAGAATCAACTCTTGATTCTTATCACTGAGGAATGGAAAAAGTTATCAATTGTTAAGTAAAAATCTGGTAGTATGGCCATTTCATCACATGTCATGTGAATACCACAAGGATTACATACTAGGTAACCTTCCAGAAAAAAAGTGTCAAGAATATGAAATTATTTTTCCTAGAACAAGTATTAGCTTCCATTGCCATTCTTTTTCTGCTTCAGAACTTTATAAAGAGGATAAATTTCTTACTTTCTAAACAGCAAATCATTAACACATGTCTCTTATGTTCTTCCTATCAAGACAGGGCATTGGTCTTCACAGTACACTGAGCCCACAAAATTTATATATTTTCATAGTAGATTATGGACACAAACTTAGTCCAATTCACTTTCAAATTGTAAAATGATAAAAGACTTAAAGTTTCTCTTACAAGGTGGTGGTTTTACATACATATATTAAGATAGTCAATCTCTGATAAGAAGCAGTATAAAAGGAAGTATCTAATTTCAGAGCAAAAAGGGAATATCATTGCACAATAGCAGATATTAAACTCATAGGAAATTACTTCTTTTCATCAGAACACTCTCAAAATTCTTAACAATTTTCTCCAAGAAAATGCACATGAAATGAATCCATTTTTCATTAAATAATATTATGGCAATATTTATGTTATTAGTTAATGAAGGCTCAACACAAACTGAACTTAAAAATTTACCAACAATTACACCTGTAAATTTTGTAGGGAAATAATTCCAAACACTATTATTATCACATTATTCTCTAATAATACCTAAATAGGCACAAAAACAGGGACAGAAAATAGAGTGTAGATTACTTACATTCAGACAGGTATAATAATTCTCTCTCTCAGGGTTCAGAAGACTTATTCTTTGTGCTTACAATACTCCTGTCTCCAGGGTATTCTTCTACTTCCAGAATAGGTCAGGTCAAAGCTTCAGCAGACTTTTTTCATTTGTTTGATCTATGGGGAAATTATACTTTTAATTCTTTTAAAATGCATCAAAGTTTCTTTTTACAGTGCTGGTGGGAACAGGGGTTTGGCATAAGCCATTTATTTCTGATGGATCTTTTGTAAACAGATAAAATAGGAATTGCCAGTGTTGAACACTGTAATGACCAAAATTAGTATTTTAAATCTAAACCACTAAAAGAAACGTACATCTCTCTTCTGTTCTATTTTTATGGCTAAGCAGCATAGCCAAAGAAAATTAATATTCAAAATCCAAATGACTACAAAAGCCTGCTCAATGTATTTTTATAAGACTTCAACATAATTTTGCAAATACTTGAGTTTCATTCAACTGGCAGAGATGATTAGGTATCAAATACTTTTATTCATTCATGTTAATGTCTTAGGGCTAAAGAATTGCAGGATGCTTACAAAAATGTATAGCAAAATCCAGTTATAAAAATTTGAATGGAATAATAAAAAGGATGATTTCAAGAACACGAGACAAATCAGAAGCAGCAGAGGGTTGGTAAGGCAGGGCAAGAAATCTGGAATAAGAATTTTATTATTTTTTTATTTTTTTTTATTTTTTTAAAGATTTTGTTTATTTCTTTAATCCTCCCCCTCCCCCAGTTGTCTGTTCTCTGTGTCTATTCTCTGTGTCTATTTGCTGCGTCTTGTTTCTTTGTCCGCTTCTGTTGTTGTCAGCGGCAGGGGAAGTGGCGGTGCCATTCCTGGGCAGGCTGCAATTTCTTTCGTGCTGGGTGGCTCTCCTTACGGGGCGCACTCCTTGCGCGTGGGGCTCCCCTACGCGGGGGCACCCATGCGTGGCAGGGCACTCCTTGTGCGCATCAGCACTGCGCATGGGCCAGCTCCACACAGGTCAAGGAGGCCCGGGGTTTGAACCGCGGACCTCCCATGTAGTAAACGGACGCCCTACCCACTGGGCCAAGTCTGTTTCCCTGGAATAAGAATTTTAAAGGTAGTAAAATAAGTTTGGTAAATTGTTGTTTAAACAAGACATATTGGGTAGAGTATAAATCACAAGAATGTTCTAAATCTGGCTTCATCTTAATTCTCTACAAAATCTATAACTCATAAAATACAATGCATCCTACCTTTTCAGGGACACTGAAAGGTGACGTGGGTGATTATGTGAGCTTTGGTGGTAGGAACATTCATAACTTTAAGGGAACTTATTCTATTCTGCAAATTTTGCCAAAATGCCGGTTTCTAATAATGGGCACGTTTTTCCTCATTAAAATTAAATATTAAGATAAATGTCTTTGATGAGTGGATCAATAAAATGTGGTATATACACACAATGGAATACTACTCGGCTGTAAGAACAAACACACTACAAACACATGTGATAACATGGATGAATCTTGAGAACCTTATGTTGAGTGAAGCAACCCAGACATTGAAGGACAAATACTACATGACCTCAATGATATGAAATAAACAAGCTGCCCTAGATAGCAAGAGACTGAACGATAGGCTTACAGGAAATCGGAGGGTGGAGGAAGGATATGAGCCGATGTCTGCAGGGGTGGAATTTAAGACGAGATGGTGGTAAGTATGAACACAAAGAAGAGATAAAAAGGGGGCAAGGGGTTGCCTTTGGTTGGGGCTTTACGGGTTTGAGGGTGGCTGGGGAGGGACGGATGGGTAACGTTGCCCAAAAGTGGGGGGAGGGAGGGGTAGCATACGAACACAGGAGAGGGTCAGGAGGTGGTGGAGAGTAAAATGCCGAGAAAATCATATCAAAATATAATAAAGAGGGTTACCTGTTTAGAATGCTCGGAGGGGAGGGTCTGATGCAGGACGGGCTCCTGGGGAATGTCTAAATGCTCATTCTGCCAGAGTGGGTGACACCATGGGGTGGAATCCCAAGTAGTGAGAGTGGGGGTGGACCCACATCCTGGGGAGGACTGATGCCATCAAATAGAGGGAACTGTATCCCTCGAGAGAAAGGGTTGCTCCCAGGGCATTGGGGCAGTTGAGCAAGTTAGGCCCTGAACACTATTCCATCTATCTCTGGAAGTGGCTTCTCAGGAAACGGAGGTTGGCTGTCACTGTGGGCACCAAGGTGGAAGGGAAAATGGACGTTAAATGTGTGGAACCAAAGTAAATGGGGGGCAAGAGAGGAGTTTCTTGAGAGTACACAAGGATGGATATAAAACATGTAATATTACACCATAACATATAGGAGATGACAGACTGATAATGTAAATCATAATGTAAAACATAGGATAACTAAAAATGTAAAGAACTGTGTATCCTAAAGTACGCACCATAATGTAAGCACAGATGTTACCTTGTTAGAAAGCTAATATCTCAGACTCTGTACATCACCTTAAGAAAATATGATATGAATAGGGCGTAAGAGTATCACTGTGGAAGGGAAAAGGTTTTCTGGTGGATGTGTGGGAGTGCTGTATATTATATATATGCATTGCTGTGGTCTAGGACTCCTGTGAAGAAATGCTGAATAATTAGGGGGGGGGGGGGGAAAAAGGATAGGATGTGGAATTTTTTCAAATCAACATTCTTTATCTAAGTTCTTTATCTAACTTTATCCAAGTTCTTTATCTATCCTTTAAACCCATCGCTATATGCCATTGCCTAGTAAGGGACCATGACATTATATTGGGCTTCAAATTACGGGGAGTTCTGGATCACAGAGTGTTTCAACAATGGCAATGGAGGGATACTGGTATGGGATACCAATGACGGGTGATATATGGCTGACAGGGAGCTATACAGAACATATGTCCAGGGTGCATGGTAATGATTGGATATACTCATAGTGGCAACAATTAAAAACCACAGCAGGGGGGGTACTGGGTTCCTGGCCAGTGGTGCTCTGTCGTGGTCCCTAGGGGAGCAGCGACAGTCTCCCAGGTACAGCGGCAGGGACCGGGAGGGAGTGAGGGTTCAACAGTGAGCCCCTGATGCTAATGACTATGCTTGTGAGCTGATAAACCTAAAATAAGAACAAGGCCTAGAGCAACATTGTGCCTGGGAATTTCCTCCTGTCAGCCTTCATGTTACTCAAATGTGGCCAGTCTCGAAGCCAAACTCAGCATGTAAATGCAATGCCTTCCCTCCAGCGTGGGACATGACACCCGGGGATGAGCCTCCCTGGCAACGAGGGACCACTATCAACTACCAACTGATGATGCAACTGGAAAAGGACCTTATACGGAAGGTTCAATGCGGATCAGCAGAATATCCATGTCTACATAAAATAACATGACTTTAAAATGCTGTTTGACCTAAAGTAAGGGGGAAATGGAAAGGAGAAATGAGTTTATATGGCTACGAGTTTCTAAAAAAGAGTCTGGAGGCTGGCAGAAGGATTGCCCTCATGCACAACTGAGCAGAGTCAGAGAGACAGATAAAGCAGATACAAGCCCCAGATACTGGTTCCTTTGAAGGCTAAAGAGACCCATGAGAGTTATGGTCATGGCCAATGGGGTTAACTATCAGGGCAGATGGCCCCTCTTTGGAAATGGTGTTTATGTGTGATGAATCTGGACTCTGATGGGATCTCCCTTCATAAGACTTTCATGCTAATGTGCTGGAGGTGCAGTTAATGTTGGGGTTTAAGATATATTTAGGGGATTTGAATCTCTGGACTGACAATGTGATAGCCAGGTCCTGAGCCTCAACAGACTCCAGCACCTACAATCTGATTTATTGGACTTACCACACTCAGCTAAGATGGAGTTGAAGAAGGACAACCACCACACCATGGAGCCTAGAGTGATTACAACTGAAAGTGAGAGGATTGCATCCAGCATCCATGTGGAATCTGAGCCTCCTCTTGACATAGAGGTGCAATGGACACAACCAATCCAATGTCCACATAGAAGAGGTGGCATTGGATTGGGAAAAGTGGACATGGTGGACGATGGGTATGGGGAAAGGCAGGAAGAGATGAGAGGTGGAGGCGTCTTTGGGACATGGAGCTGCCCTGGATGGTGCCTCAGAGGTAATCACCGGACATTGTAAATCCTCACAGGGCCCACTGGATGGAATGGAGGAGAGTATGGGCCATGATGTGGACCATTGTCTATGAGGTGCAGAGGTGCCCAAACATGTACTTACCAAATCCAATGGATGTGTCATGACGATGGGAACGAGTGTTGTTGGGGGGAGAGGGGGGGTGGGGGGTGGGGTTGAATGGGACCTCACATATATATATATATTTTAATGTAATATTATTACAAAGTCAATAAAAAATAAAAATTAAAAAAAAAAAAAAAAAAAAAAAAGATAAATGTCTTCTACATGTACCAGAGCTAGATCACACCTTCTTGGTTTATCTTGAATTCTTTCATATTCCCTCGTACTCCATAATGTTGGTAGAGCATTTGAAACAAAACTGAAAACAAAATACAGAAGTTTGGGGGAAAATGTTCAATTCTTGGGGACACAGCTTGCTGGTGCTTTAAAGCCAGTTTTTGCTCAGAAATTTGGCTATTATGTTGGAAACTTATTTTTTGAAAAGTATAGTAGAAAAATAGTAAATAAAGTAATTAAAAGGAAACCAATTAATACCTACATCAGAATAGCCAAACATAAAGCCAAAATAAATGTGGCCCAAGAGGGTACCACTTGAAACCATTTACTTAGTCACAAATTGATACCCTCAGGATCTCCTTCTGTTTTTAATCATTATAAATGGCACTTAGAATCATTTACTTACTATCACTCAAAATAAAGGAAACCTAAATTTGATTACAAATGTTGAAAGCTATTAAAGGTAATAATCCATTCAAGACTAGATATTTGTATTACAAACAACTGTTGTGTTCTCTTCTGCAAATATTCAATTAATCTTGACCTATTTTAAAGTACTACTGCTAAAATTTATCACTATACACTATGTATATGAATATTTCCATATAGCAATAAAAACATAGATAGTTCTACTATGGTTTCTAGCATACAGAAATGATTTTTGCAGTAATTTGGGTCAGTCTTAGATCAGTGCACATACCTTCAGGGAAGCCTCTTGAACTGACAAAGGATGCATGATTCACAATAGTAACAAATACTTTTTGTTGTCTTGGACTTACATGTCATTTAAAGCAAAACCTATGCTAATTAATGCCATCCATATCTACTAGAGGTGTCAGAGGAATATGCCAGACCCTTCCAGAATATAGCTTGAGTATGGCTAAAATTATATCGTGATAAGGAAATGCATCCCTTTATGGAAAAATGTATATAGTGAACATACTTTTGATGTTGGAGAAAAACCTGTTTATATGTACAATTATCTATACCTTATGTTTTCCCTTGAAACAAATTTTTAAGAATCAAACTATTCCTCAAAATTTCAATATTTAATATGCTATCATCCTAACCCTATAAAACATAGGACAAATATACCAAGATGTTAGTTGGACATTATCATTATTGCACTTAACACACTACATGGAAATTTTGTTCACAGACTCTAGACTACAATGGTAGATTCTTTTTTATTCTTTTTTTAAAAGATTTATTTACTTATTTCTCTCCCCTTCCCCCTACCCACCCTGGTTGTCTGGTCTCTATGTCTATATGCTGCATTGTCTTTGTCCGCTTCTGTTGTCATCAGCACGGGAATCTGTGTTTCTTTTTGTTGGGTCATCCTGTTGCATCAGTTCTCAGTGTGTGCAGCACCATTGCTGGGCAGGCTGCACTTTCTTTTGTGCTGGGTGGCTCTCCTTATGGGGCACACTCCTTGTGTGTTGGGCTCCCCTATGCAGGGGACACCCCTGTGTGGCAGGGCACTCCTTGCATGCATCAGGACTGCTCATGGGCCAGCTCCACACGGGTCAAGGAGGCCCAGGATTTGAACTGCATACCTCCCATGTGGTAGACAGACGCCCTAACCAGTGGGCCATGTCCACCGCCAGTAGATTCTTAATAAATGTTACAAAATATTAATTATGTTCATTTCCCTAAGACAAAGCTTGCTATATATTGGGTACCAATTTTTTTAACTGAGTAGTTAAGTTCCATTAAGGTCATAAAAATTGTGCTTGGTGGTATTTTTGTCAATTAATTCAATATATACAAAAAACAACCATTATTATTGGCAATTAAAACCCTCATTCATGGGAAACAGATGTGGCTCAACCAGTTGGACTTCCACCTACATACAGGAGCTCCAGAGTTCAATGCCCTGGGACCCCTGGTGTGGGCAAACTGGCCCACATTGTGAGCTGGCCCACACAGAGTTCTGGCACAGGCGGGAATGCCACTCTGTGCAGGAATGCTCCCTGTGTGGGAATGCCATCTTGTGTGGGAAAGCTGCCCCGCACAGGATTGCTGGCTAATGGGGAGAGCTCAATGAAGCAAGATGACACAAGAGACACAGAGGAAAGTAAATAAGAAGATGTAGCAGAATAGGGAGTTGAGGTGGCACAAGAGAGTAATCATCTCTCTCTCTCTCCTACTCTGGAAGGTCCCAGGATCAGTTCCTGGCCAACTAATGAAAATACAAGCAGGCACAGAAGAGCACATTGTGAATGGATGCAGAGAGCAGACAATAGGGTGACTGGGGGAGGGAAAAATAAATAAAATAAATCTTTAAAAAAAAACCTTTCATTCATTAATTCAGATATGCTGGTGAAGAAATTGTCTGCTACTCACTTTTCTTTGATTATTCCTTTATCAGCAAATCATTGTTTATATGTATATATATAATAATTTTTTCTCATATGTAATATGTATACAGTAGTGTATATGTAACTATACCTATAAATGCACTATGTAAATATACATATGATTCATATAAATATGCATATATATGTAATACACATGATATAATATAAATATATGTATACAATTTTTTAACTAGAGTTCAATATAACCAATTTTCATTAAATTATTTTCAAATACTTTTCAAACACTTTAGATTTCTCATTTAACATAATTTATAACTGTACTGAGTCAAATAAGGGCATCAGACATGCTAAACTAATAATTTTCCTTTCTGAAAAGGGCACAGCCAATATCATCATTAATGGATTCATACATAAAGGTTATCTAGTTTATGCATAATTTCTGAGTTGACTATATATGAGCTTGTTCATAAAGTAAAAAATATCTCAAAGCAAACAGGCAGGAGAGATGGGGGGGAAACTTACTTTATCTGTATTGCCCTGACAATTCAGTTTGGACAACAGTATTTCTAAATGTACCCTATTAAGGACTGGATATGTAATTACATCTAGTTCATAGTTTAGACATTAATGCTTTCATAATATTTAAGAGGCCTTGTAACAAGCTTGAAGCTTGAAGTAATCAAGGCTAAATCTTGAAAACCATGACCATATAATTATCAAAGAATGCAATAAAAGCTGCAATGAAAGAACTTCAGCCTACAAACCTTCAAGTTGCTGTTAAATGAGATTTCTTTGAAATGCAGATCAGTTGAACTAGATTAGTGAATTTCAGCTCCTGTCAACATCATAACATCATGTAAATACAATTGTTCATTGGCCTTAGCTTTTTTAAAAAGATTTAATTTTTATTTCTCTCCCCTTCCCCCCAATTGTATGCTCTCTGTGTCCATTTGCTATGTGCTCTTCTGTGTCTGCTTGTATTCTTGCCAGTGGCACTGGGAATCTGTGTTTCTTTATGTCATCATCTTGCTATGTGAGCTCTCCATGTGTGCAGTGCCACCACTGGGCAGGCTGCACTTTTGCACTGGGCGACTCTCCTTATGGGGCACTCTCCTTGCATGTGGGGCTCCCCTATGTGAGGGACACTCCTGCGTTGTGCAGCATCCCTTGCATGCATCAGCACTGTGTGTGGGCCAGCTCACCACACTGGTCAGGAGGCCCTGGGTTTGAACCCTGGACTTCCCATGTGGTAGGTGGAGGCTCAATCTGTTGTGTCAAATCTGCTTCCCTATTGGCCTTATATTCATGCTTCCATCTGCTGATATGTTATTTATTTTCCTTGATTTACCCTGCAGATCTAAATAAGGCACATCAAGGAGGGTTACCAACACAATGGCTTCTTAAGCTTTACATAAAGGTATTTGAAACTGAAGACAGGAAAGGGCTGCCATCAAAAACTTATCTCAAATGAACTTCCACATCAGAGAAGGTTTGGTATTTAACACTGCTGTGAAAAGAAAGAGTTACAAACCAGAATGGCCTATGAAAGAAAATACCTAAAATCTTAAGAGATTAGCACCTCTGAGAATTAATATCCCAATAAAAATGATGCCTGATACCTTGAAGTTATCTCCCAACCTTTGCAAATATAATGTATTGTGTCAAAGCAGGGCAATCATTTGACAAGGTTAAAAGGTCAGGAAAGAATTTTTAAAATTTCCCCCAAAGCTAAAAAATATTTTTACTCCTGCTCCAAGTACACCCTTGTGAGAATAAACATATTTCAACATAATTAACACAATTAGCAGATTTGTAAAATTACTCTCTATGTAAAGGCATTTTGCACTATTTTTTAAAAAGGAAAATTAGGAACAACTTCACAGTAAACTAATGTAAACAAAAAGACAGCAGGTAATATTTGTTCATCAATTCACGTATTTCTCTTTTCTTCCCAAAAGCAGTCTATGGTGACACAGAGTAAAATCTTCAGTTATTTTGAAAATCCTACATTGCGATTTTTATTATATGCCAACTCTCCTTTTTAAGTAAATAAGGGGAATTTTTCCTCATATCTTCTCTTTACCTTTTTTGTGTTTTCCCATTTTTATTTCTAATACACCAAAGTTGAGCAAGCAATGATTCACTAACTTAACTGTGAAAGTTTCCAGCAAACTATACTTGTGTTATTATTTGACAGTTTATATCCCATATGCAGTAAGGTCTATAAACCAATGATACCCTTTCATTTTTACTAAAAAAAAAAAAAGCATTTCACTTATTTATGTTTTTCTATAGCAAGGGAAGATCCCACAGGCATGTTCTGTTCTGTGAATCAATCAGCTCCAAACCACAGAAGACACATTGTCAACTCCAATGCCTGGAAATCCTGCTGCAGACTCACCAGATAATGAAAACTGAGGTATGTGGTGTTCGGGGCCCACGTGGCATTTGGTAGCTTCTGGGCATGTCAAACTTCACAGCTACCCTACAGTCAATGACAGAAATCACCTTATCTTTTCTTGCCTCCAAACTTATTTTTCCTCTCTATCCTCCCTCTGAATTATGGGCTGTCTTCCAGAAACAAAGCCCAAAACAGAAGCAACCTCCCATGACTACAGAACAGAAATCAGTTGTCTTTTTCCTGAATTTTATTTCATAGAGGTGATATTGCACACTTATTTAGAATCCAAGAGACTGTTACCTTTCCTTAGTTTAATGATATGACAAAACAACAGATTTGCATATGCAAAAGCAGGTGCTGTATCAGGTTTGACTACTCTTGACCTAAAGCATGTAAAAGAAGTTTATCTGCAACAGCTGTTCTCAAAGGAACTGAACTATGATGGGCAGTCAAACCTCTACCATCTACAAAAGCATGTATACAAAATGACAATCTGAATTAAAAATTGATTGACAGAGATTCCCTCATCTTTATCCATATGTTGAAATCCCAAAATTGTGTACATATTAGGATATTTTACCTATGAACTCTAAATAGGGATGCTGACATGCAATAATAATATGCATTCAATTGATCATTTTAGGACAATGCTTTTCACTATTCTGACATAAAATAAGATACACAACACTCACTTTCAATTGTAGCATTATATAATAGAGAAAATTTGTTACAGGTTTAATATTCTAATTGGAGGGAATAATGAGCAAAATAACTACTTTGTAGGATTTTTGCTTACTTAACTTTTTATATTTGGGCTGTATTTTTAGATTTTGAAGGTAATGGAGTTGTATGCAATGGTTTCTTAATCTCTCTTACCTTTAGCTTCAATATACATAGGTACATTTTTCTACTGGGATTAAAATTTTGTTTTAGGATAAAAAGCTATCTTTCCCTTCTATCCTAAAGAATCTAGTCTGACCACTCACTGAGAAAAAAAAAAAAACAAAAAATATATTTTTGAGTTAAGTCTGCCGAAGGTAACTCCATATGCCCTGTATTAGTCAGGGTTCACTAGGGAAACAGAATTAACAAGAGATATTTGTCAACAATAGCATGCAATTTTATGAGTCTCTCACATGACCTTGAGGATGAACAAGTCCAGGTTCCACAGGCAGGCTGCAACCAGGAGCTCTGATGAAAGTCCAGTGCAGTTCCTTGACAAGTTCTGGGAGAAAATGGCTTTCCAAAGAAGAGCTTGGAAATTCTCACTCAATGCTGGAATCACTTCCCCTTTTAAGACATTCAACTGATTGCATAAAGCATCACTCATTGCTGATGGCAATCTCCCTGATCAATATAATTGTAATCAGTTATCTATGGTTTACCAGTGCAGTAAAGTCAATGGTGTCTAAAGTCCATAAATGTCCTTGAATTACAGTTAGCCCAGTGTTTGCTTGACCAAACAACTGGGCACAATTACCTGGCCAAGTTGACACATTTGCCTAACAATCACCGTCTACTCTTGTCATCTTTGCAACCATACACATTACCTTAAACCATACTTAGTCACTAAGAGAAAACAATAATGAACATACATTTATACATATATATACATTTTTTCTGCCTAACAATGTTCACCTCTCCTGCATACAACTGGAAACTCATTAATTCCATACAGAATAGCATGCAAAATCCTGGGTAATATTCACTCAAACTTGACATCCTCAAATTTTATGACACAAAATGGATACAACTTGTTACATGATAAGGGAAAAGTTTGGGGAAGATGACAAAGAAAATCGTTTTTTGTATCATCATCATCATGAAAAAAGGAAGGAAGATTCTTGACAATTACAGCCCTCATTTCTGTAACTGGTCACTTGGCCGAAGTTCATATTTATCACTACCTTCTTCTACTACCCATTCCATATTTCCATTACACTCAGCAAGCAGTTCAGTTGGCCATGGTTGTTTGCCTGATGGGGTGACCAAAACTTTTATTCCTGATGATTCTGGGCCATTATTAGTCCTGCTTGAATTGGGTTGTTGCAATTTCCCATTGACATTAATCATAGGATGGTCAGTACTAGGAGATGCAGGAGAATATCTCCCGTATTTCAGGGACACTCATCTTTACCCCCCCATATGTATATGCCATCTTATTTCCCCTTGAGAGTAAGGATCAATCTCCCCAGCCAGTGTAATAATTCCCTTCTTTGACTGTTGATTCAGAGGGAAGAGGAACCCAAAGTGCCCGGGTGGCAGTCTTAACTTCCAGTTCAATGAAATCATTGTGTGGTCCCTGCTGAGAGCAGGCCTCCTTTTGTGACTAAAACCTGCAGACCAGCAGAGTTTGAGGTTGCAGGGACAGGAAGCAAAAATTTTCCTAGTGGGACACCAGGGGTAATAGTGAGTGGTGACACTCCCATTTCCACCCCTTGATTCCTGGACCCATGGATCCTGGTAATGGGAGAAAGAGCACCACAGAGTGGACACTGATTTAGAGCATACACAGCCTCCTCGAGAACACTGCCCCAGTCCTGCAAGGTACTGCCCCCTGGTTGGTGCCATGATTAAGACTTCAAATGACCATTGCAGGAGTTAAAAATGCTTTTTGACCTGTATCAAGGGAGAAATGGAAAGGACAAATGAGTTTATATGGCTATGAATCTCGAAAAAGAGCCGGGAGGTTATCAGAGGGGTTGCCCTTATGCACACCTCAGCAGAGTCCCAGAGAGAGATAAAGTAGATACAACCCTGGTACTGGATTTTCTGAGGGCTACTGAGACACACAGGTTCTATGGACATGGCAAATAGAGTTCAGTACCATGTCAATTGGCCCTTCTTTGGAGTTTGTGTTTCTGTGTGATGCAGCTGGACTCAGATGTGATCTTTGTTCACAAGCATCTCCTGTTAATTTTACCAGAACTGTAGTTGGTACTGGGGTTTAATGTATACCCAGGGGACCTGAATCTCTGGACTGACCATGTGAGAGCCAGGCCCTGAGCCTCAACTGACTTCAGCTTCTACACTTTGGTTTATTGGACTTACCCCACTCAGCTAACATGGAGTTGAAGAAGGTCAACCACCACACCAGGGAGCCAAGAGTGCCTACAACTGAAAGCAGGAGGATTGCATCCAGTATCCATGTGGAATCTAAGTCTCCTCTTGATATAGATGTGAAGTGGACACAACCATTCCAAGGTCCACAGGATGGAGGAATAGAATATGGATTAGAGTGGACTTACTGATATTCTATTCATGAACTATTGTGATTAGTAATTGAAGAAAATGTGGCATTGGTGTGGAGAAAGTGGCCATGGTGGCTGCTGGGGGTGGGGAATGGGAAGAAGAGATGAGATGTCGAGGCGTTTTCGGGACTTGGAGTTGTCCTGGGTGATGCTGCAGGGACAGTTACTGGACATTGTATGTCCTCTCATGGCCCACTGGATGGAACATGGGAGAGTGTGGGTTACGATGACATACAGTTGTTCATAGTATCCTCTCACAGTTTTTCTAATTTCAATTATAATGTTCTCCTTTCATTCCTATTGTACCTTCTCCCTTTTTATTCATATTTCTCTATTGCTATTGTTCTATTCATTTCATTTCCAGAATTTCCTCCCAGCTCTGGGCTACAGAAGTACTATAGTGGATGTTGGTGGCAGAAGGTTGGTGGACCCAGTTTCCAACCCTGAGCCTAGCACACAGACACTGTTCTATAATGAGATTCTTTAAGTAAAAGCTAGTGAAGAGTAAGTCATTCTTTTGGAACCCCAGCCTCTGTTCCAGAGTACTGACCTTTTGCCCAAGGCAGGTCCTGGGATAATCTCAAAGGCTAGCAACACCCTGCCCCAGCCAAGGGACCAGGTACTATTTGGATAAGACTGTAAAGCAATTAAAGTCTCAGGGTGTTGTTGAAAACAATTGAGTATTCAGTTAGCAATAATTGTGGCCTAACAGCTGGGTTGGAGACCAACAGAGCCAAACGCTTAATGGTTACATAAGAAAAAGAGACATTCAAAGAAAGCCCAGCTAAATCTCTGTCATCTTTGGTGATCAGGAAAACTGTACATGCTCAAGGCTGTACACTCTAAAGAACCAGGGAAGGAATTTCTGAGCTACAAGTCTCTGGCTACATATTGGACAAATTCATTAACTCCCTGAAGAGTGAAAGAAGTCTCCCAGTCACACACAGATTCAATAGTAAAAGATGAAAATCTTACTGATTCAGGGGACTTAAGCAAATCCTGACCAATCAGTGGCTGAAAATTAAATGGTGCTGGGAGTGGATGTAGATCAAGTGGTTTAGCACCTGCTTCCCATGAAGGAGGTCCTGGGTTCAATCTCCAGTGTCTTCTTAAAAAAAATGGCACTGACTCCTAGGAAAACTCTAGGGAGCCAACCATAAAGAAACAAACAAGGAAAACAATTGAGCAGGCACATGGGAGGTTGTAAACTAAGGGAAAAATAGACTTTCCAGCCTAGTAGATAACAAACAAATGAGCAAATAATAACAAGTGTAAGAAGTCTTAGGAACATGGGTGGTTGGGACTCACCATCCCAAAATACTATAATATATTATCTAAAATATTCATTTTTCATAACAAATTACAAGACATGAAAAGAAACAGGACAGTGTGACCAACACAACTGGGGAAAACATGCAGACAAAAGATATTGCCTTTGAGGGGACCCGAATGCTGCACTTAGCAGAGAAAGACTTGAAAGCACCTATTTTAAATATGCTCAATTACTAAAGGAAATCAGGTTTAAAGAACAAAGGAAAATATAATGATAATTACACATCAAAGACAGAATATGAATAATGAGATGGGAATCATAAAATAAAGAATGAAATGCTAATTCTGGACTTCAAATGAATGATGACAAAATTGATAAATTTGCTAGAGGGGATCAACAGTGTGTGTTGGCAGAAGGAAGAACCACTGAACTTTAAGACAGATAAATGGAAATTAAGCAATCTAGGGAACACAGAGACCAAAATGATAGGAAATAAACAGAGCCTTAGAGACTAACTTTGATGACAAACATTAATTTACACATCCAAGAAGTTCAACACACTTCAAGTAAAACAAATGCAAAGAGTCACACACAGGCACATCAAAGTAAAAATGCTGAAAAACAAGACAAAAGGAAATTCTTGAAAGCAGCAAGAAGTATTTGACTATTCACATACAAGGGAACCCCAAAAAGATAAATAGCTGACATCTCATCAGAAATAATGGAGGTCAGAAGGCAGCAAGAGGGCATGTTCTAAATGCTGAAAGAAAAAAACCAAAACTGGCAACCAAGAATCTCATATCCAGCAAAACTATCTTTCAAAACGAAGACAAAATAAATTTCTAGTAAGAAAAACTGAGAGAAATAATTGCTAGCAGGAATGCCTTACAGGAAATATTAAAGGAAGTTCTTCAGGATAAAAGCAAGTCACAGTATTTCAAATCCACATGAAAAATGTAGAGAGTGCCAATAAAGATAATTATGTAGGCAATTAAAAAGACATTATAACAACTTATGTCTTCTCGTAACTTCTATTAGTACATTAAAAAGCAGCTACAGAAAACAATTCATTTGTAATTTTATTGCTGGACTTACAATAATTTATATCGCTGGGTCCATAATATGTAGAAATGTAAAAATTTCATTATAGGAGCACAAAGGAGGTAGATGTGAACAAATCTAAACTGAAGTAAGGACGTAAAGCCTGATGGTAACATACCTGCAAGAAGAAATGAAGAAAACCGGAGAGGCAGGTGCAGTGGGAGGAGGGAGTGTGGCGGATGGCTGGTAGCCCCGGGGACAGGTCAGCGCTGCTCCGCCCCGGGCCAGGCTTCGTCCTGCCCACGGCCTTTCTGCACAGGAGATGGGGCGCCAGGGCTCTCCTCGGCTCAGGCTCAGGCTCCAGCTCTGGTCACAACTAAAACCAGCCATCCTCAAGCCTGCAGCTGTGGCTACATCCGGGGCTTTGCAGAGTAAGTGGGACTGAAGCCAGAGGGCAGGAGGAGCAAGGGGAAGGAGGAGGGATGGGGAGGAGATGGGGAGGGGAAGGGGATGGGAGAGGGGAAGGGAGGGGGACAGGAAGGAGAGGGGAAGTGGAGGGGGAAGGGAAGGAAGGGGAGCGGTAGGGGAGGCTCAGCTAGAGGCTGGAATTGTAATAGAAAAGCAGAACTAAGCAACTTTATGGATTTATCACAAACCAAAACTAATAAAGCAAATTTTATTTTGAAAACTAAAAAGAAATAAAGAAAAACAGATATGATAAATAAGGTTAATAAAATTAACTATTCATATATACTTTTTCTGCATTCTTTACTGAGGTACTTTAAAAGAGATAAGGTTATATAAAATAATAACTATAATAATGTATTTGGGACATATATAGATGGAATATGTATAATATCACAAAAAGGGGAGAGGGAAAAACATACAGGAGTAAAATTTCTATATCTCACTCAAATGAAGTTAGTATAAATTTGACAATATATAAGTTTTTATGTATATGGCAAGGCCTGCAGCCACATTGAGAAAATAACTCGAAAATAGTTTCAAAATCATTAAATCAATCCAAATACTTCCCTACAAAAAATATCCATGTAATAAAAAGAATATTGGAGAAGAAAAACAGAGGAATAAAAGGATATAAAATGTATAGAAACCAAAAGGCAGATATAAATTCAATAATGTCCATAACATTATGTGAACAGATTATACAATGCTACCAAATGGCAGAGATTGTCATGCTGAATAAAGAAATAAGAACCAACTCTATATTGTCGATAACAAACACACTTCAGAATAAAAAATACAATAGGTCAAAACTAAAAGCATGGGGAAAGACATACCACAGGAGAGTCAGAAGGATTATACTGATATCAGACAAAATAGACTTTAAATCCCCCCAAAAGGGGACATTTTTAAATAATAAATGGGTAACTGCATCAGGAAGATATAACAACTGAACACACATTATGCATCTAACCACAGAACTCCAAAGAAAGAATGAAACAATTCAGCATTAATAGATGAAGGCGTCAATAACCCATTTTCAATAATAAATAGAAAATGGAGGCAGAAGATCAAAATCTACAGAAAATACTGTTGTGGAAAACTGGCTTACGTGTTTGTTATTATAAATGCTACACCTGTTAAATGTAGCGGTTGTTAGATGTTGCAGTTGTTCCCTGTTATTGTAAATGATGTTGCAGTTCTAATAGCAAACAGCTGCTTGGTAGTTTCCCAATAAATGCCATGGGAAAACTAGGGTTGAGGCTCTCAGGTCCAGAAGCTGTGAGTCCCCTGGTCCCAGGGTTGTCTCCCCTCTTGTGTCTCTACCTTTATTTCTGTGTTGCCTTCCCTTCAAGCCAAACTATTTTGAGATGAATGCAGCAAAATACCACAAAACAACTAGCTTTAACAGATATTTATAGAACATTCCACACAACAAAAGCAGAATACACATTCATTACAAGCACAAATGGAACATTCTTTAGGATTAGTCATATGATAGACCATAAAAATCACTTTAGGAAAAGATGTTTCTAGGACACTGCATTTGCCAAAACAAAATTACACCTTTATAAATCCTACTTGTAAAAAGTGCTTTAATAAACTTTAAAAGTTGGACCCATACAAAGCTATGAAGTTTAGAAAGCAGTAACAAGGAAATTTTTGAAATTCACAAATAAGTGGAAATTAGCACATTCCTAAATAACCAAAGGCTTTTTACTGTCTGTGTCATTAGCTGTGTGATTTTCTGTATCTATTTCTCTTTTTGTCTTTTTTCCCTCATCTTTCTCCTCTAGGATTCACCTGGATTCAATCCTGGGGACCTCTGATGTGGAGAGAGCCACCTCAGTTCCTGGTCTCTGCTGCACTTCACCTTGACTCTTCCCTTCATCTCTCTTTTGTTGTGTCATCATTTTGCTGCATGACACACTTGCATGGGCACCAGCTCACAGTGCAGGCACTTGACGCACCGTGCGGGCACTGAGCTCACCATGTGGGCACTTGTGTGGACACTCAGCCTGCCATGTAGGCACATGGCTCACCTCATGGGCAGTTGGCTCACTGCCATCACCACGTGGGCACTGACTAACTGCTCAGGCATGTGTTCCCTTCTTCTTTTACACCAGGAGGCCCCAGGGATTGAACCCAGGTCCTTCAGTATAATAGGCAGAGGTGCTATCACCTGAGCCACATCCTCTTCCCTCCTCTATGGTTTCAGATGAGAGGTGGGTGCTTAATCGTATTGAGTTTCCCTTGTATGGGATGCTTTGATTTTCTCTTTCTGCTTTCAAAATCCCCTCTTTATTGCTGATATTTGTCATTCTGCATAGTAGGTGTCTGGGGGTAGGTCTATTGAAATTTATTCTTCCTGGGATGCATTGTCCTTCTTGGATATTGATATTTATGTTTTTCATAAGTGTTGGGAACTTTTCAGTCATTATTCCCTCAAAAATTCTTTCTGCCCCTTTTCCATTCTCTTCTTCTTCTTGGACACAAAGAGTACAAATATTGTGCATTTCACACTGTCATTCAATTCCCTGAGACTGTTCCATTTTTTCCATTATAGTCTCCTTCTGTTCTGTCTTTTCCAGTTCAGATGTTCTGTCTTCAAGATGACTGATTCCGTGTTTAAGCAATTCAAAGCTCTTTGAATGTGCTTCTAATGTTTTTTTTATCTCATCCATCATGTCTTTCATTCCTGTAAACTCTGTTACTTTTATTTGCATGTCTTCAAGTTTTTCTTCATACTCTTCCAGTGTCTTCTTTGTATCTTTTATTTTTCAGTCCTATTTTCTTTAATTTCTTTGAAGTGATTTAGGAAAGTTGTGTGTTTATCACTGACTAATTGTCTTGAATTCTATATTTCTTCAGGATATTTGGTTTGTTCTTTTGGCTGGGCCATCTTTTCCTGTTTCCTAGTAATTTTTCTAATAATTTTTTGCTGATGTCAAGGAATCTGAATATGTTGGTGAATTTATTCTGATGACCAATTTCTCTTTCCTATTGTTTTTTCTCTTTTCACAGTACTTCTTTGACATTTGATTCAAGTTATTCTAAGTCTTTAAATTGACAAGGCTTAAGTTTTCAAAATCAGTCAGACACTCACCAGTGGGGCATAGATTTTTCTCCCAGGGGTTGGATACAGAGAACATGAACAGTTTTTGTCCATGCAATTTCCACACCACCAAACAGATGGCGCTCATCAGCACACCTTTCCACAAAGGTGTTTCAGTCTAGGCTATCCTTTCTTCCTGTGTTGAATCTCCAGATCCGTGATTGAAAGTAGAATCTCCTGGCCAATTCACTGAACAAAAGCACCCTGACCTCCCCTCCTTTACTCCCTTGAAACTGCTGACAGGGGGGATGATGTCCTTTCCCCTCTGTCAGCTACAGTGAGCAGGGGTTTTTCCCAGCTTAATATCTTGGGGGTAAGGGAAGGGAGCTTTTCTTGGCTGCCACAGGGGCTTGGTAAGTCACGTTTGTCATTTTTGCTTCTTCATCTCTCCGTCCCTTGCTATCCTTAGAATTGTGTAGCATTGTCCTGGTCTGCTGATCCCCAAAGCAGGTCCCTCAGACAGCTTTTGGCTCTTTCTCCACTACTTTTGTGAGAGCATTCAGCTCTGCCTGTTAGTCCATTGCCATCTTCCCACACCCTTTAGCAATTAAATTTGACCCAGTTTTCAAAAACATCTCAATGATGGGGAAAGAATAGTGCTTCCAACAAATACTACAGGGACAACAGGATATACACATGAAAAAGAATTTCACACTCCTTGCAGAAATTAACACAAACTGAATCATATATCTAAATATATGAGGCAAAACTATGACACACTTAAAGAAAACATTGAAGCAAATCTCCTTGACTTTGTGTTAGGGCATGGTTTCTCAGATATGATGCCAGAATCAGTGGTAATACAAGAAAAATGGATGAATTTAACTCTATTTAAAAAAAAACTTTTCATTTGCAAATAATTTCATCAAAAAAGTGAAAAGACAACTAAGAGAATGGGAGAAAAAAAATTTCAAATTATGTATTTAATGTGTGACTGGTATCTCAAATACAAAAAGAACTCTCAAAGCAGCTCAATAATCAAAATATAAATACCCAAATTCAAAATGGGTGAAAGATCTTAAAAGATAGTTCTCCAAAGAAGATCTAAACTGGCCAATAAGCATAAGAAAACTACATCATTTGTCATTAGAGAAATGCAAATCAAAACCACAAAGAGATACCACTTTACACAACTAGATTGGCTTTAACAAAAATGACAGTAACATATGCTGATAGGATGTGGAGAAATGGAATTTTCTTACATTCCTGAGGAAAATGTTAAATGGTGCTGTCACTTTGCAAAACATTTTAGAACTTTCTCAAAATGTCAGACATAGAGCTATCTCATGAGCCAGCAATTCTACACCTAGGTATATACCCAAAAGAAATAAAAACATATGTATGTGCAAGAAGTTACACATGAATGTTAAGAGCAGCATTAGTCACAATAGTCAAAAGTGCAAACAATCCAAGAGTCCATCAATATACAAATAGATACATAAAATGTGGCATACACATACAGTGGAATAGCTTACATCAATAAAAAGAAATGAAATACTTATGCATGCTATAACATGAATAATCCTTGAAAACATGCTAAGTGAAAGATGCCAGTAGCAAAAACTATTTTTTCTGGTTCCATTTATATGAATATCCAGAGTAGGCAAATCCATAGTGGCAGAAAGTTGATCAGTGTTTGCCGTGGACTATGGGCAGTGGCATAGGGAATAGGGAGTGATATGCTAGCAGATACATAGTTTTTTTCTGGGATGATTTAAAATTAGATTGAGTAATGGCTACAGAACTCTGAGTATACCAAAAAGCACTGAATCATTCATTTCAAATGCATGATTTGAATGGCATGTGAACTATACCTCAATAGAGGTGTTTTTGAAAATATGGTGTAGCCTCAGCAATATTTTGAAAAGAAAATCTGGAAGAAATCATTCAAAGATGATAATAGTAGTTGCTTCTGAGTGGTTACATTAGGGATGACTACTTTCTGATACTAAAACTTTTCTGTATTTCCCAAAAAAGCTCTGAAAAGTAAGTCTTTAAAAAATATAACCTGGAAAGCAGACATTGCTCAATGGATAGAGCATCCACCTACCACATAGGAGGTCCAGGATTCCAACTCAGGTCCTCCCGATACCCACGTGATGTGTTGGCCCACTCACAGTTTTGACACACTCAATGAGTGCCATGCCATGCAGGGCTTTCCCCTGCACAGGGGAGCCCCACACTCAAGGAGTGCATCCCATAAGGAAAGCTGCCCAGTACAAAAAAAGTCCAGCCTGCTCAGGAGTGGTGCTCCACACATGGAGAGCTGACACGGCAAGATGACACAGCAAAAAAGGACACAGATTCCCAGTGCTGCTGACAGAATATAAGTGGACACAAAAGAACACAGAGTGATTTAACACAGAGAGCAGACAAACTGGTAGGGGGGAGAGGAGAGAAATAAAAAATATATCAACTGGGAAACCTATCTTTATAATTTTATAAAATAATCAGGCTGGATTTCAGTTTTATAGAATAAACTATATATACACATACATATATTTCCCATATACCCAACATCCTTCCCCTTTACTCTTTTCCTGTATGAATTGCATTTTTTAATGTGGATGGTAGATTTGTTACAATTAATGCACAAATATTGAAAATAAACTACTAACCATGGTCAATTGTTTACATTATGGTTTATATATTGGACTATACACTATTATAAATTTTGATGAAATTTAACATGGCCTGTATCCATTATCACAAGCTTATGTAGACCACTTCAATTGCCCCACCCCCAAAATGTCCCATGTTCCATCTATTCTATTCCTCCCTCCCCTCCCCTTGCGACCCAGGCAACCACCTGGCTTCACTCCTTGAAGACCAAGATTCATGGTTACTTACAACAACATGGAGGACTTGACATATTGTTCTGTCCTCTCCTATTTGAAACTGCCTGTGCTCTCTGTAGACTCCTGCCCGTCTATTTCAGAACATAGCAAGACTCCCCAGGACAGGAGTGCAACACCTTCTTGCTCATTTTGTGGGTTTCCACCCACTGATACAACCCAAAATGACAAGATTCACACTAACACACTGCCTAGAAGCCTGCCCCAGGGGCATCCTATGCCTAATGTCCCCCACATCCAACACCCTAAACCAGTAACCCTCCCCTGCCATGTTGCCAAAAGAGCATTCCCAGTGTTGTAGTTTTAACCACATACCCACCTATTTCCAGTGTCCCCCAACCCTCCCCCAGTTCCATGGACAGTGCACCCCACCTTCTCCACCCTATTCCTCAGACAAACCAGCACCATTCAACCCAAAGGTATTATTGCACCACTGAATGTCATTTCTACCTGAAAAAACAGGAAAAGAAAGTGACCTTCAAGTAAGTAGAAGAGGATAAACAAATGATAAAGGAAAGGAAAAAGTAAGAAAAGCAAAAAGATTTAGTTTCTTTAAAAGATCTACCAGATTGGTTAACTTCTACTTAGATATATCAGGAATTAAAGAAAATCAAATTGAATACTAATATTAGTAATAAAATAGTTTACTGAGGAAAATCTATGAAAATGAAGCTAAATATTTCATTTAGTTTCAATGACATTAGTATTTTAGAAAATTATTCTCCACACAACCTTACAAATCTCCCAGTAATGAAAGACTTCTCCATGAGAATCGTTAGTGAAATAAATGTGTTTCATATTTGTAAGTGTATATGTGTAAGAATTATTTCATATTTGAAAGCTCACCAAATATGTAAACATGTAAATATTTTCTAGATGAGCAATATACAGTATTACAAAATCATGCACAGCTGTGAAAATATTCAATGTTTTTAATTCAATGAATTTAAATTTAACATAATATGAAAGTTTTTGCATATTTTCAGATTATAAGCTACAATTATTCTTTGTAAGTAACCACTTGTTGAATTTCTTGTAGAATTTCAATATTATGAAGAGGTATTAATGATTATCTAAAAGTGCTTATCAAATAGTCCTTCCATTTTTTGACAACATGTCTGTGTGAGGTCCTCTTTTCTCAAAAGAATAAATAAAGACACAGGTAACAAATTCCAGCTCTTTCTTAACATGCAAATCTCTTGGTTTAAAGAGATTTTCATAAGTCCTAAACAATTTCTCATTATGCCCTGGTTTTAGAAATGAATGTATTTTGGACAAAAGATATTAATATATTAATGTATATAGGATTCATTCGGTTAACTAAATTAAATCATTTACAATTGTATGCCTTTTAATTTCTAATATGGTAAATATACATATATGTATTTGTATATATATAACTATCTTTCACTTAATAGAATTATCATGGTGTATTATTAAGAGTGTAAAGTGTAACAAAAACAGCAAAAAATTGAGAAGTGATGACACATAAATTCCATTAAATTTTATTTTCAAAAGTTCAGGAAACTTCAGGAAGCATGTTTTTGGCATGCATTTTGCCTACCAGAACACTCTTTTGAAATCATGTTTTCCATGGAAATAAGGAGACTGTGGCTTTATTAAATGCCTGTTGATCATTATTTATTTATTAGATGCCTGTCCATCATGCTGGGTATATGGGGACCTCATATTATTTGAATGTAACATTTTTAAAAAATAGAGAAAAACAGCATGGGGAAGTGAACTTGGCTCAACTGATAGAGTGTCCACCTACCACATAGGATGACCAGGGTTCAAAACCAGGGCCTCATGGCCTGTGTGGTGAGCTAGCCCATACATAGTGCTCATGCATGCAAGGAGTGCCCTGCTACACAGGGGTGCCCCCCACATAGGGGAATCTCATGCATAAGGAATTCACCCTGTAAGGAGAGCCACCCCATGTGAAAAAGGGCAGCCTGCCCAGGAGTGGCACTGAACACATGGAGAGCTGATGCAGCAAGATAATGCAACAAAAAGAGACACAGATTCCTGGTGCTGCTGACAAGAATGCAAGTGTACACAGAGAAACATGTGGCAAATGGACACAGAGAGCAGACAATGGGAGAGGGGGAAGGCAAGAGATATAAATTAAAAAATAAATATTTGAAAAAATAGTAGCATATTCTTCTTTGCCTAGAGAAGCCTGCACCAAATCTTGGTTTGCATTTCTTTCTTTCTCTCCCATTTCTTAGCAAGCTCTGTTCTTTTACCCATTCCCCAATAATTTTTTTTTTTACTGGCCTAACTAAATTGGTGTGTTACTATATTCATTTGTGCAAAATAGCCAAGAACCTAGAGGAACCTAATGCTTTTCCATCTTCATTTTGTTAACCATTTCTTGCAGAAAATAAGTATGTGGTGCTTCCTGGTCCCCACCAGAGAATGCTGTGAAAGTTAAAGGAACTTCCCAGCTGGGGGCACTTAACCTGAGTGAAGCCAGTTTGCCAGGGAAGTGCCAACTCACCAGAAGCACCTGATGGGGGATATGAGCGCCAGTCATTGGATGGCTTGAAATACATCAAGAGACAAAGCTATGTAATTTCTGTGTCAAATCCAGCTGTCCCTCTAATTCTAGTCCAAACACCTATTGCTAGGGGCAAGGCAAACCAGACACCCCTTAAGAAAACTTACCTGTTTTCATTTCCTATAGTTTCTCACTAAACAATTACTAACAGGGAAATGCCTCTTCTTTACCCCTCTTAGCTGTCTTAAACATAACCACCACCACAGAAAACTGGGACTGGCAATTTAAACCAAACCTTTTATCTATTACCATCTCTCTCTAGAGCTAATAGGATAACAGAAATTGGCACCCCTTTCCCAGACTATTACAACTCCCCAATTAAATGATATAGAATGACAGAACAGATAAAAATACCAGTCATCTGTTTGTTGTCTACAAGAGACTCACCTTAGGCACATGGGCAAAATCAGGCTGAAAGTAAAAGTATGGGAAGAAATATTCCATGCAAATAAATACTAGTACAAAAAAGATCTGGAGAAGCAATGCTAATATCAGAAAAATAGATTTTAAAAGCAAATGTATTAAAAGAGATGAAGAAGTGACTATATATAATAACAGGGACAATTACCAAGAAGAAATAACAATAATAAATATTGTTCATCTAAGTTATGTACACCCAAAGGAGGCACACACTGGCAAAACTGAAGGGAGGGATATATATCTCTACAATAACTGTTGGAGAAGTCACACTACTTTCAGCAATGGGTAGAATATCTGGTCAAAGGAAAAGTAAGGAAATAGAGAGCTTGACAAATATGATATATGAACTAGACCTATCAGACATTTGTATTACATTCAACCCTCAAATATTTGTGTATATATGTATATATTCCTTTCAAGTGCTCATGGATTTTTCTTCCTCATAGGACTTATGTGGGGAATTAAGTCAGATCTCCACAAATTTGGAAAGATTACAATGATAGAAAGCATTCTCTGAACATAGCAGAATAAAGTTGGAAATCAGTAATGGGAGGAAAAACTAGAAATTCACAAAAATATGGAAATTAAACAATACAATTAAATACTTCGTGTTTCAAAGGAAAATTACAAGAGGTATCATAAATATCTCAAGATGACAGAAAACAAGAAGACAGCATATCAAAACATATAGACACCAAAAGCAGTGCTGAGAGGAAAATTGACAGCTCTCAATGCTCACATTAAAATGAGAGTTACAATCAAAGACCTAACTGGACACATGGAGGAACTAGGAAAAGAACAGCAAATGAATCCAAAAGCAAGCAGAAGGAATGCAACAGTAACGATTAGAGAAGAAATAAATAAAATGTAGAATTAAAATCAAAACAAAATCAATAGAACCAAAAGCACATTCTTTGAGAAGACCAACAAAATTGACAATCCTCAGCTAGACTAAAAATGAAAAAGCAAGAAGATGCAAATAAAGAAAATCAGAAATGAGAAAGGGTACATGACCACTGACCTAACAAAAATAAACAGATGCTAAAAGGATATTATTAACAGCTGTATACCAAAAAAGTAGACAAATTGAGGAAATGGAAAAATTCCTAGAAACACATGAGCAAACCACAATGACCTCAGAAGAAATTAAAGACTTCAAGAAATTAACCAAAAGCAAAGAAATTGATAGAATCAACAACACCCACCAAAAATGAAAACCCATTACCAGATGGCTTTTCAAGTGATTTCTACAAAGTATTTGAAGGCATTCTAATACCATTCTTCTTCAAAATGATCCCAAAAATTGAACAAAATGGAATGCTAGCAAACTCATTCAAAGAAGGAAACATCACCAAATCAAATAATTAACACCAAAGTCAAATAGAGATATTGAAAAAAAGAAAATTATAGACCAGTTTCTCTAATAAATAAAGATGAAAAATCCCCAACAAAAATATTTTCTAACTGAATTCCAATGTATATTAGAAAACTAATCATCATGATGAAATGGGTTTTATACCTGGAATGCAAGTGTGGCTCAACAGAAGATACTCAATCAGTGTAACATACCAAAAATATAAAATGAAGATGAAAAAATCACAGGATCATCTCATTTGATGTAGAAAAGGCACAGACAAAATGCCACATTCCTTCTTTATGAAAATACTCTGAAAGATAGGAATAACAGAAAATTTCTCCAAACGATAAAATGCATAAGGGAAAAATCCATGAAAAATATCATAATGAATGACTGAAAACTTTCCCATTGAGATTGGGGGAAAAAAAAGACAAGGATGCCCACTGTCATCACTGTTATTCAATATTGTGCTAGAAATTCTAGCTAGAGTAAGTAGGCAAGAAATAAAGAAATAAAAGTCACCAAAATACTAAAGGAAGAAATAAAACTTTTGCTTTTTATGGATGATATATTCCTATATACAGAAAATCCTTTAAAATCTACAAGAGAACAACTAGAAATAATAAACTATTTGAGCAAAGTGATTTAATGTTTAATATACAAGAGGACTTCCGGCAAGATGGTGACTGAGTGAGCTTGCCTTGCCGTCTCTCTCCTGGGAAGAGGCAGCTGGGCATCGCTGGAGTTCTCTGGGACTATGCTTTTTCGGGAATTTTGCAGACAGGAAGTGTCTGGATATCGATTTGGTGGGAAGGTAATGGAGAGGACTGGTCTATAAGATGTAATCTGGGTTCTATTGCCCGGAGGTGAGACCTGCACATGGGTGCTCCCTCCTTGGGGGTGGGTGGAGCCATGGAAACTGCACTGGGGTCACGCTTTTTGGTGGCTCTGTGGTGCTGGGGAATTCGCGAGTCCTGGGCGGGCTGTTGGGGGGTTGATGGGACGGGACGCCTTTGCGGATTGATTTGGGGAGACAGACGGTGTTTTGTTGTGAAGCGGGGGAATTTTTGATTGCGGACACAAATAATAACGCTTCCGCCTGGAGCCCTGCCCCCACAGGCCTGGCTGCTGATCTGCAATGGAATTAGATTGTTGGCAATAAAAGGACGTAATTGGGAGGTTGTTACAGGGTGCGGTGAGGGAGGGGGACACGTCTGGAAGCCGATTGGGGAATATTTTGCGAAGCCTGGGAATTCCAGTTTTGGAATCTGTTTTCGGCATTTCCAACTGGAGCCCAACCCACGGGCTGGGCTTCAGACCTGTGTCATTAAATTGGCTGCGGTGTAGAGGTGCCCTCAGGTGGCCATTTTGTGGGATCACAGGGTGGGAGCAGTCAAAAAGCTGAATTGACAAAATATCCACATAAATAAACCCTAGTGAGTAAGTGAATTGCAGGGTTCCGACATAATATAGAGTTTGCGGATCTGACTTCCCCCAGAGGGCTGGCACCCAGCTGCGGGGATCCCTGAGGGCTGAGTTACACTGCAGGGCTCCTAGGCTTCCTGTTGACCAGATTTGAGGTTGCCAGGTCTGAATCCCCTGAACTCTGGTGACCCACACCCCAGAGACTCACACCACTTGAGTCTTCAATATCTCAGACTTACCACCCCTGAATCCATCATGCCCTGAGGTCCATCTGAGGTTCTTGAATGCCCTAGCCTTCAACATTTGCATTTTTTCTTTACCGTTTCATTTTGTTTTGTTTTTATTTTCATTTTATCTTATTTTTTACTTTTTTTAATGTCCTGATTGCTAATATTGCATTATCTCCTAGTCTTTTCTCCCAGCATATCCCCCAAAGTCTTCTTTTTTATTCAGTTATTTAGGGTTTTTTTGTTGTTGTTGTAGTTGGTGTTGCAATTGTGGTTCGCGTATATGTCTTTTTTCCTTTCCCCTACCTGTTCCCCACCCTTTGCCCACCCCCTTTTACTTTTTTCCTTTCTTCTCTTCTTTCTTTCTATTTTCATTTTTTCTTTTTTCTTTTTCTGTTTTCACTCTCCCTCTTGTCCCTCATTTTCTACTTATTTTATTTTAACTCAATTATACAATAGGTGCTGCAGGGAACACCTCACATTTGCTGGGTTTTCTCATCCTCCACTGCCTCATTTCTGTGTGAACTGATTTAGGCTACCTACACTATCCCCTTTCCCCTACATCTTGATATCCGCCATCATCTACTGTCTCTCCTATATTCCATCTCCCACCTCCCTTTCTTTGATCCACAAGGTATCTAACTCTTAATTTCTAATACCCTTGTTTTGTTTTCTATCTGTTATCCACTATAGAAACTATTACCTTTCTTTTCTCTTTCCCTCTCTCATGAAAACAATAGCTTTTTAGCTCATACTATATTCCTCCCATATTCAGCCATCTACCTCATAATAGGTACTCTACCTACTGTTATAACTCTACACAATTTTACATGAATCTAACCTCCATCCTCTTAGATCTCATATTCTTGCTTTGTTAACATATATCACCAATACTACTTTACACTTTTTCCTTGCTTACACAATTGCCTTTCCCCGGCACTAATACTTTCCTTTAAAGTGAACTTAACCAGCAACAAGAAATTAGAATAAGAAGAACAAAGTCACAAAGAGAAGATATAACACCTACGCAAAAACAACAGCTAATTAATCTCCAAGAGCAGACAAAGAAGCTAAGGAACTGATTAAACCCATCAAGATAAAATGATGACCAGACAGCAACAAAAATCTACAAACCAAACCAGTAATCGGGAAAACATGGCTGAATCCAATCAACAAACTAAAAATCAGGAAGGGGAGCAGAACTTCGCACAAGCAATGAAAGATCTCAGAACATTTATCACCGACAAATTTGATGAAGTAATGAAGGAGGTTAACAAAATGAAGACAACACTTGGAGGGGAAATTGCAGACATACGCTAAAAGATAACAGATATGATGGGAATGAACACCACAGTTCAAGAAATAAAAAATACACTTGCAGCAAATATTAGCAGACTAGAAGAGGCAGAGCAGAGAATTAGTGATGTGGAAGACAGTACATCAGAAATCAAACAGATAGTAGAAGGGGTCGATAAAAAGATAGAAAAAATCCAGCTAGGACTTAGGGACCCGAATGACAATGCAAAATGCTCAAACATATGTATTGTAGACATTCCAGAAGGAGAAGAGAAGGGAAAGGGGTCAGAAGGAGTGTTGCAGGAAATAATGGCTGAAAACTTCCCAAATCTACTGAAAGAGACAGATGTACATATCCAAGAAGCACAGCACACTCCACAAGTCAAAAACCCCAACAGGCCCACCCCAAGACATATACTTGTCAAATTATCCAATGCTCAAGACAAAGAGAAAATCCTAAAAGCAGCAAAAGTAAAGAAAACCATCATATACAAGGGAAGCTCCATAAGATTAAGTGCTGTTTCTCATCTGAAACCATGGAGGCAAGAAGGCAGTGGTATGATATAATCAAAGTACTAAAGGAAAAAAATTTCCAACCAAATGATCTATCCAGCTAAACTAGCATTCAAACATGATGGAGAGTTCAAAATATTCGCAGATAAACAGAAACTGAAAGAGTATACCAACAAGAGACCTCCCCTGCAAGAAATTCTAAAGGAAGTTCTGCAGGAAGAAAGGTAAAAACAGGACAGGCAGAGTTGGAGGAGAGTATAAGAGCAACAAAAAAAAAGACAAAAATAGAAGGAAAAAAATACAAACAAAATATGACAAACACAAATCCAATCAAAATATGGCTAACACAAATAATTCCTTGAAAGTAATAACACTGAATGTCAATGGATTAAACTCACCTATCAAAAGATTCAGACTGGGACATTGGATGAGGAAATATGACCCATCCGTATGCTGTCTACAAGAGACACATCTTAGACCCAGAGATGCATGGAGATTGAAAGTGAATGGCTGCAAAACAATCATACAAGCAAACAATAACCAAAAAAAGGCAGGAGTAGTAATATTAATATCAGACAAAATAGACTTTAAATGTGAAACAATTGTGAGAGACAAAGAAGGATACTACATTTTAGTGAAAGGGAAAATCTGTCAAGAAGATCGAACAATCATAAATACTTATGCTCCTAACAAGGGTGCCTCTAAATACATGAGGCAAACGCTGGAAAAACTAAGTGAAACAATAGATGCATCTACAATTATAGTGGGGGGTTTTAATACACCACTATCTACCTTGGACAGAACATCTCAAAAGAGAATCACTAAAGAAACAAAACATTTGAACAGTATAATAGAGGAGCTGGATCTAATAGACATATATAGATCATTACACCCAAACACAGCAGGATATACATTTTTCTCAAGCACACATGGATCATTCTCCAAGATAGACCATATGCTAGCCACAAAGAAAGGCTTAATGAATTCAGAAAGACTGAAATTATACAAAACAATATCTCTGACCACAGTGGAGTAAAGCTGGAAATTTGCAAGGGACAGAGGCCCAGGTTTCACACCACGATTTGGAAATTAAACAGCACAATTTTAGAAAAACAGTGGGTCAAAGAGGAAATCTCAAAATAAATCAATGACTACCTTGAAACAAATGATAATGATAACACAACATACCAACATGTATGGGAAGCAGCAAAAGCAGTACTGAGAGGGAAATTTATAGACATAAATTCATATATCAAAAAAGAAGAAAGAGCAAAAATTGAAGAACTAACTGCACATTTGAAGGAATTAGAAAAACAACAACAAAGTAACCCAACAGGAAGAAGAAGGAAGGAAATAACAAAGATAAGAGCAGAACTAAATGAAATAGAAAATAAGAAAGCACTTGAGAAGATAAACAAGACCAAGAGCTGGTGTTTTGAGAAGATCAACAAAATTGACAAACCTTTAGCGAGACTAACAAAGAAAAAAAGAGAGAAGATGCAAATACACAAAATAAGAAATGAGAAAGGCGGTATCACCACTGACCCCACAGAAATAAAGACTATCATAAGAGGATACTTTGAAAAACTATATTCCAAAAAAGACAATTTAGAGGAAATGGACAAATTCCTAGAAACAAATAAGCAACCCATATTGATGAAAGAAGAAATTGATGATCTTAACAAACCAATCACAAGCAGAGAGATAGAATCAGTCATTAAAAATCTCCCAACTGAGAAGAGCCCAGGGCCAGATGGCTTCACAGGTGAATTCTACAAAACATTCCAGAAAGAACTAACACCAATCCTGCTGAAACTATTCCAAAAAATCGAAACAGAAGGAACATTGCCGAACTCCTTCTATGATGCCAACATTACCATAGTACCAAAGCCAAACAAAGACACCACAAGAAAGGAAAATTACAGACCAATTTCTCTAATGAACCTAGACGCAAAAATACTTAACAAAATACTTGCTAATCATGTTCAACAGCACATTAAACGAATTATACACCAGAACCAAGTGGGATTTTTTTCCAGGTATGCAAGGATGGTTCAACATAAGAAAATCAATCAACATAATACACCATATAAACAGATTGAAGGAAAAAAATCACAGGGAGATTATATCTATAGATGCAGAAAAAGCATTTGACAAAATACAGTACCCCTTCTTGATAAAAACACTCCAAAAGATTGGAATACAAGGAAATTTTTTGAACATGATAAAGAGTATATACAAAAAACTTGGGAAACGGACTTTGGCCCAGTGGTTAGGGCGTCCGTCTAACATATGGGAGGTCCGCGGTTCAAGCCCCAGGCCTCCTCGACCCGTGTGGAGCTGGCCATGTGCAGTGCTGATGCGCGCAAGGAGTGCCGTGCCACGCAAGGGTGTCCCCCGCGTGGGGGAGCCCCCACGCACAAGGGGTGCGCCCGTGAGGAGAGCCGCCCAGTGTGAAAAGAAAGTGCAGCCTGCCCAGGAATGGCGCCGCCCACACTTCCTGTGCCACTGACGACAACAGAAGCGGACAAAGAAACAAAAGCAGACAAAGAAACAAGACGCAACAAATAGACACCAAGAACAGACAACCAGGGGAGGGGGGGAAATTAAATAAATTAATTAATTAAAAAAAAACAAAACCTAAAGCCAACATTGCTTACAATGGAGAAATCCTAAAATCCTTCCCTCTAAACTCAGGAACAAGACAAGGATGCCCATTGTCTCTGGTCCTATTTAACATTGTCTTAGAAGTACTTGCTCGAGCACTGAGGCAAGAACCAGATATAAAAGGCATTCAGATTGGAAAGGAAGAAGTCAAAGTTTCATTATTTGCAGATGACATGATCCTATACATAGAAAACCCCGAGAGATCTACAACAAGCTTCTAGAACTCATAAATGAGTTTAGTAAAGTCGCAGGTTATAAGATCAATGCGCAAAAATCAGTAGCATTTCTGTACACCAATAATGAGCAAGATCAGGAGGAAATCAAGAAACAAATACCATTCACAATAGTAAATAAAAAAATCAAATACTTAGGAATAAATTTAACTAAAGAGGTAAAAAACTTATACACCGAGAACTATACAAGACTGTTCAAGGAAATAAAAAAAGACCTAAATAAATGGAAGAATATTCCTTGTTCATGGATAGGAAGACTGAATATTATTAAGATGTCTATCCTACCAAAACTGATCTACACGTTCAATGCAATCCCAATAAAAATCAACACAGCCTTCTTTAAGGAACTAGAAAAACTAACTATGAAATTTATTTGGAAAGGAGAGAGACCCCGAATAGACAAAGACATATTGAAAAAGAAAAACGAAATTGGAGGAATCACACTACCTGACTTCAAAACATACTACAAAGGTACAGTAGTGAAAACAGCATGGTATTGGCATAAGGAGAGACACACAGATCAATGGAATTGAATCAAAAGCTCTGATATAGAACCTCACATATATAGCCATATAATATTCGATAAAGCCATCAAACCTTCTCAACTGGGAGAGAGTGGCCTATTCAACAAATCGTGCCTGGAGAACTGGATAGCCATATGTAGAAGAATGAAAGAGGATTACCATCTCACACCTTATATAAAGATCAACTCAAGATGGATCAAAGACCTACAAATAAGAGCCAAGACCGTAAAAACCTTGGAAAGCAATGTAGGGAAACATCTACAGGACCTTGTAATAGGAAATGGATTCATGAATATCACACCAAAAGCACGAGGAGCAAAAGACCTAATAGATAAATGGGACTTCCTCAAAATTAAATCCTTCTGCACCTCAAAGGAGTTTGTCAAGAAAGTAAAAAGGGAGCCAACAGTGTGGAAGAAAATATTTGGCAACCATGTATCTGATAAGAAACTTAGAACTTGCATATATAAAGAACTCCTATATCTTGAAAATAAAAAGATAAACAACCCACCCATTTAAAAAATGGGAAAAAGATTTAAACAGACACTTCTCCAAAGAAGAAATACAAATGGCTAAAAAGCACATGAACAAATGCTCCAAATCTCTAGCTATCAGGGAAATGCAAATCAAAACTACAATGAGATACCATCTTACCCCCATAAGATTGGCAGCTATGAAAAAAACAGAAGAATACAAATGCTGGAGAGGATGTGAAGAAAGGGGAACACTCATCCACTGCTGGTGGGAACGCAGAAGGATCCAACCATTCTGGAAGACAGTTTGGCGCTTTCTCAAAAAACTAACCATCGATTTGCCATATGACCCAGCAATACCACTGCTGGGTATATACCCAGCAGAACTGAAAACAAGGACACAAACCGATATATGTACACCAATGTTCATAGCAGCATTGTACACTATCACCTAAAGTTGGAATCAACCCAAATGCCCATCAACAGATGAGTGGATCAATAAAATGTGGTGTATAAGCACAATGGAATACTACTCAGCTGTAAGAACAAATACACTACAAACACACGTGATAACATGGATGAATCTTGAGAACCTTATGTTGAGTGAAGCAACCCAGGCATTGAAGGACAAATACTACATGAACTCAATGATATGAAATAATAAAGCTGTCTCAGAGAGCTAGAGACTGAACGATAGGCTTACAGGAAATCGGGGGATGGAGGAAGGATGTGAGCCGATGTCTGCAGGGGTGGAATTTATGATGAGCTGGTGGTAAGTATGAACACAAAGAAGAGATAAAATGGGGGCAAGGGGTTGCCTTTGGGTGGGACTTTGTGGATTTGAGGGGGGCTGGGGATGGGCAGATGGGTAATATTGCCCAAAAAGTGGGGGGAGGGAGGGGTAGCATATGAACATAGGAGAGTGTCAGGTGTTGGTTGAGAGTAAAAAGCTGAGAAAATCGTATCAAAATATAATTAAGGGGGTTACCTGTTTAGGATGCTTGGAGGGGGTGGTTGGATGCTGGGCGGGCTCCTGGGGAATGTCTGAATGCTCATTTTGCCAGAGTGGGTGGTACCATTGGGTAGAGACCCAAGTAGTGAGAGTAGGGGTGGACCCACATCCTGGGGAGGACTAATGCCATCAGATAGAGGGAACTGTATCTCTCAAGAGAAAGGGTGGCTCCCAGGGCATTGGGGCAGATGAGCAAGTTAGGCCCTGAACACTGTTGCAAATATCTCTGGACGTGGCTCCTTGGGAAACGGAGGTTGGCTGTCACTGTGGGCACCAAGGGGATGGGAAAATGGATGTTAAATGTGTGGAACCAAAGTAAACATGGGGTAAAAGAGGAGTTTCATGAGAGTACACAAGGATGGATATAAAACATGTAATATTACACCATAAACATATAGGTGTGGACCATTGACATTGACCTATGACAGACTAATAAAGTAAACCATAATGTAAAACATAGGATAACTAAAAATTTAGAAAACTGTATATCCTAAAGTATGGAACACAATGTAAGCACAGATGTCACCTTGTTTGATAGGTATTGTCTCAGAGTCTGTACATCACTTTAGGTAAATATGATATGACTAAGTTATAAGAATATTGCTGTGGAAGGGAACAGGTTTAATGGTAGATGTGTGGGAGTACTGTATATTGTATATATGAATTACTGTGGTCTAGGGTTCTTGTGAAGAGAAGTTCAAAAATTAGGAGAAAAAAAAAAAGAAAAAGATAGGATGTAGAATTTTTCCAAGTCAACACGTATTCTATATCTAACCTTTAAACCCATCGCTATATGCCATTTTACTAGTAAGGGACCCTGAAATTATATTGGGCTTCAATTTTCAGGAAGTTTTGGATCACAGAGTGGTTCAATAAAGGCAGCGGAGGAATAATGGTATAGGATACTATTGACAGGTGATATATGGCTGACAGGGAGTTATACAGGGCATATGTCCAGGGCGCATGGTAATGTTTGAATATACTCATAGTAGCAACAATTAAAAACTACAGCTGGGGGGCTACTGAGTTCCTGGCCAGGGGTGCTCTGTCATGGTTCCTAGGGGAACAGTGGCAGCCCCCCAGGTGCAATGGTAAGGACCAGGAAGGAATGAGGGTCCAACAGTGAGACCATGATACTAATGACTATGCTTGTGATCCTATATGCCTGAAATAAGAACAAGGCCTAGAGCAGCACTGTGCCTGGGAATTTCCTCCTGACAGCCTTCATGTTACTCAAATGTGGCCAGTCTCGAAACCAAACTCAGCATGTAAATGCAATGCATTCCCCCAGCGTGGGACATGACACCTGGGTATGAGCCTCCCTGGCACCGAGGAATCACTACCAAGTACCAGCTGATGATGCAACTAGAAAATGACCTTGAATTAACAGTTCAATGCGGATCAGCAGAATATCCCTGTCTACATATAATAACGTGACTTTAAAATGCTGTTTGACCTAATGTAAGGGGGAAATGGAAAGGATAAATGAGTTTATATGGCTAAGAGTCTCTAAAAAAGAGTCTGGAGGCTGTCAGAAGGATTGCCCTTATGCACAACTGAGCAGAGTTAAGAGACAGATAAAGTAGATACAATCCCCAGGTATTGGTTCCTTTGAGGGCTAAAGAGACCCACAGGTTCTATAGTTATGGCAGACGGGGTTCACTCCCATGTCAGATGGCCCTTCTTTGGAGCTGGTGTTTCTGCATGATGGAGCTGGACTCAGATGGGATCTCTTTTCATAAGACTTTCATGCTACTTTACTGGAATTGTAGTTGGTGTTGGGGTTTAAGATATATTTAGGGGATTTGAATCTCTGGACTGACAATATGATAGCCAGGCCCTGAGCCTCAACAGACTCCAGCTCCTACAATCTGATTTATTGGACTCACCTCACTCAGCTAAGATGGAGTTGAAGAAAGACAACCACCACACCATGGAGCCTAGAGTGCCTACAACTGAAAGCAGGAGGATTGCATCCAGTATCCATGTGGAATCTGAGCCTCCTCTTGACATAGAGGTGCAATGGACACAACCAATCCAATGTCCACAGAGAAAAGGTGGCATTGGAATGGGAAAAGTGGACATGGTGGCTGATGGGTATGGGTAATGGCAGGAAGAGATGAGATGTGGAGGCTTTGGGACATGGAGTTGCCTTGGATGGTGCTTCAGGGGCAATCACCGGACATTGTAAATCCTTCCAGGGCCCACTTGATGGAATGTGTGAGAATATAGGCCATGATGTGGACCATTGACCATGAGGTGCACAGATGCCCAGAGATGTACTTACCAAATGCAATGGATGTGTCATGATGATGGGAGTGAGTGTTTTGGGGGGGGAGTGGTGGGGTGGGGGTGGTGGGGTTGAATGGGACCTCATATATATATATTTTTTAATGTAATATTTTTACAAAATCAATAATATATATATATATATACAATGAAATACTATTCAGCTGTAAGAAGTAATAAAATAAGGATGCATATGGCAAAAAAAAAATGTTTAATATGCAAAGAACCAATAGATTTACTATACACTACTAATGAGAAGAACTGAGGAAAAAGAACTAAATTACTTTTAAAATCCCAACTGACTGAATCAAATATTTAGGAATAAACTTAAACAAAGATATAAAGGGCCTGTATTCAGAGACTTATAGAATATTGGTAAAAAAAACTAAAGACTTTAGTAAATAGAAGGATATTTTCTATTAATGAGTTGAACTGAATATCATTAAGATGTTAATTGTACTGATACTGATCTACAGATTTAATATAATCCAATAAAATTTCCAACAATATTCTTTGTAGAATTGGAAATTCCAATTATCAAAATTATCCTGAATAGCCAAAAATATCTATAAAAAGAGGAATGAAACTGGAAGACACAGACTGCAAGACTTGAAGGTATATTACTTAGGTACACTGGTACACTGGTACACTGGTAAAAAGAGTGTGTCCTTGCAAAACAAGAGTTCAAAAATAGACCCTCACTTGGGAAGTGGACTTGGCCCAGTGTTTAGGGCATCCGTCTACCACATGGGAGGTCTGCGGTTCAAACCCCAGGCGTCCTTGACCCGTGTGGAGCTGGCCCATGTGCAGTGCTGATGCGCACAGGGAGTGCCCTGCCACACGGGTGTCCCCCACGTATGGAGAGCCACCGAGCATGAAAGAAAGTGCAGCCTGCCCAAATAAATAAATAAATAAATAAATAAATAAATAAATAAATAAATAAATAAATCTTTTAAAAAATATAGACCCTCACATCTATGGCCAAGTGTTTTTTTAACAACAGTATCAAACAAACCCAGCTGTGTCAGAACAGCCTATTAATCAAATTGTGCGGGGAAAAATGGATAGCCATATCTAAAAGAGAGAAATAGGACACTTATCTTAAAACTTACACAAAAACTATCTGAAAAATATATCAAGAAACTAATTCTAAAATCTATAACAATAAAACTCCTAGAAGAAAATATAATGAAACATTTTCAAGTTCTTCTGGTAGGTGGTGGTTTTTTGGACTTGGAAAAATAATTATATTGGACTTCCTCAAAATTAAGTACTATTGCTTTTCAGAAAATTTTGTTAAGGGGGAAAGGCAGCCTACTCAACAGAAGAAAATGTTTAGAAACCACATAGCCAACAAAGGTTTTATATGCCTGCTATATAAAGGGGTTATAAAAGGACAGAAAGACAAGCAAACTAATTAAAATATTGTCAAAAGTCTTGATAGACATTATATCACAGAGGAAATACAAATGATCTAAAAGCACATGATAAGATGCTCAACATCACTAGTTATCAGGGCAATACAGATCAAAACTAAAATGAAATACCATTTCATGATTACACAATGGAAACCTGAAAGAAACAGAGCTATGGGTGTTGGAGAGTTGTGGAGAAATAGTAACACTCCCTCACTGTTTGTGGGATTGTAAAATGGTATATCCTGTGTGGAGAACAGTTTAGGGGATCCTCAGGAATCTAAATGTAGAACTGCCTTATGACTTAGCTATTCTGCTAGTAGCTATATATACAGAAGGACTGAAAGCATGAATGCTAATAGATGTTTCCACACCAATTTTCATAGCTGCATTTCTCACATTTGCTAAAAGACAGAAAAAACTTAAATGTTCATCATCTTAACCTGGATAAAGAAATGTGATATATACCTATGATGGAATACTATTCAACTCTAAGTAGAGAGAACTGGGAAAGTACATGACAGCATGAATGAACCTTGAAGATATTGTGTTGACTGAAATAAAACAAAAGGATGAATATTGTATGTTCTCATTGATATGATGTAAACACCATTAGTAAGCTTAAGGAATTAAACTATAGAGTACAAGTTAACAGGAGACAGAATGTTGGTTATGAAGGGGGAGATGATACTAAATGTATGTAGAATGTGTAATAAGGTTGAATGTAAATCTGTTGTAATGAAAAGCATTAATAGTGACACATTATAATGAATATAACAATCCTTCCTGATTTACAAATGGGATTGTGGTTGAAAGGGTAATCTGGGGAGGTTAATGCTAATTGAAAGATACTCAGAAGATAATCTAGAGGATATATAACAATGATTTTGTAGTAAATGAGGATGGCAGTTGATAATATAAATACAAGAATGTTTTTCTACTCTATGGTGATAAGGATATGCCAATATATGGGAAAAATACCACTAATAAAGCTTAGAGATTATAGTTACCAATAGTATTTTAGCAACAGCAAAGAAGGTACTAGATCAATGCTAAAGGTGAAAAATATTATTTGGGGTTTAAAAATCAAAACAAGAGTTCAAAAATACATCCCCCATATTTATAGGTCAAGTGTTTTTGATAAGACTGTCAAACCAACCCGGCTGTGTCAGAACAATCCATTCAATAAATTGTGCTGGGAAACTGGATATCCATATATAAAAGAATGGAAGTGGACCATTATATCACACCTTATACAAAAATTACCAAAAAAAAAGTCAAGAAATTCATTTTAAAATCTATAACCATAAATCTTATAGAAGAAAATAAATTTTACAATATGAGATATGAATATGATTAAGCATGGTTTTCTTCATTTTCTTCATTAACAAAGGGACCTTGGTCTTGTCAACCAATCTATGTTCATTTATTTATCTTTTCTAACCCTGGAGAGACAATTGTTTGTTTTTAGAATTAAGTAATTTAAATGAGCCTGAATAGAATTTTTTTAGAGTAGTGCTTCCATAATTTGTTAACCTGCTTTTTTGTCTCTTTTATTTTTTTTTTTTTTTTTTTTTTTTTTTTAAAGATTTATTTTTATTTATTTAATTTCCCTCCCCTCCCCCGGTTGTCTGTTTTCTGTGTCTTTTTGCTGCGGCTTGTTTCTCTGTCCGCTTCTGTTGTCAGTCAGCGGCACGGGAAGTGTGGGCGGCGCCATTCCTGGGCAGGCTGCTCCCTCCTTCGCGCTGGGCGGCTCTCCTTATGGGTGCACTCCTTGCGCGTGGGGCTCCCCTACGCGGGGGACACCCCTGTGTGGCACAGCACTCCTTGTGGGCATCAGCACTGCGCATGGGCCAGCTCCACACGGGTCAAGGAGGCCCGGGGCTTGAACCGCGGACCTCCCATGTGGTAGACGGACGCCCTAACCACTGGGCCAAAGTCCGTTTCCCTTTTTTGTCTCTTTTAATTTTGAAGATCAAATGAAGATAAAAAATCAGTGGTGGAGGGTGATAGACCAGGGTCTCCATCTTGCACCCACCCTGCCTTCATCCCCCCTCTCCTCCTCTTGCTGTAGCTGTGAAGTCCTAATTGATATGAAACCAAAATTCCTCTCCCTAAAGGAGAAGTCTCTCCCGAAACATTCAGGCTTGATAGTAGCAACCCATCTCTGAGGGAGGCAGATGGAACTACAAAGCCTATATGAGTTATCTTGCTCTGAACTTAAAAATGCAAAGCTACCATAAACCATCACAAACTAGTCCCCTTGTAGTATAGCCCCCAAGAGAGTTAAAAATACCCCCCTCCCTCTCCTTGGCTGCTGCCATCTGTTCTAACTCAGTCCTGCCACAGGGATGAAAGACACACACACTAAAACTCATATGAAGGCAAGGCACCTTTTGGTTTTTTTCTTTGCTCATATATTATGTATCTTGGATTTGACCAAGGGCTGTGGTTAAAGTTAAATTTCTCAAGGATGTTTTGTCATGGAACAAGAAACCTTGTCTCTAGATCACATCCTATCTAGTGGCAGAAATGCAAGAAAAAGCCATTTTCAAACTTCAAGCAAAAAGAGATAGCTTGTGCAGAGATAGCAAGGACAGAGCTACTTTTGCTCTGAAGCAAGAACAGATGAGCTTTAATAAATAATTTAACCATGCCTGTGCCGAGGTGGTGGAACTAATCCCCACATCTTCCCCCTTTCTTTTATAAGCAGGTGGTTTTACTGAGTACCTCTGTATATGGTGACCAGATACTCCTAGAGTTGTGTGGTACATTGCTAGAGTTGGAAGAAGCTTTGGCATCCTATAAATGTAACAAGACAGAGAAAAATCAATCCTATTGTTGCTTACCATTCAAAACTTAGATTGGAAAACCATGTTGAAGGGTTCAGTCATTGTAACTGTTCAGTTAAAAATTTTAGTGTGGTTTGTTAAGTTTGAGTTCCATAATTGCCACTCCAATTGGAGATGTGGAACTTCTACTTCATCTGATATATGAGAGGAGAATGCACATTGAAGGGTTTTTTTTTTATTCCAATTATGTTGGGTGTCATTCCATTTTAAAGGAGTGACACAAATGTTACAATGCCTCCAATCAATTTCATTTATTAGAGGCCCTGCAGAAGGAACCCAGTATCCTCCTCCTATCCATGTTGAATCATTTGAGGATAATGCAGGCTCAGGATTATACCAGGAGGTAAGAGCAAACATGGGTGGATCTGTTGAATGGGCCCAATAGGTGTGATTAGCTGTGCAGGTGTTAAAACACATAAGGATGAACAATACATACATTTTCCATGTTCCCACTTCAGGAGAAGTGGTAGTGACTACTGCCAAGTAAGCTAAAAATGTATTTTCAGGCTTCTTGGGGCACCCAACTCATACCATAATAGTTTATGCTTAGTTGCCCAATTTTTTAAGACTCCCCCATGCACTTGGTTCATCTCCTTGGGTAGTCTTTAGGGGGATGTTAGTCAGTTGCACCTTGAATCCTTCCAGGCTCAGTATTGGGTTCTACTGCAGATTCCACCAGGCCACAGTATGGTTTTACATGCTTTGCAGGAAGTCAAAGAGGTCCTCCTTAGGGAGAGACCACAATGCATAATCTTGTCCCCAAGTTAGTAAATTTACTGGACGATGCCAATTACCATTAGCTTCTGGTTCATCCAGGAGTTTGTATAACACTTTAGGATAAATTTTTACAATTGGTATCTGAAAATGTTGTTCTGCTGATGTATAACTACCCTCAATGTGATTTTTAAAATGTAAAGTATATAAGGCTATTTGTATGACATTCTTTGGACTGGTTAGACCTAACACCCTATTCCCCTTTTTTGTTTTGTAAGCATAGTTTTAAGGTGCAGTGAGATTATTCTGTGAAAAAAAAAATATTTTTAATATATTATTAATATAGCAAAAAAGGGTTAAAACTGCAGGTTTTGTATACAGTTAGATTTTTGTAATTAGGCTAGGATACATAATTGGGTTATGCACACAGCTTTGGGAAAACACTATAAAATTTACTGTTGGCTTGTTCACATATGAATGCAGGTTGGCTTGACTTGCTGAAGGAGATATTAGAGAAAGCTTTAGCAAGTTTTCAAACACTGTGATAGTGACACAATTGGATATTAATTTTTGAAATAAACTAACAATATTTAGGGTTGATGAACACAGCAAAGTGTTACTTTAATTTATGAAAGCTTACTATTTTATATCATCCTTTGGCAGTTTTCTATGTGTATCAGACAAGTATCAGTTAAAATATTTGTCTTGTGGCAGCTTTCAGTGTAAATCACACAAGTATGAGTTAAAACATTGGCTTTTTCATTTTTAAGTAGAGAAGTTGTTTATGTGATATATACTATTTGATTAATAACTAAAATTATGATTAATAATGTTATATTTTTATTTAATATTATGTTGGAACATTATTAAATTTTCAGGAATTTTATATATGCTTTAAATATTCACATGGACTTTTTATTTATAAAGCTTTAACAGAGGGTTAAAGAATCTATTTAATTTTATAACTTTTAAAATATTGTTCATTTAATTTATAACATATTAAATGAACTTAATTTTTATCATTTCACTTCTTTTCAGGTAAAAGAATAAATTCTCTGCAACAGCTTGAAATAAAAGATACTTTTCAGGATTTGACACTGAGAAAGCATGTTTGAATATTATTTCTTTAAAAGTGAGAAGACTTGCTTTACTTAAACAGCCAAGGACATGCATGGTTAAAATACAAGAAGCTAATTTGATAAAAGAGACTTTTTTGTACACTGATAAGTTAGGAGAAAATTTCTTTGTAAACTTTTGCTAAAACAGAATAGTGATTTAAGAAACTTTGAAAAAGAACAAAATTTAACTTTGCATTAGTATACTATTTGATATTAAAGCTTTTAAAACTTAGACCCATCAAATTTTATTCAACTTTAAACATAAGAATTGCTTTTCCACACACCTTCTGCACTTTCTGTATTTATTGAGGTTTTGTCCTAAATTTTACTATTTCTTAATAACTAGTCATTTCATCTTAGGACAAAATTATTTGCTGTTTCCTTAATAATAAAAACATGTTTTACATCCTTTACATATATGTTATCAAAATGATTTTGGAAACTGTCTTTAAGCAAACTTCTTACAACAAACAATTACTATTAACACTAAACAATCTTGTCAAAATAATAATTCAATTTGGCTATGTACAAATATAACCTCTTCTTAATTTCAAATACCATGTAGCGTGCAATACTAGAAACAGATTTTTAGAGGCAAGTTGGCAGGGGAGAGGCTGGCTACTAATAACTTTTCCTGTTATGAAGTTACATTTTGTTGTTATTATCAGTTCAGTTTCTGTGTCATAATGACTTTTTAGAATTAGCTATTTAAAAACATCAATTTAAAAAATGCTTCTACAAACTTCTTATAATTATTCATAACCACATAAACTATAATTATTTATCTTATGAAAAATTTTACCTTCATAGTACACATTCTCTTCTTGAATGCCACAAAAATACTTTTTATAACTTGCCATATGTATGTAAGTTTTGTCCTGCATATCTCATTTTGTTTTTATGAAAACTAGCCATTTTATTTCAGGACAAAACTCACTTTTTTGAACAAACTTATCAAAATTCAGTTATCATTCCCACAAGCCTTTTACCTTTTTAAATATTCATTTAAGTTTTACATCCTTCATTTTATCCTGTGAAGAAAAATTGACTATTTCGCCTTAGTTAAGAACTATGTTTTATGAAGACTTGTAGTAATTTCATTAATCAGGACTTACAATTTTTATCATTGTAGAGATCTTATTAGCATTTATACTTATGTATTAATATAAGCACTTATTTTTTGGCTATTTGAATAGAGCTCCCCTAGGAACTATTATCCATTAATTTAATATTACCACCCAGAGGCACCTAAATATACACTGACATTGAACAAACAAACACAAAAACAATTACACCAACAGAAATATAAAGTTCATAATGACTTATAATTGTAGGTCTAGAGTTCCTAGAATTCAAAATCTAATGTTCCCTCATTGGGGATGTATGGACAAAAGTCTATACTCTTTGAAGCAAAGTAATACTTTGTTGTTTTTCCACTTCACAATTAGCTGCTTTCAATAGTTGTTGTGTTGTAGAATTTGAGAGAGGTTCAATTATTTGTGTATAGAGAGGCCAGAACTCAGGAATGATTTTGAGAAGGAAAAATGGTTTATTGACGGCCGGCTGGACTCCGGAGCTTTCTGTTTGAATCCGGAGCCCTGAACAAGATTTTCAAATGTCTTTTATACAGAGAGGAAAGGCCAAATGGTTCCTTTGTTTCAGTTCTCAATAGGCTCAATTAGCATATGTATCTTCCACATCTTAGGTAAGCTTTTAGCTTGGACTCCTGACATTCTAGATAAGCATTTAGCATATTTTGTTTGCATTTCCCCTAAATACTTAAAGTTTATAGACCTTGCATTGTTAACTGTTTCCTGCTCACCAAGGGCAGGACTGCTGCCTTTTATCTGTTGTAAAGTGCAGAGAGAAAGATCTCCTGTTGCCTGGATAGTGTATTTCTCATGGTATACTAGTGTCTGCAGTCAGCTTTCCTCTCTCAGGGCAGTTGATGTCCTGTCTCTGCAGGAAGTTTGGTCCAGACTAATCATACTAGGCAGACATGCTTCTATGCATGAACCCAGTGAGCACCTTACCTCAAGGGCGGCTGTGATTACTAGCAGCAATGAACTAATGAACGATGAACGCCTGGAATGTAGTTACATTGGGGGCCAACCTGAAAAATTCCCTGCAGCTAGGGAGAAAATCAGCTGCCCCAAGTTTGGGCCCAAATTGCCACGGAAATGAAAAAAAAAAACATACACCAGAAGTCATATGCAGGGAGGGCCTTATCTGGCTTATTTCTCTTGATTATATATCATGTATTTTTGGATTTGGCCAAGGCCTGTGGGTAAACTTAAATTTCTCAAGTATGTTTTGTCCTGGAACAAGAAACCTTGTCCCTAGACTCACATCTTATCTACCAGCAAAAATGCAAGAAAAAGCCGTTTCCAAACTTCAAGCAAAAAGAGATAGCTTGTGCAGAGATAGCGAGGACGGAGCTATCTCTGAAGCAAGAACAGACGAGCTTTAATAAATCACTTAAGCATGCCTGTGCCGGTGGTGGAACTAATCCCCACAAGTCCTACTGCTAAGTCCCCTCTCTCTCATTAAATGCTTTGCTTAAACTGATTTCAGCTCCTGGCCTGATTTCTAAGCACCTGCGTCCCTCAGCTTCCCCCTGAGCCTAACGAAGAGTTGACGTCATCAACAGAGCGACGGAAGTTAACGCTTTAAAAAAACGGCAGCGACATCATCCAGCGCTCTGGAAGCTGTTAGAAGCTGGACAAAGACTCCATCAACTTTGAATTGAAGAAAGAGAAAAATACCAGGTGAGAAAATTTCATCCATGACCTGCCGGTCCTCTTCCCTTCCCTCTCAATGTGTCTCATGTAATGCGTGTGAGTTCTCTAGAGGGGGCCAGCAGCATGAGTCCCCCTCACTGAAGAAAAAGATTTTAGAAGAACTCACAGCTGTGAGTAAGAACCCTATGCATATCCAGGCACGGAGACCCAAGTCCATCCACAGAGACCAAGGGTGGAAAACAAGCCTTTGAGGAGTACTGGAAACAAAAGGGCCCCTCGGTGGAGGAGGGGAGGTGAACATAGGCAGAATGGCGGTAGCTAATGCCATCTAGTTACCGTTGGTGGGATTCTAATTGCAGAATTGACTTTTCTGGAGGGACTCACCTTACGGGAATAACTCCATCTGAAACCCAGAGGCAGGGTTTTCCTAGCAGGGAGGAAACCTAAAGCAGAAAAGCCTCATGAGGAAAATAGTGGGGATGCTTAAACGGAACTGCTTTGTGAGGGGAGGGTCTCAGAAACAAAATGTGCAAGGAAAATGGGGTACAGAGTGAGGAAGAGAATTTAAACAAATTACAGGAACTGGGGACAGAATTCTGCACAAAAATAAGCAAAACTGATCAACTTTCCTGCTGGAAAGAAGCCGCCAGGTTAGGGCAAGTTGTGATTATGTTTCGGGTTCTGGAGAAATGACAACCTCAAAGAGATAGGACCTTAGTTAAGCTTCAGTTTGCTGGTAGAGGGCTTAGTATAAGGGAAAACAGCTGTGGCATAAATTAATTTCTTTAACAATTTCCTCCAGTTTGATCTGGCTTTCAGCTACTGATCAAAATTTAAGGTATTGTATCCATTTTCAGTTACTGCCTGAGGTCTTGGAGTAGTACTTACAGGTTGTTTTCATAGTAGGCACATAGTCACGATGATGTCAGTTTTTCCTTGATCATCATTTTTATGTCACTCTAGATACAAAGAAATCATTTGCTATTTTACAAGTGACTGATGTCATGAATTCAAAACTCTTGAGAGCAATGAGTGCACCAGGGAGACTAAAATGAGTATTGTAAATAAAAAATGCCTGAATGCCCACCTCATGGTATGCTACTAAGCCTAGGGCCCATGATTTGAACCAGGAAGGCCTTATCTCTTTAAGCTATACGGCATGTTTTAATTTTTTCATGCTTTTGTGTTATGTGTGAGACAACTTCCCCAATAGAGTTAACTTAAGTAGAGCAAGTGGTGTTGGCAACGGCAAAATGCTTCCTTGTTCAGCCAAGTAAATAAATTTGGCAATGCTATTTTCTAAAATAAATTAAGCAAAAAAATCTAATGATTTGCTGTGCTGCTGTATAGTAGTAGATTTATTATTTTCTCCTATTGTGATCGATAAATATCTAATCCCGTTTTCATTTGTGTTAAGCATATGGCAAAGTAGCAAAAATCTGCCTAAAGAGGCAAAATCAGAATTATTAACTCCCTGTGTTCATCCTGTTTTGCTTGAGAATGTAGATTGAGGCTAGTAGTCCAGTGAAAAGTTTGATTGATTATACACTCCTAAGGGGCTGTGAGGAGACCAAGGGCACATTGCCCAGGAATTTACTAGCTATTAAGGCAATTTACTGCCCAGGGAATTGCCCTATAAAATTTCCACAATAGAAATTTTGCCTGGCAAAACATCAGTACATCCAAAGTGATCTTGTTTAAAGATCCATTACTAGGAATACTGTCACTTGTCGGTTGGATCCAAGGTTCTGTGGTATTCAGAGTATAAATGAGGAGAGGACCAAAATTTACTTGTGTTGTGAATCTTTTGCAATTGAGTACCTTAACCCTGAAAGTGGACATGCATTAAGTTAACTTATAGTTCTTGGAGGCATATGGATTATTTTAGTAAGGTTTCCATGCACTTCTGTGATATATTTAATCATCTAGACCATTTGTGACTATAGAGTGATTGATCCTGAGCAAAAGCAGTCTTTTTCTTCCCAATTCACTTTATTTTTCATATTTATTTTTAAATGCATTTTTTGTAGCTATATAGATTTAAAAAATTACAAAAATATATGAGGTTCCCATATACCGCACACCCCACCCCGCCCCTCCTCCTACATCAACAACCTCTTGCATCATTGTGACACAGTCATTGCATTGGGTGAATACATTTTGGAGCTCTGCTGCATCATGTGGATAATAGCTTACGTTGTAGTTTACACTCTCCCCCAGTACATGCAGTGGGTTATGGCAGGATGTATAATGTCCAGCATCTGTCCCTACAACATCAATCAATAACACCCCATACCAGTGTTCTTTCCCTGCCATAGTTGAATCCCTCTGTGGTCCAAACTCCTTGAAAATGAAGCATAATATATTGCCAAATTCAATTAGTAGGAAAATGAAATAGTAATGGTAGATTTAAAGATTAGAAATAGAATACATACTAGTTTAGAAAAACTAAAAGTAAAAAATAATTGGGGTATCAAAAATGAAAAATATGAAACTTTGTTTTTGAGATTTTGCCTTTTATAACTGTCATAGGTATTGCACTGTATGTATAGGGGTAAGGCAATTTCATTCTTCCTCAGGGTCTATATCCTTTAAAAAATTTTTAATATTGTCTTCAAAAAGCTTTTAGATCACAGAAAAGTCACATATACTATATAAGGCACTCGTATATATCCAGCATCAAACACTTCCCCTTCCACAGCAATGATCATTTAACATGTTCATGTTATAGTTGCTATTGCTGATGTGCAGATATTGAAACATAGCTTTCAAACATGGTTCCATTTTGGTTTACATTATGATTTATATTTTAGACTGTACAAATTTCTAAATTTTTAGTTTATAATTTACATTTTAGCTTAGAGTTTTATACAGTTGTGTATTGTAGCATTTGAGAGAAGTTTAATTATTTGAGTATAGAGAGGCTGGGACTCAGGAATGATTTTGAGAAGGAAAAATGGTTTATTGATGACCAGCCGGACTCGGGAGCTTTCTGTTTGAATTCCGAGCCCTGAACAAGATTTTCAAACGTCTTTTATACAGAGAGGAAAGGCCAAGTGGTCTCTTTGTTTCAGTTCTCAATAGGCTTTAATTAGCATATATAGCTTCCACATCTTAGGTCAGCTTTTAGCATGGACTCCAGATATTCTAGATAAGCTTTTAGCATATTTGGTTTTTGCATTTCCCCTAAATACTTAGTTTATAGTCCTTGCATTGTTAAACTGTTTCCTGGGACTGGAGCCCTTGCAATTGTCCCTAAGGGCAGGACTGCAGCCTCTTACCGTTCCACACCCACAAGTCAAACAGCTTAGGTTATCTCTGAAGAGACAAAGAGCCTTCCACCCATAGCCCACAAGTTGACATGTCCTATATCCATCATTACATGATCTTGTGGAGCACTTCTATTGCCCCCCAGTTACTGGGCTTCCATCTATTCTGTACCTTTCTCCCTCTCCCCTCAGGGCCCACAGTGACAATCAATCTTCACTGCTTGAGGGACCAGATTTACAGATACTGGCAACAATGCTGAGTGCTTGACATACTAGACTGCCCTAACCAATTGGGAGCCACCAATTCTCTCAAGGGACACAATTCCCTCTGTTTGAGAACATCAGGTTTCTCCAGGATGTGGGTATACCTTCACAATCATATAGTCTCCACCCAAGGATTTAACACATTATGACAAATGAGCATTCACACACTCCCTAGAAGCTTGCCCCTGTGTCAGATGCCCCCTTTAAGCACCTTAAACTCATAATCCTTCCTTATTATATTGTCTAAAGAGTCTTCTCAGCCTTATTCAACCATGTACCTGACAGTCTCGCATATTCAACTGTTCCCCAAGCCCTCCCCCTAATTCCCTGGGCCTTCTGACTCATCCAGCCCTAGCCCCCCTCAAACCTACAAAGCCCCACCCAATAATATTCCTGTGCCCCCATCTTATCCCTTCCCTGTACAACTACTTACCTCCACTTTATCATAGATTTCACTCATGTAGACATCAGCTCACAACCTTGCTTTCATCCCCAATTTCCTGTAAGCCTATCATCCAGTCTCTAGCTCTCTGACACAGCTTGGTTTGCTCTTTCAAAGGAGAGGTCATGCAGTATTTGTCCTTCAATGCCTGGGTCGCTTCACTCAACATAAGGTCCTCAGGATTCATCCATGTTATCCTATGTGTTTGTACTGTATTCCTTCTTATAGTTGAGTGGTATTCCATTGTATGTATGTTTCACATTTTGTTTATACATTCATCTGTTGATGGCAATTTGGGTTGATTCCACCCTTTGGCAGTAGTGAATAATGCTATGATGAACAGTGTTGTGCATACTTTGGTTTGTGTCCTTCTGTTCAATTCTTCTGTGTATATCCCCCACTATGGAATTGCTGTGTTACATGGCAAATCTGTAGCAGCTGTATCCTTCTGCATTACCACAGCAGTGGGTAAATGTTCCCATTCCTCCACATCCTCTCCAACACATTTATTTTAAAGATTGATTGATTGATTGATTGCCCCTCCTTGTAGATTGCTTGCTGTCTGCTCTCCTGTCTTCATTCACTATATGATCTTCCATGTTTGCTTGTCTCCCTATTTTGCCTCCCCCCCTTGCAGTTTGCTTCTGTCTGCTTCCTGTGTCCATTGGCTCCATGTTCTTCTGTGGTTGCTTGTCTCCCTTTTGTTGAGTCACCTTGCTGTGCCAGCTCTCTGTGGCATGCAGGTTGTTGGCTCTCCATGGCATGTGGGCCGTTGGCTTACTGTGGTGCATGGGCCTTTGGCTCTCTGCTGTGCACAAGTGAGCTTGCCTTCACAAGGAGGCCCTGGAACAGGAACACAGGGCCTCCCATATGGCAGATGGGAGCCCAACCGGTTGGGTCACAGCCACTTCCCCTCCCCAAAACTTTCAGTCTTTTGTTTTTTTAATAGCTGCCAGTCTTATGGGAGTATGATGGTTTGTCATTCTAGTTTTGATTTGCATTTCCTGAAAAGCTAGTGATTTTGAGCATCTTTTCATGTGCTTTCTAGCTAATTATAATTCTTCTTTAGAGAAGCATCTGTTCAGATCTTTTGCCCATTTGTTGAATGGGTTGCTTGTCTTTTTAATTTTGAGATATAGGTGTTTTTTTATGTGCAGGATATTAGCCTTTTATCAGATATATGGTTACCAAATGTTTCTCCCATTGGGTAGGCTGTCTTTTCACTTTCTTGACAAACTCCTCTGAAGTGTAAAATGCTTTAGCTTTGAGGAGGTCCCATTCACCTATTTGTTTTTTGGCATTTTGTTCTATGGGTGTGAAGTTCATGAAGCCGTTTCCTATTACAAGATACTGTGGATGTTTCCCTACATTGTTTTCCAAGATCTTTATTGTCTGGGCTCTTATATTTAGGTCTTTGATCCATCTTGAGCTGATTTTTGTATAAGGTGTGAGATGGTAATCCTCTTTCATTATTTTGCTTATGGATATCCAATTCTCCAAGCACCGTTTGGTAAAGAGGCCATTCTCTCCAATTGAGTGGGCTTGGTGGCCTTGTCAAATATCAAGTGACTGTATTTATGAGAATTTATATCAGAACTCTCAATTTGGTTCCATTGTTCAGTATGTCTATCTTTGTGTCAATATCATGCCATTTTCAACACTGTTCCTTTGTAGTTTGTTTTGAAGGCAGGTAGTGTGAGTCCTTCAATTTCATTTTCCCATGTAATGTGTCTTTGACTGTTTGAAGCCTCTTTCCTTTCCAAATAAATTTCATAGTTTGTTTTCCTAGTTCATTAAAAAATGCTGTGTTGATTTTTTTTATTGAAGTATGTCATTCATACATGAACACACATAAACAATAAGTGCATAGTAAAGATTGTGAACTTAAAAAATAAACACACATAGCATTTCACAGGGGTCTCATACATCACCCCTCCACCAACTCTTTGCATTGGTGTGAAACATTTGTTACAAGCTATGCTAGAGCATTGTCAAAATATTACTACCAGTTATCTATGGGATACCAATGACAGGTGATATATGGCTGACAGGGAGCTGTACAGAACATATGTCCAGGGTGCATGGTAATGTTTGGATATACTCATAGTGGCAACAATTAAAAACCACAGTAGGGGGGGTACTGGGTTTCTGGCCAGTGGTGCTCTGTCGTGGTCCCTAGGGGAGCAGCGACAGTCTCCCAGGTACAGTGGCGGGGACCGGGAGGGAGTGAGGGTTCAACAGTGAGCCCCTGATGCTAATGACTATGCTTGTGAGCTGATAAACCTAAAATAAGAACAAGGCCTAGAGCAACATTGTGCCTGGGAATTTCCTCCTGTCAGCCTTCATGTTACTCAAATGTGGCCAGTCTCGAAGCCAAACTCAGCATGTAAATGCAATGCCTTCCCTCCAGCGTGGGACATGACACCCGGGGATGAGCCTCCCTGGCAACGAGGGACCACTATCAACTACCAACTGATGATGCAACTGGAAAATGACCTTATACGGAAGGTTCAATGCGGATCAGCAGAATATCCATGTCTACATAAAATAACATGACTTTAAAATGCTGTTTGACCTAAAGTAAGGGGGAAATGGAAAGGAGAAATGAGTTTATATGGCTACGAGTTTCTAAAAAAGAGTCTGGAGGCTGGCAGAAGGATTGCCCTCATGCACAACTGAGCAGAGTCAGAGAGACAGATAAAGCAGATACAACCCCCAGATATTGGTTCCTCTGAGGGCTAAAGAGACCCATGGGAGTTATGGTCATGGCCGATGGGGTTAACTACCAGGGCAGATGGCCCCTCTTTGGAAATGGTGTTTATGTGTGACGAATCTGGACTCTGATGGGATCTCCCTTCATAAGACTTTCATGCTAATGTGCTGGAGGTGCAGTTAATGTTGGGGTTTAAGATATATTTAGGGGATTTGAATCTCTGGACTGACAATGTGATAGCCAGGTCCTGAGCCTCAACAGACTCCAGCACCTACAATCTGATCTATTGGACTTACCACACTCAGCTAAGATGGAGTTGAAGAAGGACAACCACCACACCATGGAGCCTAGAGTGATTACAACTGAAAATGGGAGGATTGCATCCAGCATCCATGTGGAATCTGAGCCTCCTCTTGACATAGAGGTGCAATGGACACAACCAATCCAATGTCCACATAGAAGAGGTGGCATTGGATTGGGAAAAGTGGACATGGTGGACGATGGGTATGGGGAAAGGCAGGAAGAGATGAGAGGTGGAGGCGTCTTTGGGACATGGAGCTGCCCTGGATGGTGCTTCAGAGGTAATCACCAGACATTGTAAATCCTCACAGGGCCCACTGGATGGAATGGAGGAGAGTATGGGCCATGATGTGAACCATTGTCTATGAGGTGCAGAGGTGCCCAAATATGTACTTACCAAATCCAATGGAAGTGTCATGATGATGGGAATGAGTGTTGCTGGGGGGGGGGGGGGAGAGGTGGGGTGGGGGGGGTGGGGTTGAATGGGACCTCACATATATATTTTTAATGTAATATTATTACAAAGTCAATTAAAAAACATAAACAATAAAAAATAATAAAGAGAAAAAAAAATATTACTACCAGTTATATTCATTATCTTACATTTGGTATATTTTTCCCCCAACCCGTCCTATTTTTTTAAATGTAGTTTTGTTATAGGTATTGGGAACCTGCAAAACAATCATACAGATGTATAGATTTCCCATAAAACTCTACCCCCTGGTGGAACATTTGTTACAGATTATGAGATAATATCATCAGGCTATTACCACCAATCATGGTCCATAGCATACATTTGACACATTTTTTCCACACACCTCCTTTATCAACACAGTATACCTTGGCATTAATGCAAGAATGTTATAGTACTGCTGTTAACCATAGTCTATAGGTAACACCAATTGTAGTTTTCCTGTGTTTCTCTGTATTCCCATCACCCTGCATAGTGATGTACATCTGTCCTAGCTAACAGAAGGACTCTCTTGCATTTGTACCCTTAACCACAATTCTCAACTGCCTCTGGGCTCACTGGGTTGTTCAGTCCCTAGATTATTCTTTAGCTTTCTTTGTATTGGTATTTACTTCCCCAGACTACCTTTTTCAGTTACAATCCCATTTATAAACCAGTTGTTACTCACTATAATGTGCTACTATCACCTCTATCCATCTCCACACTTTTACAGTCAAGTTCATTAAAACTTCTACATACATTAGACATCTATAGTTCTTCTCAACCCTACTCTTATCTCCTTATAATCTATACTCTAGGTTTTAATTCCATGTGTTTATTATTTGTATTTAGTTTCATATTAATGAGACCATGCAATATTTGTCCTTTTGTGTCTGACTTACTTTGCTTAGTATAATGTCTTCAAGATTCATCCATGTTATCCCATATTTCCCAATCTCATTTCTTCTTATTGTAACATAGTGTTCCATCATACATATATACCACAGTTCGTTGGTGGATGGATGCTTGGATTGTTTCCATCTTTAGGCATTTGTGAACAATGCCACTATGAACATTGCTGTGCAGGTGCCTATTCATATCATAGTTTTTAGTTCTCCTGGATATATTCCTAGTAGAGGAAATGCTGGATCATATGGCAGTTCTATATTTAGCTTCCTTAGGAACTGCCAAACTGTCTTCCATAGAGGCTGCACCATTTTACACTTCCACCAACAGTGATGAAGTGTTCCTGTTTCTCCACATCCTCTCCAGCACTTATTGTTGTCTGTTTTTTAAATAATGGCTATTCTATGTGGTGCTGGATGATATCTCATCGTCGTTTTAATTTGTGTTTCCCTAATAGCTAGTGATATGGAACATTTTTTATGTGCTTTTTGGCCATTTGTATTTTCTCTTTGGAGAAATGTCTTTTTAAATCGTTTGGCCATTTTAAAATTGGATTGCTTGTCTTTTATTGTTGAGTTGTATGATCTCTTTATATAGAATTGAAATTAAATGCTTATTGGATTAATGGTTTCTAAATATTTTCTGCCATTAACTGGGCTGCCTTTTCACCTTCTTGATGAAGTCCTTTGAATCACAGAAATGTTTTAAGTTTGAGGAGTTCCCATATATCCATGTTTTCTTTTATTGCTCATGCTTTTTGGTGTAAGGTTTAAGAATCCACCACCTACCAACAGGTCTTGAAGATGTGTCCCTACATTTTCTTCTAAGAGCGTTATTGTACTTACTTTTATATTTAGGTCTTTGATCCGTTTTGAGTTAATTTTTGTATAAGGTGTGAGGTAGGGGTCTTCTTTCTTTCTTTTGCCTATGGATATCCAGTTCTCCCAAGACCATTTATTGAATAAACTGTTCTGCTCCAACTGGGAGAGCTTGACAGACTTGTCAAAAATCACTTGGTTGAAGATTTGAGGGTCTGTTTCTGATTGATCATTTCAGTTCCATTTGTCTATGTGTCTATCTTTATGTCAATATCATGCTGTTTTTACCACTGTAGCTATGTAAGATGATTTAAAGTCTGGAAGTGAGAGTCCTCCAACTTCACTTTTCCTTTTTAAGATGTTTCTGGCAATTTGGAGCCTCTTACCCTTCCAGATAAATTTGCTGATTGTGTTTTTCATTTGCTTAAAAAATGCTGATGGAATTTTTATTGGGATTCCCTGCAATCTGTATATCAATTTGGATAAAATTGATATCTTAATGATATTTAGTCTTCCTATCCATGAGCATAGAATGTTTTTCCAATTATTTAGTTCTTTTTTTATTTCTTTTAGCAGTGCATTACAGTTTTCTGAATACAAGTTGTTTGCATTCTTGGTTAACTTTATTACTAAATATTTTATTCTTTTAGTTGCCATTGTAAATGGAATTTTTTCCTGACTTCCTCCTCAGATTGTGCATTTAAAATTTTTTTTTTAGTTAATAGATCACAAGGGATGTTACGTTAAAAAACCTTAGAAAGAACATGAGGTTCCCATATAACCCACTCCCCTCTCCGCACCACATTATTTTTGTAAATTGTATATTTGAAGATATATACATCACAAAAATATGTTACACTAAAAAATATGAGGTTCCTGTATACCCCCCCACCCCACTTCTCCCACACCAACAACATCCCTCATCGTTGCGGCACCCTCATCGCACTCATTGAAGACATTTTGGGGCACTGCTGCACTACACAGATAATAGTTTACCCTGTAGTTTGCACTCTCCCCCAGTACATTCAGTGGGTTATGGCAGGATATATAAAGGTCAGATGCTCTGACCCTGCAGTATCATTAAAGCAACTCAAAATCTGAAAATTGCCCCCACATCACATCTCTTCTACCCTCTTCCTGTCCTCAGCAACTACTGCGACCATGTTCTCCTCGATACTAAAATTTCTTCGATTTCTCATCACAGTAGTTTTATAGTAGAATATCAGTAAGTCCACTATAGTCCATATTTTATTCCTCCATTATGTGGACTCCAGGATGGTGATGTCCCCTCCACCTCTAGATCAAGAGGGGGCTTAGATTACACAGTTGATGTTTATAACTGTAACTACTATAAAAATACCCAACATACCTTGTAACATATTTATGTTCCCTACATACTTGCCCTGGAGAACTCCTCCCCACCCATGTGCCCCCCATCAATAACACCCCACACTGGAGTTCCTCCCCTGCCACAGTTGAACCTCTCTGTGATCCAAAACTTCTTCAACAATGAATCTTAATATATTGCCAAATTCAATTAATAGAAAATTGAAATACAGTGATGGGTTTAAAGTTTAGAAATAGAATACATAGTAATTTAGAAATACTAAAATAAAAATAAATTGATGTATTAATAAAATGAAAGATATTATAAAGCTTTGTTTCTAACATTTTGCCTTTCATCACTGTAGTAGGTGTTGCCCTGTATGTACAGTGGCAAGACATTTTCATTTCTTCCTCAGTGTCCACATCCTTCCTTTTTTTTTTCTAATTTTTTATTTTGTCTTCAAAAAAGTTTCAGATCACAGTAATTCACATACACAGTATTGGGGACTCCCAGATATCGAACATTAACCCTTTTCCCCTTTCCCCAGCAATGATCTCTTTACATATTCATGTTATATTTGCTGCAGGTATGTACAAATTTTGAAACATAGCTATCAAACATGGTTCCATTTTGGTTTACATTAGTTTCTATTTTAGACTGTACAAATTTCTAAGTTTTCAGTTTCCTTATGTTTTACACTATAGTTTACATTTTAGTTTAGAGGCTTTTATACACTTTAGATGTAAGTTGACATACCCATCATTGCATAATCTTGTGGAGCGCTTCCATTGCCCCCCAGTTCCCTTCTTCCGTCCATGCTATATCTCTCTCCCCCTCCCCTCAGGGCACACTGACACTCAGTCTTCACTACTTAAGGAACCAGATTTACAGATACTGCAGCAATGCTGAGGGCTTGACATATTCACCTGCCCTAACTAATTTGGAGCCAGCAATCCTCTTGGGAGACACAATTCCCTCTCTTTGGGAACATCAGATCTCCCCAGGATGTGGGTACACCTTCACAATCATTGTATGGGTCTCCACCCAATGTTATAACACACTATGACAAAATGATCACTCACATACTCCCTAGTAGCTTGCCCCTATACCAGATGCCTTCCCCTTAAGCACCTTAAACACGTGATGCTTCGTTATTATATTTTCTAAAGAGTTTTCTCAACAGTATAGTTTCAACCATATACCTGACATTCCCCCATATTGAATGGTTCCCCCAGCCCTCTCCCCAATTCCTTGGGTATTCTGACCCATCCTCCCAAGCCTAACCCCCTCAATCCCACAAAGTCCCACCGAAAGGTATCCCTGTGCCCCCATCTTATTCCTTCCATATAAAAATACTTAACCTCCAGCTTGTCATAGACTTCACCCATGTAAGTGTCAGCTCACAACTTTCCTCACCCCCCAGATTCCTTTAAGCCTATCTTCCAGACTTGAGCTCTCTGAGACAGCACAGTTTGCTTGTTTCATATCAGAGAGGTCATGTAGTATTTGTCCTTCAGTGTCTGGCTTGCTTCGCTCAATATAAGGTCCTCAAGATTCATCCATGTTATCACATGTGTTTGTATTATATTCCTTCTTATAGCTCAGTAGTGTTCCATTGTATGTACATATGACATTTTATTTATCCATTCATCCATCGATGGGCATTTGAGTTGATTCCTTCTTTTGGCAATTGTGTATAATGCTGCTATGAACATTGGTGTGCATATATTGGTTTGTGTCCGTATTTTCAGATCTTCTGGTTATATACCCAGCAGTGGAATTGCTGGGTCATATGGCAAATCTATAGCTAACTTTTTGAGAAACCGCCAAACAGTCCTCCAGAATGGCTGAGTCCATTTGCATTCCCACCAGCAGTGGATGAGTGCTCCTGTTCCTCCACATCCTCTACAGCACTTGTTGTCTTCTTTTTTTTTTTAATAGCTGCCAGTCTTATGGGAGTAAGATGGTATCTCATTATAGTTTTTTTTGAAGAGTTTTTTATTTATTTATCCCCCCCCCCCCATTGTGTGTTCTCTATGTCTATTTGCTGCATCTTGTTTCGTTGTCCACTTCTGTTATTGTCAGCAGCACGGGAATCTGTGTCTCTTTTTGCTGTGTCATCTTGTTGCGTCAGCTCTCCGTGTGTGCGGTACATTCTTAGGCAGGCTGCACTTTCACGCTGGGCAGCTCTCCTTACAGGGTACACTCCTTGCGCGTTGGGGTCCCCTATGCGGGGGACTCCCCTGCGTGGCACGGCACTCCTCGCGTGCATCAGCACTGCGCATGGGCCGGCAGCATACGGGTCAAGGAGGCCCAGGGTTTGAACCGCCGACCTCCCATGTGGTAGATGGATGCCCTAACCACTGGGCCAAGTCCGTTTCCCTCATTATAGTTTTGATTTAAATTCCCCTAATAGCTAGAGATTTTGAGCATTTTTTTCATGTGCATTTTAGCCATTTGTATTTCTTCTTTGGAGAAGCATCTGTTCAGATTTTTTCCTATTTTTTAAATGGGTTGTCTTTTTATTTTTGAGATATAGGAGTTCTTTATATATGCAGGATATTAGTCTACTATCAGATATATGGTTACCAAATATTTTCTCCCATTGTGTAGGCTCTCTTTTCACTTTCATGACAAACTCCTTTGAGGTGCAAGAGGCTTTAATTTTGAGGAAGTCCCATTTATCTATTGGTTCTTTTGCTGCTTGTGCTTTTGGTGTGAAGTTCATGAAGCCATTTCCTATTACAAGGTCCTGTAGGTGCTTCCCTATGTTGTTTTCCTAGGTCTTTATGGTCTTTGTTCTTACATTTAGGTCTTTGATCCATCTTAAGTTGATATTTTTATGAGGTGTGAAATAGTAATCCTCTTTCCTTCTTTTGCATATTGATATCCAGTTCTCTAGACACGATTTGTTGAAGGAGCCATTCTCTCCCAGTTAAGTGGGCTTGGTGGCCTTGTTGAGTATCAGATGACTGTATATATGAGCATCTATATCAGAACTCTCTATTCAGTTCCATTGCTCAGTGTTTTTATCCTTGAGCCAATACCATGCCATTTTCACTACTGTAGCTTTGTAGTATGTTTTGCAGTCAGGTAGTGTGTTTCCTCTGGTTTCATTTTTCTTTTTCAATTTTTCAATGTGTCTTTGGTTATTAGGGACCTCTTTCCTTTCCAAATAAATTTCAGAGTTTATCTAGTTCCTTAAAGAATGCTGTGTTGATATTTATTGGGATTGCATTGAATCTCTAGATCAGTTTTGGTAGGTTAGGCATCTTAATAATATTTAGTCTTCCTATCCATGAACAGGGAATATTCTTCCATTTGTTTAGGTCTTCTTTGATTTCCTTGAACAGTTTTGTGTAGTTTTCTGTGTTTACGTCTTTTACATCTTTGGTTAAATTTATTCCTAGGTATTTGATTTTTTTATTTGCTATTGTAAATGGTATTTCTTTCTTGATTTCCTCCTCAGATTGCTGATCATTGGTGTACAGAATGCTACTGATTTTTGTACATTGATCGTATACCCTGTGACTTTACTGAACTCACGTATAAGTCCTTAGAAGCTTATCTGGAGACTTCTCATGATTTTCTATGTATATTATCATGTCATCTGCACATAGAGAAATTTTGACTTCTTTCTTTCCAGTTTGGATGACTTTTATATCTGGTTCTTGCCTCAGTGCTTGAGCAAGTACTTCTAAAACAGTGTTAAAATAGAAGGGGTGATAGTGGGCATCCTTGTCTTGTTCCTGATCTTAGAGGGAAAGATTTTAGGATTTCACCTTTGTAAATGATGTTGGCTGTGGGTTTTTCGCATATACCCTTTATCATATTCAGAAAGTTTCCTTCTATTCCAATCTTTTGCAGTGTTTTTATCAAGAAAGGGTGTTGTATTTTGTCATTCTGCATCTGTAGATAGGATCATGTGATTTTTTCCCCCTTCATTTTGTTTATATGGTGTATTATATTAATTGGTGTTCTTATATTGAGCCATTCTTGCATACCAGGAATGAAGCCTACTTGGTCATGGTGTATAATTTGTTTAATGTATTTTTGAATATGATTAGCAAGTATTTTGTCGAGGATGTTCACTTCTAGGTTCATTAGAGAGACTGGTTTTTAATTTTCCTTTCTTGTGGTTTCTTTGTTTGGCTTTGGTATTAGGGTAATGTTGGCGTTACAAAATGAATTAGGCAATGTTCCTTCGATTTCAATTTTTTTGAAGAGTTTAAGCAAAATTGGTGTTACTTCTTTCTGGAATGTTTTGTAGACTGCACCTGTGAAGCCATCTGCCCCAGGGCTCTTCTTAGTTGGGAAGTTTTTAATAACTGATTCTCTTTACTTGTGATTGGTTTGTTGAGACCATCAGTTTCTTCTTTTGTCAATGTACACTGCTTATGTGTTTCTAGGAATTTGTCCATTTCCACTAAATTGTCTTTCTTATTGGAATACAGTCTTTTGAAGTATCCTCTTATGATAGTCTTTATTTCAGTAGGGGTCAGTGGTAATATCACCCTTCTCATTTCTTATTTTGTGTATTTTCATCTTCTGTCTTTTTTTCTTTGTTAGTCTAGCTAAGGGTTTGTCATTTTTGATTGATCTCCAAGAACCAGCTCTCTTGTTTTGTTTATTTTTTCGAGTGTTTTCCTATTTTCTATTTCATTTAGTTCTTCTCTGATCTTTGTTATTTCTTTCTTCTTTCTTTGTGGTTAGTTCGTTTTTTTTACTAATTCCTCCAATCGTTCAGTTCGTTCTTCAATTTTAGCTCTTCTTTTTTGATGTATGAGTTTATGGCTACGAATTTCCTTCTCAGTACAGCTCTTGCTGCATCCCATAAGTTTTTTTTTTTTTTTTAAGATTTATTTTTATTTATTTAATTCCCCTCCCCACCCCCGGTTGTCTCTTTTCTGTGTCTTTTCTTTGCTGCGTCTTTTTTCTTTGTCCGCTTCTGTTGTCGTCAGCGGCACGGGAAGTGTGGGCGGCGCCATTCCTCGGAAGGCTGTTCCCTCCTTCGCGCTGGGCGGCTCTCCCTATGGGTGCACTCCTTGCGCGTGGGGCTCCCCTACGCAGGGGACACCCCTGCGTGGCAGGGCACTCCTTGCACGCATCAGCACTGGGTATGGGCCAGCTCCACACGGGTCAAGGAGGCCCGGGGCTTGAACCGCGGACCTCCCATGTGGTAGACCGACGCCCTAACCACTGGGCCAAAGTCGGTTTCCCCCATAAGTTTTGATATGTTGTGTTATCATTTTCATTAGTTTCAAGATAGTTATTGATTTCTGTTGAGGTTTCCTCCTTGACTCACTGTTTTTCTAAGATTTTGTTGTTTAACTTCCATATCTTGGTGCCAAATCTGCGTCTCTGGTCTTTGCAGATTTCCAGCTTTGCTCCACTGTGGTCAGAGAAATTATGTATGATTTCAGTCTTTCTGAATTCATTGAGGCTTTCTTTGTGGCCTAGCATGTGGTCTATCTTGGAGAATGATCCATGTGCGCTTGAGAAAAATGTATATCCTGCTGTATTTGGTTGTAATGTTCTGTATATGTCTGTTAGGTCCAGCTCCTCTAACATATTGTTCAAAGTCTTTGTTTCTTTATTGCTTCTCTTTTGAGATGCTCTATCTAATGGTGATAGTGGTGTGTTAAAGTCCCTCACTGTAATTGTAGAGGTATCTATTCCTTCACTTAGTTTCTCCAGTGTTTGCCTCACGTATATGGAGGCACCCTTGTTAGGTGTGCAAATGTTTATGATTGTTCTTTTTTTCTTGAATGATTATCCCTTTCCCTAATATGTAGTGTCCATCTTTGTCTGTCACAATTGTTTGCATTTAAAGTCTATTTTGTCTGATATTAATATAGCTACTACTGCCGTTTTCTTGTTATTGTTTGCCTGTAAGTTTTTTTTCCCGCCATTCACTTTAATCTCCTTGAATCCCTGGATCTAAGATGAGTTTCTCTTAGATGACTTATAGATGGGTCATATTTCCTCATCTAATCTTCCAATCTGTGTCTCTTAACAGGTGAGTTTAATCCACTGATATTTAGTGTTATTATTTTCAAGGAATTACTTATATTAGGAATATTTTCTTTGGATTTGTGTTTGTCTTATGTTGTTTGCCTTTTTTTCTCTTTTTGTAGTTGTGATTGTACTTACACTGTCCTCCAATTCTGTCTCTCCTGTTTTTTTCTTTCCTCCTGCACAACTCCCTTTAGTATTTCTTGAAGGGCAGGTTTCTTGTTGGCATACCCTCTTAGTTTCTGTTTATCCATGAATATTTTGAACTCTCCATCATTTTTGAATGCTAGCTTTGCTGGATAGGGTATTCTTGGTTGGAAATTCTTTTCTTTTAGTACCTTGATTGTGTCATACCACTGTCTTCTTGCCTCCATGGTTTCAGATGAGAGACAAGCACTTAATCTTATGGAGCCTCCCTTCCTTCTGATGGTTCTCTTTTCTCCTGCTGCTTTTAGTATTTTCTCTTTGTCTTGAACATTGGATAATTTGACAAGTATATATATGTCTTGGGGTAGGCCTGTTGGGAGTTATGCTGTTCGGCGTGCATTGTGCTTCCTGGACATGTACATGCGTCTCCCTCAATAGATGTGGGATGTTTTCAGCCCTGATTTCCTCCAATACACCTTCTGTCCCCTTTCTCTTCTCTTCTCCTTCTGGGATGCCTACAATGTGATATTTGTGCATTTTGCATTGTCAGTCAGGTCCCGAAGTCCCTGCTGGATTTTTTCTATCTTTTTATTGATTAATTCTCCTATCTGATTTCAGATGTACTGTCTTCCACATCACTAGTTCTTCCTCTGCCTCTTCAAATCTGCTGTTGTTTGCTTAGAGTGTATTTTTGATTTCTTGGATTGTGCTATGGATCCCCATCATCTCTATGATCGTTTTGTTCGTGGTCACAATTTCTTCTGTACGCTCTCCAAGTGTTTTCTTAATAGGCTTAATCTTGTCCCTCACTTTATTGAATCGGTCCATGATACATGTTTTGAGAACTTTAATTGTTCAATGTTCCACTTCTCTTCCTGGTTTTTAGTTTGGTCACTGGACTGGGCCATGTTTTCCTGATTATTAGTATGGTCTGTAGTTTTTTGTTGTTATCTGGTCATCATTTTATCTTGTTTTTTATTCTGTTGATTATCTTCTTATTCTGGTCTTGTGGTTTAATTATTTGTTGTTTTTGTGTGTGTCTTAAGACTCTTCTTTGTTACTTTTTTCTTCTTATTCTATTTCCTTGTTGTTGACTAGGTTCCTTGAAGGAAAATATTAGGTCCATAGACAGCAAAAGGGGTAAGAAAAGAAAAATAACATAGCAGTATTGGTAGTGAATGTTTGCAGAAGAACCATGTGAGATCTAGGAGAATGGATATAGAACTCATGGAAGCTGTGTATAGTTACAACTGTAAAAAAGTGGAGTACCTATAATATATTAAACTGAATATTGGGATGAATGTACAATGAATTCAAAGGTCAGTGTGGTCAGGATAGAGGGAAAAAGAAAAGGGAGGACAATAATATAAAGAGTGAATAAATGATAGAGAACAGATTCGAGGTATTAGAGATAAAAAGTCAAGAATATTGGGGGCTAAACAGAGAGAGGTGGGATTTAAGAGAAGCAGGAAGTGGTGGAGGAGAGAATGATGTAAAGGGGATTGCTTTGGTAGCCAAAATCAGTATGCAGAGAAAAGAGAAAATTGAGGATGAGGAAGCATAGCAAATAAGAAATGTTGCCTGCAGCACTAATATTAAAAAAAAAGAAAAAAATGGAAAAAGAAAGAATAAAAAAAGCAGAAGAAGAAAAAGAGAAGGGAGAAAAAAAGGAAGAAAAAAAAAGATGGTGGTGGGGATAAAGAGGAAGAAAAAACAAGAAGACAAAAAGACCTGACAAGGACTCAGGCAAAGAATCCTCTTTGCATTTGAATAAATGCCTTAGGGGTCTGACCTTCCCCTTTTTTCCCTTCCTCACTTTCCTCTCTCCCAAGGCAGCAGGAAGGCTGCATAAAGGCTCCTGTAGGAAATTCAAATGGGTACTTGGTGAACCAACTCACCTGAGAAAATAATGACTCTTAATTTCTTGAGAGAGAACCTACCTCTTGTTAGAAACCCTAAATATGCTATTAGAAGCCTGTAAAGCACATCCTATTGTCCCTCTCCCTTAGGTGTGCTACAAGGAGGCTAGTTAATTTTATGACTCCACCTTCTCTGAAACCAAGTTTCCTATATCATGGTGTTTAGGTAAATTGGGCTCTCACTGGATTCACCTCTCCTCTCTTCCTAGACTCTCTGGAAATCGGCTGATATGCTCCTCCAAACTCAATAAAAGGGGGGAACCAGAAAATTGAACCTCCACTCCTTGGCCCCTCTTCACCTCCCACCTAAACCCTCCCACTCCCAGAGTTAGTCCATGATGGGAGGGGTAGGGCAATGCCAGATTTTTGGGAGTGCTGGACTTGGGAAACAGAGGCTCAGAAACATGAGGACTCGGAGTATGTAGGTCTGTGAAATGTGGGCCATGGGAGTTCAGGGGACACAGGTTTGGGGTTCACACATTTGGGAAACATGGGGCTTGGAATCTCCGCTCTAGGGCCAGCAGTTCTCAGTGAACGCTGTGGCCCTTAGCCCTAGGGGGAAGACTTCCAAGTTCAGTGTTAGAAACCCACAGTTCTATCTTGAGCAAACACCACTTCTGCTTCAGTCTTGCCAGATTGATGTCCAGACACCTCCTGCCCTGCAGGTTCCCAAACCAACCTGGTCTGGTATGACACTGTCACCACACAACCGGTCTTTTGTAAGAGAAATGATGATGGTGTACTTACTCAAATGCCATCTTGCCCCACGTTCAGATTGCGCATTATTAGTGTATAGAAACACCACTGATTTTTGTGTATTGATCTTGTATCCTGACACTCTACTGAAATCATTTATTAGCTTTAGCAGCTTTGTTGTAGTTTTTTTTTTTTTTTTTTTGGATTTTCTAAATATACAATCATATCATCTGTCAGTAGTGAAAGTTTTAATTCTTCCATTCCAATTTGGATGCCTTTTATTTCTTTTTCTTGCCTGATTAGCTATATAACCTCTAGCAATATATTGAACAACAGTGGTGACAGTGGCACCTTTGTCTTGTCCCTGATCTCAGTAGGAAAGCTTTTAGTTGTTCACCATTGAGTACAATGTTAGCTGTGGGTTTTTCATATATGGCCTTTATCATGTTGAGGAAATTTCCTTCAATTCCTACTTTTGAAGTATTTTTATCAAGAAAGGATGCTGTATTTTGTCAAATGCCTTTTCTGTGTCAATTGATAAGATCAGGTGATTTTTCTTGATTTATTAATGTGGTGTATTATGCTGATTGATTTTGTTGTGTTGAAACAGACTTGCATGCCTGGAATAAAATCCACTTGATCATGATGGATAATTGTTTTAATGTGTTGTTGGATTCAATTAGCAAGTATTTTATTGAGGATTTTTGCATCTGTATTCATTAGAGAAATGGGTCTGTAATTTTCCATTTTTTGTAATATCTTTATCTGGCTTTGGTATTAAAGTGATATTGGCTTCATAGAATGTGTTTGGTAGCATTCCTTCTTGTTGAATTTTTTGTAAGAGCTTGAGTAAGATTGGTATTAAGTCTTCTTTGAATGCTTGATAGAACTCACCTGTGAAACCACTGGTCCTTGGCTTTTCATTTTGGGGAGTTGTTTGTTGACTATTTCAATTTCTTTACTTGTGATTGGTTTGTTGAGCTCTTCTATTTCTTCTAGTGTCAACGTAGATTGTCCATTCCTAGGAATTTTTCCATTTCATCTAAATTGTCTAGTTTTTTAGCATAAAGTTGTTTATATTGTCCTCTTATGATCTCATTTCTGTTGCATCAGTAGTAAGATTCCCTTTTTCATTTTTTATTTCATTTATTTGCATCTTCCCTCTCGTTTTCTTAGTCAGTTTAGCCAAGAGTTTGTTGACTTAGTTAATCTTCTCTATTGTTTTTTGTTCTCAATTTCATTTATTTCTGCTCTGATATTTGTTATTTCATTCCTTTTACTTGCTTTAGGATTAGCTTGCTGTTCTCTTTCTATTTCCTCCAGCTGTGTAGTTAGGTCATTGATTTTAGCTCTTCTTTTTTTAATGTAAGCATTGAGGGTTATAAATTTTCCTCTCAACACTGCCTTCGCATCATCCCATAGGTTCTTCTATGTTGTATTCTCATTGTCATTTGTCTCAAGATATTTATTGATTTCTCTTGAAATTTCTTCTTTGATCCACTGATTAAGAATGTGTTGTTTAATGTCCGTATATATGTGAATTTTCCCTTTATTTCCACTTGTTGATTTCCAGTTTTACTCCATTATGATCAGAGAAAGTGCTTTGTATAATTTCAATTTTGTTGAATTTATTGATATCTGCTTTGTGTCCCAACATATGGTCTATCCTGGAGAGACTCATGAACACATGAAAAGAATGTATATTCTGCTGTTTTGGGGGCTGTGTTCTGTATATGTCTGTAAGGTTTAGTCCATTTATCATATTATTTAAGCTCTCTGTTTCTTTACTAATCTTCTGCCCAGGTGTTCTATCCTTTGCTGAGAGTGGTGTATTGAAGTCTCCCACTATTATTGTAGAGTTGTCTATTTCTCCCTTCAGTTTTGTCAGTGTTTGCCTCATGTATCTAGGGGCATCCTGGTTAGGTGCATATATACTTATGATTATTATTTCTTCCTGGCGAATCATCCCTTTTATTAATATGTAATGTCTGTCCTTCTCTCTAAAAACAGTTTTGCTTTGAAAGTCTGTATCATCTGATATAACTATTTTTTTGGTTATTGCATGCATAGAATATCTTTTTCCAGCCTTTCATTTTCAACTTACTGGTATTCTTGGGTCTAAGGTGAGTCTCTTGCAACTCCATATAGATGGCTTATATTTTCTTATCCATTCTGCCTATGTCTTTTGATTGGGGAGTATAATCCATTAACATTCGATGTTATTACTGTAAAGGCAGTTCTTTTTTCATCCATTTTGATCTTTGCATTTTGTTTGTCATTTTATATTTGACACTTGTAGTTACTATTACAGATACAGTTGTCATTTATAGAGTTTCTTCCAGGCCTCTTTTTCCTGTCTTTTCTTTTCAGGTTTTAACAGTCCCTTTAGTATTTTTTGGAAAGCTGGTCTTTTTGTTATGAACTCTCTCAATTTCTGTTTATCTGTAAATATTCTAATCTCACCCTCATTTTTAAAAGACAATCTTGCTGGGTATAAAATCCTTGGCTGGCAGTTTTTTCTCCTGCAATATCTGAAATATATCATATGAGTGCCTTCTTGCCTCCATGATTTCTGATGCGAAATCGGCGCTTAATCTTATTGCGTATCCCTTATATGTTATGCATTGCTTTTCTCTTGTTGCTCTCAGAATTCTCTCTTTGTCTCTGGCATTTGTCATTCTGATTAGTATGTGTCTCACAGTTGGTCTATTTGGATTTCTTCAGATGGGCATACGTTGTGCTTCTTGGACATGGATATCTATGTCCTTTGATAGGGTTGGGAAATTTTCCACCATTATTTCTTCAAATAGTCTTTCTGCACTTCTTTGCTTCTCTTCTCCTCCTAGGAAACCCATGACATGTATGTTTGCATGTCTCTTGCTGTTATTTAGTTCCCTGAGACCCTGTTGAACTTTCTCCATTCTTTTCTTCATTTATTCTTTTGTTTGTTCCCTTTCAGAGGTCATGTCTTCAAGCTCACCGATCCTTTTTTCTGCTTTCCCAAATCTGTTATATGCCTCCCATGTATTTTTTATTTTATTTATTGCTTCTTTCATTCCCATAAGGTCTGCTATTTTTCTGTGTATGCTTTCAAATTCTGCTTTGTGCTCATTCAAGGTCTAGTTAATATCCTTAATCACTTTAGCCATCTCACTGAATTTATTAAGAGATCTGTTTGAACATCTAAGATTAGTTGTCTCAACTCCTTTATGTCATCTGCAGGTTTATCTTGTTCCTTTAACTGGGCCATCATTTCCTGTTTCTTGGTATGGATTGTTATTTTTTGGTGTTTGCACATCTGGCTTGCTAGATGTATTTATTCTGGGTGCAGTTTCTCCCTTTAGTTTAGGGATTTATTATCTTTTCTCCCTTTCTGGTTGTGTAGTAGGAACCAAGGATTTAGTTGGTGCTGCAAGCTATGGAGGCTGAAGCTGCCCACGTTGCCCCAGGAATTGATGAAATTTCTCCCAATTTTGTCCTCTCTCAGGGATAGGGACAGAACTGTAGCCATGTATTATAATCCCAGTTTTGCACAAGACTGTCTGTAGTCACCCAGAGGCCCTGATTAAGCTTCGCACCCCTTCCTCCCCTACCTTAGGCAGGGATGGAGCTATACTTTTGGTCAGCAATCTATGCTGTGTGGGTCCAAAATGACCACAGTTGCTCAGTAAATTGATGTATCACCAGACCCTGTCCCTACTTGGAGTGGGAATGGACCTTCTACTGTGGCCAACAATCTAATCTCTGTGGGTCAGATATGCTTGAAGTTGCCCAGAGAGGCTTAGGGAGTGCTGTCCCTTCTGCCCTTTAGGGGATGGGAACAGAACCACAGATGCTCAACAGTTAAGTCCTCTAGGTTGAAATTACCTATCATTGCCTGGAGAGGCTGAGAAAGCACCAGGTACCTCCTATCCTATTGGGTGGCAGAAGTGGTTCTATGGGTGCTCAACAGTTCAGTCCCTTTAGGCTGAGAATACCTGCTATTGCCTGGAGAGTTTGAGGAAACACCAGCCCCCTTCTATCTTATTAAGGCATGGGTTTGGATCCACAGACACCTGACAGTACAGACCCTGTTGACTGATGTTCCCACCATTATCCAGAGAGGCTGTGGAGACACCAAAACACTCCTATCCTTTTGGGGGTGGGGATGGATTCATAGGCATCCAATAGTCCATCCCATGGAGGCTGAAGGTCTGCTATTGCCCAAAAAGACTGTGGAAAGACCAGCCCCTTCTTTCCTATGGGGGGGTGGTGGTGAGGTTGCATCTATAAATACCCACCAGACCAGGCTGTGTGGGCCAAAATCTCCTGCAGTTACCCAAAGAGGCTAGGCAAACACAGTCCATCTCTTTTCCTATTGGGAATGGAGGTGGAGCCACACGTGCCCAATAGCCAGACTTGTGAAGCCCCAAACTGTTGCCCTGAGAGGTTGAGGCAACACCAACCCCGTCCTATCCTGTTGGGGAACAGAGGTGGAGATGGGCTAAAAGGCACTGAACAAATCTCTGTGGGCTGAAAATTCCTGCCATTGCCTGGAGAGGCCGAGGATACCTAGCTCCTCCCCTATTCTCTTGGGGTGCAGGGATTCAGCCCCAGGTGTCTGACTATTCATCTTCTGCCAGCAGAGAGCACTTGCAGTTGCCTGGAGAGCCTGGTGCAGGTCCTGCCAGCTTCCTCTCTGCTGGAGGTGGGGGTGGAGCCCAGGCTAGGGCTGCAGTCCAATCTTGGTGGAAAGAAGCCTGTCCCTAACTTCACTGGATTACAGTCAGCGAGGCTCCCCTTCATGCTGGGGGCAGAGTCAAGATGGCAGCTACTGGACTCTTTCCCACTTGACAGGCTCAGGCTCCAGCTGGCTCTAGGATTATGCTTTAACCAGCTGAGTCCACTAATCAGTATCTGAGGTCAGTGGACATTTGTCTCTTTCTCCACTGTTTATGGGAAATGGAGTTTTCTACACCAGCCATGGAATAGTTCCTGAGGCAGCTTGTGCCCCTAGGGTAGGATGGGCACCAACCTCTGCAGGATGGCTTGCTGCTTCCCAGGGAGGCAGTGCAAGTTCCCCCAGCTTCTTCCCTGCCAGAGGTGGGACTGGGTTTTAGGCTAGACCTCCAATCCTACCTGGGTGGAAAGAAGCTGTTCCTTACAAGTGCTGATTTTCAGTCAGCACCACTGTGTTGATTTTTATTGAGATTGCTTTGAATCTGTAGATCAGTTTGGGTAGGCTAGATATTGTAATGATATTTAGTCTTCCTATCCCTGAACAGGGAATATTCATCCATTTATGTAAGTCTTCTTTGATTACGTTGAACAGTGTTGTGTAGTTCTATGTTTAAGTCTTTTGCATCTTTAGTTAAATTTATTCCTAGGTACTTTACTTTTTAAATTTGCTATTGTAGATGGTATTTGTTTCTTGATTTCCTCTTCAGGTTGTTCATTATCCATGATGCAACTGTTTTTTGTGCATTGATCTTATATCCTACAACATTACCAAAATCATTTATAATTTCTGGAAGCTTTGTTGTAGACGTCTCAGGGTGCTCTATGTAAAGGATCATGTCATCTACAAATAGTGAATTTTAACTTCTTCCTTTCCAATTTGGATGCCGTTTATATCTGGTTCTTGCCTCAGTGCCCAGGGAAGTCTTTCTAACACGAGATTAAATAATAGAGGTGATAGTGGGCATCCTTGTCTTGTTCCTGATCTTAGAGAGAAAGATTTTAGGGTTTCACGATTGTAAATGATGTTAACTGTGGGTTTCTCATGTAAATCCTTTATCACATTCAGAAAGTTTTCTTCTATTGCTATCTTTTGCTGTGTTTTTATCAAGAAAGTGTTCTGTATTTTTGTGAAATGATTTTTCTGCATCTGTAGATATCAGGTGATTTTTTCCTTTGATCTGTTTATGTGGTGTATTATATTAATTAATTTTCTTCTGTTGAACCTTCCTTGCATACTGGGAATGAATCCCACTTGGTCATGATGTAAAATTCATTTAATGTGTTGTTGAATACAATTAATTAGTAATTTTTACATATATTTTTAATTAAATTGTCTTTTTTATTGATATGTAGATCCCCAAATTGTTACATTAAATAATTTAAGAGGTTCCTGCATTCCACTCACCCCCCAATTAGCAAGCCTTTTTTTTTGAGCATTTTCACTTCTAGATTCATCAGAGACATTGGGCTGTAATTTACCTTTATTGTGGTGACTTATTTTGGCTTTGTTATTAGGTTATGTTGGCTTCATACAAGGAGTTAGGAGACATTCTACTCTTTTGATTTTTTGAAAGAGTTTAAGCAAGATAGCTGTTATTTCTTTCCAGAATGTTTGGTAGAATTGACCTATGAAGCTGTCTTGCCTAGGGTTCTTCTTAGTTGGGAGGTTTTTAATGACTGAGTCTATCTCTTTTTATGTGAAGGCTTGTTAAGATTACGAATTTCTTTTTTCATCAATGTAGGATACTTATGTGTTTCTAGGAATTTGTCCATTTCATCTAAGTTGTCCTTCTTGTTGTCATATAGTTTTTTAAACTATTCTCTTACAATATTCATAATTTCTGTGTGGTCAGTGGTGATATTATCTTTCTAATTTCTTATTTTGTGTATTTTTTAAAAGATCTATTTATTTCATTTATTTGTTTCTCTCCCCTCGCCCCCAGTTGTCTCTTCTCTGTGTCTGTTTTCTGCGTCGTCTTTGTCCGCTTCTATTGTTGTCAACGGCACGGGTATCTGTGTTTTTTTTTTTGTTGCATCATCTTATTGTGTCAGATCCCCGTGTGGGCGGCACCATTCTTGGGCAGGCTGCACTTTCTTTCCTGCTGGGCGGCGCTCCTTATGGGACACACTCCTTGTGTGTGGAGCCCCCTATGCAAGGGACACCCCTGTGTGGCACGGCACTCCTTGCGCACATCAGCACTGCGCATGGGCCAGCTCCACATGGGTCAAGGAGGCCCGGGGTTTGAACCGCAGACCTCCCATGTGGTAGATGGATGCCCTAATCACTGGGCCAAGTCCACTTCCCTTATTTTGTGTATTTGCATCTTCTCTCTTTTTTTCTTTGTTTATCTAGCTAAGGGTTTGTCAATTTTATTGATCTTCTCAAAGAAGCACCTCTTTGTTTTGTTTATATTTTCTACTGCTTTCCTATTTTGCATTTCATTTAGTTCTGCTCTGATCTTTGTTATTTCTTTCTTCTTCCTTTAGGGTTAGTTTGTTGTTTTTTTTTACTAATTTCTACAAGTTTGCATTTAGGCCTTCAAATTTAGCTCTCCTTTTTTGATGTATGAATTTATGGCTATGAATTTCCCTAATAGTAGAGCTTTTGCTACATCTCATGAGTTTGATCTGTTGTGTTGTCATTTTCATTAGCTTCAAAGTAGTTACTGATTTCTTTCAAGATTTCCTCTTTGACCCACTGTTTGTCCAAGAATGTGTTGTTTAACTTCCATATCTTGGTGCCTAATCTGGGTTTCTGGTCCTTGCAGATTTCCAGTTTTATTTCACTGTGGTCAGAGAAGTTCTTTATTTTTATTTATTTCTCTCCCCTTCTCCTCCCCACCCCACCCCAGTTGTCTGTTCTCTGTGTCTATTTGCTGCACATTCTTTTTTTTTGTCTGCTTCTGTTGTTGTCAGGGGCATGGGAATCTGTGTTTCTTTTTGTTGTGTCATCTTGCTGCATCAGTTCTCTGTGTGTGCATTGCCATTCTTGGGCAGGCTGCACTTTCTTTCGCACTGGGCAGCTCTCCTTATGGGGTGCACTCCTTGCACGTGGTGCTCCCCTTTGTGGGGTACACCCCTGCGTGGCATGGCACTCGTTGCACGCATCAGCACTAAGCATGGGCCAGCTCCCCATGTGGTCAAGGAGGCCCGGGGTTTGAACCGCAGACCTCCCATGTGATAGATGATGCCCTATCCACTGGGCCAAGTCTGCTTCCCAAGAAGTTATTTTTTATGATTTCAATCTTTCTGAATTCACTGAGTCTTTCTCTGTGGCCTAGCATTAGAATGATCCATGCGCACTTGAGAAGAATGTATATCCTTCTGTATTTCAGTGTAATGTTCTGTATGTCTATTAGGTCCAGCTCCTCTAAGATATTGTTCAAAGTGTTTGTTTCTTTATTGATTGTCTGTTGAGATGTTCTGTCCAATGGTGATAGTGGTTTATTAAAGTCCCCAACTATAATTGTAGAGGCATCTATTCCTTCACTTAATCTTTCCAGGTTTCCTCACCTATTTGGAGTCACTCTGGTTAGGAACATAAGTGTTTATGGTTGTCCTTTTTTCTTGATACATTACCCCTTGCCCATCTTTGTGTTTCTCAGTAGTTGTGCATTTAAAGTCTGTTTTGTCTGATATTAATATCGCTACTCCTGTCCTTTTTTTTTTGGTTATTATTTGCTTGTAAGATTGTTTTTCAGCCAGTCACTTTCAACCTTCTTGAATCCTGGGTCTAAGATGTGTTTCTTGTAGGCAGCATATAGATGGGTTACATTTTCTTATCCAATCATCCAATCTGTATCTCTTGACAGGTGAGTTTAATCCATTGACTTTCAGTGTTATTACTCTCAAGTAATTAGCCATATTGTTTGGATGTGTGTATGTCATATATTTTTGTGTTTTGTCTCTTTTTCTCTTTTTTTTTTGTTGTTTCTACGCTCTCCTCCTACTCTGTCTCTCCTATATTTTTCTTTCCTCCTGCAGAACTCCCTTTAGTATTTCTTGAAGGGCAGGATTCTTGTTGCCATACTGTCTTAATTTCTATTTATCTGTGAATATTTTGAACTCCCCTTCATTTTTGAATGCCAGTTCTGCTGGGTAGCATATTCTTGGTTGTGAATATGTTGAACTCCCCTTTATTTTTGAATGCCAGTTCTGCTGGGTAGCATATTCTTGGTTGGATTTTTTTTTTTGTGTGTGTGTGTGCCTTATGTCATATGACTGTCTTCTTGCTCCATGGTTTCAGATGAGAAATCAGCACTTAGCCTTAGAAAGATTCCCTTGTAAATGATGCATCTCTTTTCTCTTTCTGCTTTCAGTATTTTCCCTTTGTCTATATTGTTGGATAATTTGACAAGTATATGCCTTGTGGTAAGCCTGTTGGGATTTATGTTGTTGAGGTACATTGTACTTCCTGGATATGTACATCCATCTCCCTCCATAGGTTTGGGAAGTTTTCAGCCATTATTTCCTCCAAGTCCCATTCTGTCCCCTTTCCCTTCTCTTTCTGGGATGCTTATAATGTGTACCTTTGTGTGTTTTGTGTTGTCATTCAGGTGCCAGTCCCTGCTGGGTCTTTTCTTTTTATTGATCACTCCATCTACTGGTTTTATTTCAGATGTACTCTCTATCACATCACTACTACTTTCCTCTGCCTCTTCAAATCTGCTGTTATTTTCTGAGAGTGTTTTTGATTATTGGATTGTACCGTTCATTACCATCATCTCCTTATACTTTTTTGATTATGTTTACAATTTCTTCTGTATTCTCTTCAAGTGTTTTATTATCCATAATTTCTTCCTTCATTTCATTAAATTTGTCTGTGATGTATTTTTTGAGAGCTTTGATTAGTTGTTTGATGTTCTGCTCCTCTTCAGGTTTTTAGTTTGTTCATTGGATTGGGCCATGTTTTCCTGATTATTTGGTATTTTTTTGGTAATTTTTTGTTGCTGTCTGGTTATAATTTTATCTTGATGGGTTTTTTTGAGTTGATTTTCTTCTCCATCTAGTCTTAGGATTTATTTGGTGCTCTTTGTATGTGTGTGTTATGTCTCTCTTTGACACTTTGTTTTTCTCATTCTCTTTGCTTGTTGTTGTCTGAGTTCCCTTGAAGGAAAATATTAGGGCCAGGGAAGGCAAAGGAGGTAAGGAAAGCACAAGTATAATAGTAGTATTGATAGTAAATGTTAGCACAAGATAAATGTGAGGTCTAGAAGAATGGTTATTAAATGCATGTAAGCAGTGTAGAGTTAGAACAGTAAAATGTGAAGTACCTACAATGAGATGGCAAACTGAATGTAGGGAAGAATATAGTACATTTTAAAAGACCAGTGAGTTCAGGAGAGAGGGAAAGAAGAAAGAAAGTACAATAACATAAAGAGTGAATAAAGATAGGAAACAAATTAGAGAAGTTAGAAATAAAAATTCAGAAAAAAATGGAGGCTAAACAAGAAGGGGTGGAATGTAAGAGAAACAATAGATGATGGAAGATAGAAAGATGTAATGGAAAAGGGATATCATCAGTAGCCAAAATGAGTACATAGAAAAAAGAAAATTGAGGAAGAGGAAGCACATCAAATAATAATCACTGCCTACAGCACCTAATAGAAAAAAGAAAAAAAAAGGGAAAAATAGAAAGAAAAAAGGGGAAAAGAGAAAAAGTTGGGCCATGGTAGTATAAAGAGGAAGGAAAGAGAAGAAAATAAACCAACAAAAAAGACCAGACAAGCCTCAAGCAAGGAATCCTCTTGGCAAATGAATAAACTGCTTTAGGAGTCTGTACTTCCCACTTTCTCCCTTCCTCACTTCCCTCTCTTCCAGGGCAGCAGGAAGGCCATGTGAGGGCTCCCCTCAAAGATTCAAATGGGACCCTGGTGAACCAACACACCACAGATGATAATGACTCTTAGTTTCTTTGAGAGAGAGCACCTATTTGCCAGGAACCCTAAATATGCTATTGGAAGTATACAAAGCACATCCTACTATCCCCCTCTCTTAGGTGTGCTATGCATTATTAGTTAATTTTCTGACTCTACCTTTATACAGATCAACTTTCCCTATCCCAGGGCATTTATGTAAATCAGACAGACTCTCAGCAGATTTACCTCTTCTCTTTGACTGGCCTCTCCTCAAGCCAGCTGGTATGCTCCTCCAAGCTCAAAGTATACGTTAAGGAACTACACACCAAAAGAAAATGTTAGTGATTTGAAATAATTAACAAGGTGTACCTCAGTTTCCCCTGATATGCATTGGGAAAAAGGTAAATCCCCTCCCCTATGTGGCACTTTCCCCCTGGTTAAACAAAGGAGCCCTGGTAAAGGGAGGTAGACATCTTCACCCTCTGCATATCAGAGGCAGATGGAGATCTTTACTACCTCTACCTGCATATCAGAGGGAGATGGAGACAGAAACCTTCCCTGTTTATAAACGCTTTTTAAAACCTTACAGATCAAAAGAAACATCTGCTCCTGCAGCATTCCAAGAAGCCATGGACTCACTCAACTCCTTCCCACTTCCTCTCTCAGACTCTCAACCCCCGTCTTAGTAACTATCATTTCCCTGCCTAGGAAAGTTCTGTATAAATTCAAGTTCTGCCCTTCCAGGAGTGGGCTGAAGTCTCTCTTCAGACCCCCACCATGCTGGTGGGGGGGCTGAAGTCTGTTCTTCAGACCCCCTCCATTGGGAGAGCTTCTCAATAAGTTCTTTGCTTATGGTCAGCCAGTCTCCTTGTCCTAGTAAGAACTGTATTTTCTCCAACAATATCATTTATCTATTTTAATTTATAAAAAGTGTTTGGCCCAATACAAAACCAATAATTATCTCAGGAATAATGGTCTAGGTTTGTGACTCTAGTAATAGGTAAAATATTCAAAAATTTTTATTATTTTTCCTAATGTATGTTTATTATTCATGCCAGGGTTATTTGGAAGAATTTTCATGCTTAATTTTCAGTTCATAGATTAGATTTTGCATGTTTACCATTACTTTATGGATTTTTTAAAATAGGGAATATTGTTCATCCCTTCAAAGTTTGCAACCATCCTATTGTATGGAACATTTATATCATGTGTCCTTGAGTTCTTTAAAGATAGTTTTTTCTTTTTCCTAAGCCAGGAGAACAACACAGAGGAATAGATATGGCTCTTTAGATATGGCAGAAACCCCAGGGAGAGAGACAGAGCCATTCACCTGATAGTCTACAGCTGACCTTGTAGAGAGAGGCAAAGTCTAAAGAGCCTCATAGCCTATAGCTGAACTCAGGGAGGAAACAGAGGAGCTGAACCCAGAGGAACCCAGAAAGCCTGAATCTTCACAGGTGCCGGCAGCCATCTTATTCCAATACATGAAAAAGGACTTTGGTGAGGGAAGTAACTTATGCTTTATGGCCTGGTAACTCTAAACTCCTACCCCAAATAAATACCCTTTATAGCACCCAGCAGATTTCTGATATTTTGCGTCAGTACCCCTTTGGCTAACTAATATACACCCCGTGGTACAGAGAGAGTGGGGCATTTTCCTCAAGGATTTGGACAGTTAAGGTCAGCATTCCATAGGCCTGTGAGGGGTGCCTCTGCCCCCATGGATCAAGGAAGACCAGGTGGTCAATTCATAGCTCTGAGAGGGTTGAGCCTGTATGTCAAAAGTTAGGGGGAATGTTGTCTTCACATCACTGCACTAGGGGGGTTAAGAAGCTAATCCAGGGTTTGGGTAAGTTGTGGTCATCACCCCACTGCTCTCACAGGGTGAGGTCTGGAGCTAGGGTAACACCCAGCTGCTAGATGAGGGTGGAACCAATAAAATGGCCATTGGGCAAGCCTGTAGAAGGGGTGGGTTCCCATAAGGCCCAAAGGAGAAAATCTATCTTTTTAAGAATGACTTTCAGACTGTGAAATTATATGGAGTATGGTCTGCAGGATGACTGAAATCTCGAGGACCCATGACAAATGTTTATCCTTTGTCCATTTGTGTATTGGAAGCAGATAAATTGTTTTGTAAGTTTCAGAGATCTACATCCAGGATGGAAATTGCCCCAAGACAAACATTATTTCTTTAAATTGATTATGATGTGATTTAGTACCTCCATTGTTACTGATTTAAAGTTCATTTTAATATTGTAATGTCCTTTTGGAATTCAGAGAGTGGAGTTTAGCAGTTCGATATAGTTATGAATTTGAAAAATACATATTGGATTATGTTTGTAAACTGGCCTGTACCTGGGCATGATTATGTTCTGATTAGGGCTTTGATTGGGCCAAGTCATTAGTGTTTTCATTCCCTACCACTTGGTGGTCATGGCAAAGGACAGAGTTGGAGTGTTTTTAATGTTGGAGTTTGATACTGAAGTCTTAAGCTGGAACCCCAGGAAGTAAGCACACCAAGGAAAGAGAAGCAAGTCCCAGGAAGAGAGGAACTCTGAGCCAAGGAAGAAGCAAGCTCTGGGAAGAGAAGAACCTTGAGCCCAGAGAGAAGCAAGACCTGGGAAGACAGGAACCCAGGAAGCCTGAACCCCAGGAGTTGTTGGCATCTGTCTTGCTCCAACATGTGGAAGTAGACTTTGGTAAGGGAAGTAACTTATGCTGCTTGTTATCTGTAAGCCTATACCTAAATTAATACCCTGTATAAAAGCCAGTAGGCTTCAGGCATTTTGGCTGACTAATACAAAATTAGAGTTTTTAAAATAAGGAATAAAATATAAGAAATTTTAAAAATGAAAAAATTTGGAGTAATAAAAATAATGTAAAAAATATTTCAAAAATATTTGACAGTGTCTTTCATCACTGTAAGACCTGTTCGCCTGTATGGACAGCGAACATTTCCAACAATGGCTTCATAAGGAACTGCCAAACTGCCCTCCACAATGGCTTTAACATTCTACATTCTATATTCCCACCAGCAGTGGATAAGAGTTACCAATCCTTCACATTCTCTCCGACACTTGGGGCCCTCTGTTTTTTCAATTGCTTCTAGTGTAATGGGTGTAAGACAATATCTCATTGTAGTTTCGATTTGTATTCCCCTAATAGCTAGGGATATTGAGTATCTTTTCATGTGCTTTTTAGCCATTTGTATTTCTTCTGTGGAGAAATGTTTACTCAAATCACTTGCCCATTTTATAAGTGGGTTTTTGCCTTTTTATTTTCAAGGTGTAGGATTTCTTTATATGTGCTGGATATTAGGCTGCTGTCAGAGATATGGTTACCAAATATTTTTTTCCATTGCGTATGCTACCTTTTCATTTTCTTTTTTTTTTTTTTTTTTTTTTTCTGAGAAGGAAAAATGGTTTATTGATGGCCGGCCGGACTCGGGAGCTTTCAGTTTGAATCCCGAGCCCTTTTCATTTTCTTGACAAACTCCTTTGAGGTCCAAACATTTTAAATTTTGAGGATGTCTCATGTATCTATTTTTCTTCATATCTCATGCTTTTGATGTAAATTTCATGAAACCATTTCCTAATATAACATCCTATAGATGCTTCCTTACATTATCTTCCAAGATCCTTAACATCTTGGCTCTTATATTTAGATCTTTGATCAATTTTGAGTTAATTTTTATATAAGGTGTGGATTGAATGTTCCCTCTGATTCTTATAGATATGGACATTCAGTTCTCCAAGCACCATTTGTTGAAGAGACCCTTCTCTCCTATTTGAATGGGCTTAGTGCCTTGTCAAATATCAGCTGACTATATATCCAAGGATCTATACCAGAACTCTCAGCTTGATTCCATTGGTCAGTATGTCTATCTTTGTGCCCATACCATGCAATTTTGACCACTGTAGGTTTCTAGTATATTTTAAGGTCAGGTAGTGTGATTCCTCTGATTCCACTTTTCTTTCTCAATATGTCTTTGCCTATTCAGGGCTTCTTGCCCTTCAAATTAATTTAAGAGTTAGTTCTTCCAATTCAGTAAAGAATGCTGTGGTAGTTTTTATTGGGATTCCATTAAATTTGTAAGTCATTTTGCATAGGATAGACATCTAATTGATGTTTATTTTTCCTGTCTATGAACAAGAAATGTTCTTCCATTTGTTTTGTTCTTCTTTGATTTCCTTAAACATTGTTGTATATTTTTCTAAATCCAAATCATTTACATTTCTATTGATTCCTAGGTATTTGTTTATTTTGGTTGCCTTTGTGAATGGAGTGTATTCCTTGATTACGTCTTCAGGTTGTTCATTATTGGTGTACAAAAATGTCATTGATTTTTGCACATTGATCTTTTAACCTGCCACTTTACTGAACTCACTTATCAGCTCTTGAAGTTTTTTGTAGATTTCTCAGGGCTTTCTATGTATAGGATTATGTCATCAGTAAATAGTGACATTTTTACTTCTTCCTTTCCAATTTGGATGATTTTTTATATCTTTTTCTTGCCTAAGTGCTTGAGCAAGTATTTCTAATACAGCGTTAAATAAGAGCATTGAATATGGGCTTCCTTGTTTTGGGAATGGTTGCGGTATTTTGTCAAATGCTTTTTCTGTATCTATAGACATGGTCATTTGATTTTTAAATTTTGATCTGCTTATATGGTGTATTACATTGATTAATATTCTTATTTTGAAGCACTCTTGCATGCCAAGGATGAAACACATGTTCTGATGGTATATATTTCATTTGATGCAATGATGAATCTGATTAGCAAATATTTTTTGAGGATTTTAGCATCTAGGTTCATTAGAGAGATTGGTCTACAGTTTTGCTTTCTTGTGGCATCTTTGGGTTTGGTATTAGAGTGGTATCAGCATCCTAGAATGAGTTATGCAATGTTCCCTGCCCTTCTATTTTGTGGAAGACTTTAATCAGGATTGATGCTATTTCTTTCCAAATATTTGATACATACCACCTGTGAAGCCATATGGTCCTGGGCTCTTAGTTGGAAAGCTTTAAAGTCCCACAAATGCCTCCATATCACACCTCTTACAATAGTTTTGCATCTAAAGTCTCTTTTGCCAATATTAGGATAGCTACTCCCACCCTTTTCTGATTATTGGTTGCATGTAGAATTGTTTTCCGACCATTCAGTTTCAATCTCCTTCCATTCCTGGTTCAAAGGTGAGTTCATTGTAGATAACATATAGATGGGCCATATTTCCTTATCCATTCTGCCAATTTTCTATAGCTTAATTTTCAATTTGATCATGTAATTGAAAAGAATACTGCAAGGCATTTCTGGTAGTAACATTATTTGTTAATCAGACAATGACAAGGTTTTATCAAGTTTACTGGTCAGTAGTTTGGGTTGACTGTAGTTATATCAATGGTATTTAAAGTTTCTTTCCATTTTTGCTTTTCTTTTGTAAAGTACTTTAAAGCTTTCCATTTAGTAAATTGTAAGGGAGATACCCCAAAGATAATCTCGAAACACTTGAAGTTGGCAGCTGTCCACAGACTCAAGAATTAGACAGAATTAACTCTATAAAGAGTTAGCATAAGAATTAGTCCATTGGAGAAACAGATCTTTTTCTTGTGATTGTACAGTTAAGGAAAGGAGAGAGAGCATAGTAATGGGTTAAGTAATCATGCTAAGAGAATTCAATATTGAGGTAATCCTAAATAAATAAAAAAGTTTATATTATCCAGGATCCCAAGTTCTAGAAAAATGAGAAAAAGGGAATTAACAATAAACACAACCACCAATTACTAATGAATTTTTAAAAATAAATGTTTGAGTCCATCCAGAGGTTCACAAGTATACCTGAGTTCTGGATCTTTGGATGGGTCAATGGTAATAACTGCTTTTTGAGTGAGTGATGGAGAATCACCTTGTAGGATAGGTTGTGCCTTGATTCTAGTATGATGGATTCATTGTTTTAGGTCCTGTAACTTAAGGATGAGTGACAAGCAACACCCATTTGGGATTTAATTGTCCTTGTTCTTCATGTACACAGCCATACCCAGTCTCCAGGTTGGTAATTGTGTAAAGGACTATAAGTGGGGAAATTAAGATAGTTGGAAGCATGTATATTTTTGAGTTAGGATAGCTCATAAAGATTTCACATATTGTATGGTGGCTGGTTCATAACTAGATGCGTATTGCCAGCATATTCAACTTTTTGAAATGGCTTTCTACAGATCATTTCATAAGGGCTTAAACCTAGTACACTTCAAGGTGCTACTCTTATCCTCAGGAGGGATTTATCCCATTTCAGTTGTGTTTCTATGCAGGTTTTTGCTAGATATCCCCTTAAAGTTCAGCTCATATGTTGTGTTTTTACTGTGGACTGAGGCCATAAGAATAGTGTAGTCACTAATGAATGCCCAGCAACCTGAAACATCTTTGCTACTTTACAGGTGAGAGTAGCACCACTGACACAGAATGGAGAAAGGGAGTCCAAACCTAGGAATAATTTCCTCTAGTAGACATTCAACCACTTTATGGGTTGTTTCTCTTTAGCAAAGTTTCCATCCATCCTGTAAAATTTTCAGCAAACACTTAAAGATATCTAAACTTTTCTGGGGTCTTTGGCATCAGAGTAAAATCAACTTGCCAGTGTTCTCCACCCAAACTTCTAATATTGCACTCCTTTTGTTTATGTGGGGATTTGGTGTGGGGTCCAAGATATTCTTGAGTGTGAATCACACATTGGTCAGTTGTATTTTGAATCATCATAACTTGGGATCCATCAGGAACTGACTAATCCATTTTATACGGCGTTTCATATCCATAATGATTTGCTAAAAATATATTATGATGAGTTTAAGGAGTCCATCTGGGACAATAATTTTATGGATATCCTCAGGTTTATTACCACTTTCTAACCATCTTTGTTCTTTTAAACTTGTAAATTCCCCTTCTTTGTCCCTGCCAAGTTTTATTGAATATTGAAGATTCAAAAGTCTTTCAAGCTGAGGTCCCTGTTCACCTAGAAGTAACAACAGGAGCTTTGGATAAAACATGGCAAGAGTTGCATAAGGGGTTTCATTTTTGGCCACTTCTTTTGCTGCTTTTTCAGCTAGCTTATTGCATCTAGCATCTTTGCTATTATTAGATTGATGTCCTTCAGAGTGGAGGACCACCAGTTCTTTTAGTTGTAAAACTGCATCTATCATGTTTGTAACATATATGACCTTAGACTTTCCCTTTGATCCATAGCCATAACCACATTATAGTACTTCAAGGTGTAAATATGTTGTGATTTCACATTTTCTATTCTAAAAAATTGTAACATGGAACCATGTAGCATAGTAAAACCACATGTGAAATATGACTATGGATGAAATTGCACATATGAGTTTTTCATTGGAACTGAACAAATATTTGTTACTAAAAAGATTTTAGTATCATACAAAAGCACCATAATGCTAAGTGAAAGAAATGAGACAAAAATACTGCATATAGTATGATTCCATTTATATAAAATATATTCATAAGTCTATTTAAAAGATAAAATTAGATTAGTGGTAATGTAGACCTGGGGAAGGACTGCTAAGGAATGTAGAGTTTCACTTTTTTGGAGGAATGAATTATTCAAAATTTTGTGGTGATGAATGCACAACATTGTGATTAAGCTAAAACCCAGTGATTATACACTTTGAATAGATCATATAGTATGTAAAGATAGCCTAATAAAACTTTTAAATAAGTAAATACATAAATACCTGTGCAAGAATGAACAGAAGTAGCAGATATATACAGCAGGAGAAGCATAGAGTGAGAGGTGAAGAATTTTCTTGTTTGTTTTTGTTTATTATTATTACTGTGGTAATGAAAATGCTCTAATAATGATTGAGCTGATAAATGCACAACTATGTGATTATACCAGATTCCACTGATTGAAAAAAGATTGCACCTAGCAGTTGCAGGATTAAATCTTTATGTTTAATGTCTTTATTAGTATTGGTTAGAAAACTACACTCTCTCCAAGTAGCTCCATAGGCATGCAGGTGACAATAGCATATCCAGAATAGTATATATATTTGCTCTATGTCCTGCATTCAATAACAGGACACTTAAAGAACAATTAATTCACATCTTTTTGCAGAAGTTTTGTGGGAACAAAGGTCTGCTTCCCGTATTCCAGTGGGAATGACTACTGAGTAGTCTACCTTGTGCTTTCTGTGATTCATATAACTGTTCCCATTAGAGAAAATTTCTGCTTGGTGTGATAGTCGGACATCAGTCAATATGTTAGTAGACAGCTTTGGGTTCTGGGCTTCTCTATTCTTGACTTACGTCACATAAAAGAATTTAAGGGCATGCCATAGAGTAGGCAAGGAAGAAAGGAGTTTAAGAAAATGAGAAAAGTACCTAGTCTGAGGCATGGACTGTGGGCATGATCCAGAGTGAGATGTGTGTGTGGTCCCAGGCCAGGCCTTTTAAAAGTTTTGCTCTTCCCCTTCATAATGTTTGGGCAAGGCCCCTGATGTTTGCTCTTCTGATTGGTTGTCCCACCTGTTATCTCTCATGGGCCAATGGTGAGGCCTTTTGTTTGAAGGGATCTGGGGCTCCCCCTTGACCCTGAATAGGATCTCTTTCCAGTCTTGTTCCAAATGGGATTCTTGTGCCTGGTGTCTTCTGGGATCTCTCCAGCTTTATTCTTGGCAGCACTCTTCCTACATGGAGTTTCCAAATGTGCTTTCATGACCACATGTCTCTTGCCCATATTTTTTACCAGGTCTCAGCTGTGACTCATTTCCTTTCCCCCTAAACTAATGTGCCTGAAATCCAGGATTCTAGAGTATATATCAAGAAGTTACAATCACAATCATATCTGGAAGTTTTCCATTCTGGTGTTTCATGTAATTCAGGTAGTAAGTGGCCAAGTTGAGTTCATCTATAGTTTTCAGAGTGGCATTTGGATTGTTTAGTAAAATGGCTTGATATTTGCTAAAATGGGGGCCCACTTTTTGTTCTAGTGTAGTAAGAATGTAATATGGGGTGAAAACTCTTATGGGAGAGCCCAGTGAGAATTCTGATATCTGGAGAAGTTCACAGGTGGGAACTAGAGCTAGCAAGCAAGCTGGCCATACTCAGGTACAGAGTTGATCTGCTTTGATATGGAAACAATTGACCTGATATTTCTTCTAAATTCTTGCACTTATTGTCCCAATGTAATGCCTTATTCATAAACAAGCAACATAAATTCATTAGGTCAGGAGTCTCAGGGCTAGGGCTAATAGGAGCTTATCCTTAGAATCAAGAGAACATTCTGGGTTCCATTCTAAAAGATCTTTATCTTCCCCCTTTAAGACTCCATATAAGGATTTAGCAATGAGTCCAAAATTTGTTATCCAGAGCCTGTGATAGCCAGCCATACCTAGAAACCATCTAAGTTTCTTTCTGTTTGGGGGCTCTGACACTTACTGAAAGATTTCATTTTTGCTGGGCAGCAGGGCTCATAGTCCTTAAGATAATTAAAACCCAAGGTATTTTACCTGGGTTTTGAGGGAGTGCACTGGTGACTGAACTTTGACCCCTGGGAAGAGGGAGGAAAAGCCAACTAGTAGGATAAGAAGATTTTCAAACCATTCCCCTAATTTGTATTCACCCAATCTGATGCTTCCCAGCTAACATACCCTATTAACACAAGTGCTAACCTAGCTTCCAAACTCCAGTGAATGCTCCCTGGCAGAACCCAATAACTAACCAATTAGAGCATTGCAACTTAAGTCTCCAGCCCCAGGGTGGCTGCACAGTGAACCTGTATCTAGAAGAGCCCCAAAACCCTGGGCACACTTCCATTGTCACCTTGGCCAGTCTTGAGCTGTAACACTGAGGGCACTTCCTTCCTCATCCCAGCGAGACTAACAGTGTGAACTCAAGCCGTAACACTGAGCTGTAATCAAATAAATATCTTGTCACTGCAATAAGGTCACATTTCTTCATTCTGAATTCTGTTTGAACCAACAATCAAAAGTGGCAATAAAATATTTGAGTTTTCATTTCAGGTACTTTATATACTTTCTGTCAGCCTCTTTAGCATTTTTGTGTTTTGATTTGAGGCTCCCTGGGTTTTGCTAGCTATGAGTATATCAGCAGCACTCTGAAGGAAATGTCCTTCTTGGAGGCATATGCTTTGTAAGTTCTAGGACAATATCAGCCCCAAAAGAGTAGGAACATTTTTGAACACTTGTGGCAATACAGTCCAACAATGTTGTTGTTTTAGTCTGGTATTGGTATCCTCCCACTCAAAAATGGAAAGCATTTGTGATTCTTTCTCTAAGGGTATGCAGTAAAAAGCATCTTTCAATTCTAAAATAGTGACCCAAGCTTAATCATCTAAAGTCCTGACATGGAATATATAAGGATTAGATACCATTGGGTGGATGTCTTCTACCACTTGATTAACCACCTTTAAATGTTGCACAAATCTCTACTTTTGTGTGCCAGGTTTTGGGACTGGAAAGAAAGACATGTTAAAGTCTGAGAAGCAAGGTCTGATTAGATCCCAACTGTAGAACATTTTTTCTTTCATTTTTTCTTATTTATTTTTCTCCCCTCTCCTCCCATTGTCTGCTCTCTGTGTCCTTTTGCTGTGTGTTCTTCTGTGCCCACTTGCATTCTTATCAGCAGCACTGGGAATCTGTGTCTTTTTTTTTGTTTCATCATCTTGCTGCATCAGCTCTCTGTGTGTGCAGTGCCACTTTTGAGCAGGCTGTTTTTGTTTTTCATGTGAGGTGGCTCTCTTTGCAGGGCACAATCTTTGCACAAGCAGTTCCCCTATGCGGTGGACACTTATCTGTGGCCTGGCACTCCTTGTGTGCATCAGCACTATGCATGGCCCAGCTCACCATACAGGTCAGGAGGCCCTGGCTTTGATCCTGGACCTGCCATATGCTAGGTAGGCAAATGCTCTATAAGTTGAGCCAAATCCACTTTTGCCCAGATATTCTTTTTTTACCTTTACAATTAGTATAGTACCAACTTTGCTTTTGCTACAAAAACATTAAAATATTGTTAACAATAGTCCATAAAATAATTAGTTAGGTTTTTCCCATGTACCACCACATTCTTAACACCTTGAAGTAGAACACGCCTTTATTTATCTCATTAAATACAATCCTTATCTATTTCCAAAATCAATGCCATACATTCCCATCATTTTCCTCCAGCTATTTTTCAACTAACATTAATCTTCTTAGACTACTCATTTCAGCCACAATCACATCCAAAAACCAATAGTGTTTGTTGCATTCATTATAATGTGTTACTATTATTTCCAACCAATACATATTTACATTTGACCTTATTAAACATACTACATACATTGACTCTTCTCTCCCTTCTTATCCCATTCCATCTCTGAGCAACCTTCACTTCATAGTCCAGCTCCATAAATCTATACATCGTATTTAGTTCCTATCAGTGTGACCATGCAATATTCCTTCTTTTGAATCTGCCCTGTTTCTTTCAATATATCTTCAAGATTACTCCATGTTTTCATGTGCTTTCCAAATTGATTTTTTCTTAGAGCTGAATGGCATTCCATTATATGAATATAGTAAGCCTTGTTTATCCATTCTTCAGGTGGAGGACACTTAGTTGTTTCCCTCTTTTAGCAATTGTGAATAATGTCATATGAACATCAGTGTGCAAATATCTGTTTAGGTCATTGCTGTCAGTTCTTTGGATATATTCCTAGTAGTGGGATTGCTGGATCATACAACATCGATATTTTGTTTCCTGGTGAACCACCAGATCATCTTCCACAGAGTTAGAAATGTCTTATACTCCCATCATCAGAAGGATTGTTCTTATTTCTCCACATTCTCTGCAGCACTTGTAGTTTTCTGCTGTTTTTTAAAAAATGGTGTTTTCTTTTGCATTGAAAATAATTCACAATTCATACCTTCTGCTTTTGGCTCATCAGCTGCTGTTCAACTGTATTTTCTTTCCCAATGTGTAAGTGGAAAAAATATTGTAATGCCATTAGCATTTTTAAAAAAAATCCAGTTGTCATATTTTACCCTTGTTTACATTTCAAAGGTATCTAATAGGCATTTGAAAACATTTTCTGAATTGTTTTTATTGTATCATGAAAAACACAGAAGACATTACACCTATAGGAGAAAAGAGTGGACTAATGAGAAGGTCCTCTTGAACTTGCACACTTCCTGGTATTGTCTGCTGATCACTCAGTGAAAAGTGAGATGCTCTGACAGGCTGGGACACTTCCTCATCACTTAACATTTGACTTTGACACAGACATCTTCTTCACTACCCAGAGGCAAACTTGTTATTGTGCTCTCACAAGTCATATAATCAGCTAATCTTCTACATGGTTCAGATAGGCCCAAAAATTCTTGAGTCTGGTTATTTTCTGCATGCTTAACATTTTCAGACAGCATCATTCAATCACCTCCAAAATGTAAAGTCCAGGGAAAAGCTAAAGAAGAGTCAGCTAGTTGATTTATACCTTCTGAGTAGGAGGCTGTAGAACTCAATATTTGGGGAGAACTTGTTTGCTGCACTTCCCAGGACTTTCAGGAGACATAACCATGTAGCTTTTACACTTTCTCTGGGACTCGAGGCAAACAGGAATGATTCTTTCTATCACACTGAACTCTGAAGACAAAGGAAAAATGCTTCCATTTCCAGAAGTAAAATTGCAGTTGGAAATTTTCTTGTCCCACATCTAGACCCTTTTCTGGTTTGCTGTTGGGTGTATTCCATGAAATACTTCATTTCATGAACTCTGAGCAGGGGCTGGCAACTTTAAATATTTATATGCAGCTGGCAACAGCTAGAAGATCAGTAATATTTTCTGTGTTAATTGACAGAGTGGCTGTGTAAGCATATTCTAAAAGTGGTAGAAAGCCAGTCACTATAACATGATGTAAAGCATTGATATTCTCATCCTTAGCTAGACTCACAAGCTTGTGCAAAAGAAATCACTGCAAGCCATTAGGACCACCTTTTGTGCCCAGAAGATTTTGTCCTGGACACATATAATGATATTACCAAAATGTCCATCATTTTGCAGCATATTTAGCTTTCCAAGCATTTCCTGGCTGTGGGAAGAGAAGCTATGAATAAATGTTTTCACACCCATCTTCTCCTTCCTCTTCTACAGATGCTCTTCAAGATGCAGTGAGTCAGAGGTGTCCTGTGACAGTGGTGCAGGGCCCTTAGTCCTACTGTTGCTGCTCCTCCTCCTGCTGGGTTGGGTGGTGACCCAAGGGAAGGCAGGGTATGTGGCTTCCTTCTGGTCCCCCAAGGGCAGAGGCCCTATCTCATGCCACTGCACAGAGGCTTGTGCATGACCTTGGGCTGGGGCATGGTGGCAAATTCCTGTGGGGATTGTGCACAATGGGTGCTGGTTGTGCAGCCCAGCTGGCCATTGGAATCCAGAGGAAGGAGCAAGGGAGCGGCTCAAGCTGGAGGTGGATTTGCTCAACCTTGGGCAGCATGCAGGTAGAGTAGCACATGGTCCTGGCAGAGCCCAGTGGTGATGGGGAGGCAGAAAGAGGGGAAGATAGGGGAGCCACTGCTGCACATGTGGGCCCCACCCCACCACTCTTCTGTTCTTTTAATAATGGCTATACTGTATGTTGGGAGATGAGTTTTGATGTGCATTTTCCTAATAGCTAGTGATGTTGAACATGTTTTCATGTAGTTTTCATGACTTGTATTTCTACTTCAGAGAAATTTTTGTTCAATTATTTTGCCCATGTTTAAAATGGGGTTGCTCGTCATTTTGTTGATAAATTGTGTGATCTCATTATATACCATGGAAATAAATCCCTCATCAGGATAACTTTTCACAAATTTTTTTATCATTGATTAGGCTGCCTTTTTACTTTCTTTACAAAGTCTTTTGAAGAACTGAAGTGTTTAATTTTGAGGCAGCCCCATTTATCTAGTTTTTCTTTTGTTGCTTGTGCTTCGGGTGTAAGGTGTAAGTAACCAAGCCACAAGACCTTAAAGGTGTTTTCCCACATTTTCTTCTAGAAGTTTCATAGTTCTTTTTCTTTATACTTAGGTCTTGATCCATTTTTTATTAATGTTTATTTAGGGTGTGAGATAAGGTTCCTCTTTTTTAGATATGGATATTCAGTTTCCCAGTACCATTTGCTGAATAGGCAATTATGACCTATTTGAATGTGTTCAAAATTCTTGTCAAAAATCACTTGACCATAGATTTGTCTAATTATGAACTCTTGATTTGATTCCACTGGTCAATCTGTCTGTCTTTATGCAAGTACCATGACATTTCTACCACTGAAAGTCAGATGATATGCTTTAAAATTTGGAAGTGGGATTTCCTAACTATATTCTTTTTTATCTTTAATATATTTTTGGCTATTTCGGGGCTTTACATTTCAACATAAATTTGATAGTTGGCTTCTTCAATTCTGCAAAGAAGGGTTTTGGAAAATTCATTAAGATTGCATTAAAACTGCAGATCAGTTCAGATCAAATTGACATCTTAATGATATAGTCTTCCAAATGATGAACACAGCATATTCTTTCATTTAGATCATCCTTGATTTCTCTTAACAATGTTTTATAGTTTTCTTAATATCGGTCCTTGGGAAGCAGATGTGGCTCAACTGATAGATCATCTGCCTACCACCTAGGAAGTCCAGGGTTCAAACCTAGGGCCTCCTGGCCTGTGTGGTGAGTTGACCCATGCTCAGTGCTGCCACACATGAGGAATGCCATGCATGTAGATGTGTCCCCCATGTAGGGGAGCCCCATGTACAAGGAGTGCACCCTGCAAGGAGAGCAACCCAATGTGATAAAAGCACAGCCAAACTAGGATTTGCACTACACACATGGAGAGCTGACATAACAAGATAACACAACAAAAAAAGACACAGATTCCAGTGCCACCAAGAATGCAAGTGGACACAGAAGAACACATGGTGAATAGACACGAGAGCAGACAATGGGGAGGGAAGGGAAAAGAAATAAATACATAAATGTTTAAAAATAAATAAGCATGGGTCCTTTATGTCCTTGGTTAAGTTTTTTCCTAAATATTTGACTCGTTTAGTCAGTATTGCAAGTCAAATTTTTCTGGCTTCCTTCTCAGATTACTCATTAATAGTATATAGAAAGCTATTGATTTTTGCATCTAGATCTTGTATCCTGCCACTTTGCTGAAATTGTCTATGAATTCTAATAGTTTTGATGTGGATTTTTTTGGATTTTCTAAAGATAGGATCATAACAACAAATAAAATTTTCTCTTGTTTTATATTTGTATTATATTTACTTCCTTTCTTGCCTAATTGCTCTAGTTAGAACTTATAGCACCATACTGAATCACAGTGGGATAAGAGGGCATTCTTGTGGAAAAGGTTTCAGTCTTGCACCATTGAGTATGTTACTTGTGGGTTTTTCATATATGCGCTTTATCGTGTTGAAAAGTTTCCTTCTATGTCTACCTTTTGGAGTGTTTTTATCAAGGAAAGGTGCTGTATTTTGTCAAATGCCTCTTCTGCATCAAATAAGAAGATTAATGCATTAATTCTTTTTTTTTTGCATTAATTCTTTTTAAATTTACTGATGTGGTGTATTACACTGATTGATTTTCTTATGTTGAACCACCTTGCATACCCACGATATTAGTCAGCCAAAGGGGTGCTGATGCAAAATACCAAAAAACTGCTGGGTTTTGCAAAAGATATTTATTTGGGGTAGGAGCTTACAGTTACCAGGCTATAAAGCATAAGTTACTTCCTTCACCACACCAAACTCTATTTACACATGTTGGTGTAAGATGACTGCTGACATCTGTGAGGATTCAGTCTTTCTGGGTTCCTCTGGGCTCAGCTCCTCTGTTTCCTCCACAAAGTCAGCTATATAGTCTAGGAGGCTCTCTAGGCTTTGCCTGTCTCCACAAGGTCTGCTGTAGACTACCAAGTGAACAGTTCTGTCTCTTTCCCCGGGTCTCCAGCTTAAGCATCAAGCTCCATCTCAAAACTGCAACATCAGAAACCATCAACCCTGTTCTTTGCCATGTCTTTTATCTGTGAACCCCCCACCTGTGCCCTAATCATAATTCAGTCATGCCCAAATACACATCAGATTACAAGCATAATTCAATATTTCTTTCTGGAATTCATCTATTATATCAAACTCCTACACTTCACCCTCTGAATTCCAAAAAGTCATTACAATATTCAAAAAAGCCTTAAATTAGTTGTAGTGCAAGTACTAAATCATATCATAATCAATTAAAGAAATACAGTTTGTCTTGGGGCAAAGCCCTGTCTGCTATAGACCTCTAAACTTACAAAACAATTCACCTGCTTCCAATCCAAATGGACAGATATAGAATAAACATTTTCATTACAATAAGGAGAAATTGGGAGGGAAACATGAGTTGTGGGTCCTCTACAGTTCAGTAAACCTGCAGGGCATTCTCCATTAGATTTCAAAGTCGGAGAGTCATTCTTAAGATGATGGTTTCTTCTCCTTGGGGCCATATGGGGTCCCACCCTTTTCCACAGTCCTGCCCAATGGTTCCACCCTGATCAGGCATCTTGGTTCCACCATCATCAAGCATCTGGGTGTCAACCAAGTTCCAGACCTTTTCCTCCAAGAGTGTTGGGGTGATTTCCACACCTCATCCAAACTTTGGGTTAGAGTCTTAACCCCCTTGTATAGTGGTGTGAAGGCAACATTCCCCCTAATCTCTGGCATACAGGCTCAACTCTCTCAGAGCAGTGAGCTGACCACTTGGCCTTCCCTAACCTTTGGGGGACAGGTCCACCCCTCTCAGACCTGTGGGATACTACCTTAACCACCCTAATTCATGGGGAATGTTTTCCACCCCCTCTGTACTCTGGGCAGCAAAACTCTCACGGAACATCGGACAGGAACATCCACAATCTTCAACTGCTAGGGCAAACTCACCCTTCTGTGCACATGGATGGGGTTCCACTCTTGACCCATAGTGAAGTCTTAATTCCAGATCTCAGCTTCCATGGTCTTCTTCTTAAAGCTGTTTCTTCAATCTCTCCCTTCCATGTCCTTTTTATTCAAGGCTGACAGTGGTTTTGTTCATACAGCTCTCTCAAAAATCTTGTTAGTTTAGCATGCAGGAGGCAGCGGTACAAGCCCTCAGACAGTAAGACTTTCCACAAGTCTTTCCTAGATAACTGCATCTTCAATCTTGATTTACTAGTTCCAAGTTCGGTTAAGTCCTCAAATGGGGCACTTTCATCTGGGAGCTTGATTTCCAAAGGCTTGGAACTTCTGGAATCAGTCTCTGTTTTCCTTTTGCCAAACAGTTCAGTTCTTAGCATATCTCTCTCATCCAGCATTTTGCTATAAGCTGCAAGCAGAAGCCAAGCTACATTCTCTTTGGGAAGTTCTTCAGCTAAATGCCCAGGCTTGCCATATTAAAATTACCCCTCTGTACAACAGCACAAGTTAATCTTGCTAAGTTCTCTGCAACTTTAAAACATGGATTGCCTTTCCTCCAGTTTCCAATAATAGTTTCATCATTTACTTCTCAGGGATTATAAGAAGTCCCTCTAGCATCGATATTGCTATCCTCAGTCACTTCAAAGCAATCTAGGCCTTTTTCCATCAAGCATTTCACAATTCCTCCAATAAATACCCGTTACCCAATTATAAAACCATCCCAGCATTTCAGTAATTGCAAAAGCTCTTTCCCACTCTTTGATACCAAATTCTGTATTAGTCAGCCAAAGGGGTGCTGATGCAAAATACCAGAAATTGTTTGGTTTCTATAAAGGGTGTTTATTTGGGGTAGGAGCTTATACTTACCAGGCCACAAAGCATAATTTTCTTTTCTCCCCAGCTCTGTGTTTCCTCCACAAGATCAACTATAGTTGATGAGGCTCTCTAGGGCTTTGCCTCTTTCACAAGGTCAGTTGTAGACTATCAGGTTAATGACTCTGTCTCTTTCCCCAGGGCTCCAGCTTAAGGCTTCAGCATCAAACTCCAACATCACAAACCCTGACCTCTGTTCTTTGCCATGCCTTTTATCAATGCCCTAATCATAACTTAATCATGCCCAGGTACAGATAAGATTATAAGCATAATCCAATATTTCTTTTTGGAATTCATCAATTATATCAAACTACTACACCCAGTATAAAGTTCTCTTGATGATGATGTATTTTATAGGTGTTTTTTTATTTTGTTAGCAAGTATATTTGTGGATTTTTGCATCTATTTTCATTAAAGAACATGAGCTGTAATTTTCTTTTTTCATAACATCTTTACCTAGCTTTAATATTAGGGCAATGTTAGCTTCATAGAGTGATTTGGGGAGCAATACTTCCAGCTCAGGTTTTTGGAAGAGTTTGAGCAGTATTTGTATTAGGTCATCTTTAAGTGATTACTAGAATTCCCCTATGAAGCCAACTTTTCTTGGACTTAGCTTTTTTTTTTAAGAAATCAGTTTTATTTATTCATATTTATAAAGTATCTGTCCATCCACTGTGTACAATCAATGCTATTCTGTTTTGCATTTATCACTCCAATCACTCCCAGAGCATTTTCATTATTTTGATGATAATACTAAAAAACAAAACCAAGAAATCAAACAAAACAAAACTCATCACCTCTCAATCTGTCTATGCTTCCCCTGACATATATTGCTGCAATTCTTTCCTTCTCTACATTTTATGTGTGTTTATGTTTTGTAAAAACAGTCTTATATATGCAGTGTCACCCATATTCATATTTTAAATGAGGTTTCTCTATTTTATACAATCCAGTGCTACATTTTGTTAACTTTCCTTCTAGTAATATAAATGTTCTTAGGCCTTCCCTTTCAAGCTCTGTCATTTTGGGAATAATTTTGAAGCCTGTTTCAATTTCCATTTTATTTGGTTTTTGAGGTCTTCTCTTTCTTTTAGGTTCAGTGTGAATTGTTCATGTTTTTTAGAAATTTGTGCATTTCATCAATTTTGCCCAGGTGATTAGTGTAGCAGTTTGATATAGTTATGATTTACAAAAATAGATATTGGATTATGTTTGTAATCTGATCTGTAACCTGGGCATGATTGAGTTATGATTAGGGCATTTACGTCTTCACCCATGGGTGGGTGGGGATTCACAGATAAAAGGCATGGTGAGGAACAGAGTTGAGGATTTCTGATGTTGGAGTTTTGATGTCTGAGTTTGATGCTGAAGACTTAAGCTGGAACCCTGGGAAGTAAGTTCACAGAGGAAAGAGTAGTCAGCCCCAAGAAATGGTACCTTGAACCCAGAGAAAAGCCAGCCCCAGGAACATAGGAACCCAGGAGGCCTGAAACCTTGCAGATATTAGCAGGCATCTTTCTCCAAATAGACTTTGGTGAGGGAAGTAACTTATACTTCATGGCTTGGTATCTGTAAGCTCCTAACCCAAATAAATACCCTCTGTAAAACCAACCAATTTCTGGTATTTTTGCATCAGCACCCCTTTGGCTGACTAATACAGTTGGCATACAGGTTTTGACAGTGATACTATCCTCTTCCAATCTCTTTTATTTCTGCTGGGTCAGGGATAATTTCACCCTTCTCATTTCTTATTTTATTTATTTTTTATTTGTTAATTTCACTAAGGGTTTATTGATTTTGTTATTCTTTTCCAAGAAACAACTTTTGGTTTTGTTGGTTTTCTCTATTGTTTTTAATTCTCCATTTCATTTATTTCAGCTCTAATTTTTGTTATTTCTTTCCATTTGCTTGTTTTGGGATTGATTTCCTCTTCTTTTTCTAATTCCTCCAGGTGTACAGTTAGGTCTTTTATTACAGCTCTTTCTTCTTTTTTAAAGTGCTCATGGAAGCCTATAAATTTCCCTCCCACCATTTCCTTTTCTGGAACCCCTAGCTTTTGGTATGTTGTGTTCTCATTTTCATTTGTCTTGAAGTATTTACTCATTTCTCTTGCAATTTCTCCTTTAAACTACTGATTAAGTGTATATTGTTTACTGTCCATATATCTGTGAATTTTCCTTTATAACATCTGTTATTCATTTCCAACATTTTTCCACTATGATCACAGAATATGCTTTGTAAAACTTCAATGTTTGTAAATTTATTGAGATAGGACTTATTTCCCAATATATGGTCTATTTTGGAGAAAGACCCATGAGCACTTGAGTAGAGTATATATTCTGCTGTTTTGCTGTGTAATGTTCATAAATATCTATTAGATCTCATTTATTTATATTAGGCAAGCTTTCAGTTTCCTTAATTATCCTCTGTTCAGATGTTCTGTGTAATGCTGACTTGCAGTGTTGAAGTATAATAATTATTGTATTCCCCCTTAGTATGATACATACTAGTGTATGTGTCGTATTTTTTGGCAACTATGGTAGGTGGATAAATATTTATTATTGTTATTTTTCTTGGTGAATTGTTCCTTTTACTAATATATTGTACCATATTTCATCTCTTATAACAGTTTTCCAATTAAAATCTATTTTATCGGACATTAGTATCACTACAGCTTCTCTTTTTTGATTGCTATTAGCATGGAATAACTTATTCCAACCTTGCATATTCAGCCTGGTTGTATCCTTGCATCTAAAGTGAGTCTTCTGTAGCAAGCAAAAATGGCTTATTTTAAAAATTACTTCTATCAGTCTATGACTTTTTATTTGCCAGGTTATAGAATATGCACATCTTTCATCACATGTTATTTCCAAATCACTTACAAAATGGATCCAGCAATACACAATCTCAGAAATAGAATTTTATTTATTCCATATTCCCACAAACACTTGGTACTGAAAAACTTATAATTTACAAATTTGTCAGACGTATGATAATTGTACTGTTTTTCATTTTTCCTGGTTTTGGTAGTGTTTATTTGGATCTTTCCCATTTTTATTCTGGGTTGTTTATTTTTTCCTTAATAATTGTAATAGTTTGTGTTTTTTAAAAAGATTTATCTTATTTCTTTCTTTCCTGTTCACTCCCGTTGTCTGCTCTCTGAGTTCATTTGCTGTCTGTTTTTCTACATCTACTTGCGTTATCTGTGGCACTGGGAGACTGCGTCTCTTTTCTGTTGTGTCATCTTGCTGCATCAGCTCTCTGTGTGTGCTGTGCCACTCCTGGGCAGGCTGCACTTTTTTTCATGCAGGACAGCTCTCCTTGTGGGGTGCACTCCTTGTGCATGGGGCATGCCTATGTGGGGGCACCCCTGCACACGGCAGCACTGTGCATGGGCCAGCTTACCAGTCGGGTCAAGAGGCTCTGGGGATCGAATCCTGGACCCTCCATATGGTAGACAGATGCTCTATCAGTTGAGCTATGTCTGCTTCCCTGTAATAGTTGTTTATTATCCTATATTTTTAAAATGGACAGTTCCATGTGCTGTAAATTCAAACATATATGAATGGAATCTTACAGTATGTGATATTTTTGAATAGCATTTTTTGTCTCAGCATAATTCTATGAGATTGATCCAAATTATTTCATGTATCAGTAGTTTTCTCCAGTTTATTTTGTCTTACTTATGTCCTTCATTTCTACACTCTTGTCCAAGGCTCTCTTCCTTGTCTTCAGGCTGTAACACAGTCTTTGATATCACTTATAGATTTGGTCTCCTGGTAACATACTCTCTGTTTTTTCTTATCTTTAAAAACTTTAAACTCACCTTCATTTTTGAAGTATAGTTTTCCACATAATGAATTCTTGGATGGCAGTTTTTTTTTCCTTTGTGAACTTAAACATTTTATACCTTCTTACCTCCATAGTTTCTGAAGACAGAAAAGCACTTAGCTTTATTAAGAATTCCTTGTAAGTAATACATTCCTTTTCCTCTTGCTGCTCTCAAAATCCTCTCTTTATGTTTGGCCTTTGACAATCTGAAGAGTAGTTATCTCAGAGTAGTTTTATTAGGATTCATAAACTTTTGGGTTCATTGTTCACCCTGAATATTGATATTGTTCCTTCAAGTTCTAATTGGGAAAACTATTCCTGAGCCCCACAATTATGTATGCTTTGTAATTATCCAGGTTACTTCAGCCCCCTTGTTCATTCAGGTTCCATTTGGGGTCAGTTATTTGAATGGTATGACTCCCTAGGACATGAGTGGCTTTGTGAAGGTTTGTACTGACTAAAATTCAGCATGCTCTTGATCCTTTTCTAGTACAATTTGCTTTTCATCCGAGGTTACAATTAGGTTTGGTAATGATTGCATATTTGCCCGATTTTTTGTGATGATTCCAAATATAGACTTGAAAGTATTTTTCAGTTGCTCTCTATAGCAGTAGACTCAATCTTTCCAATTATATAGGTCTGCTATTGAAAATGGAATATGGGTATATAGATAGCCCCATGGTGGTCTTTATTTATCCAATCCTAAAGGTTGTTGTCAAAGACAGAATTGGCCCTGACTTTGCTCTTCCAATGTCGAGGCACCCTGAAAAAAAGTCTCTTCCCTCTGGTTGAAGGGTGGGGGGGGGGATAATTCCTGGGGTATCTAATGGTAATTCAGGCTCATTTCTGTCCCTCTTATATGGCAGTGTAGGTGATATTGGAGTTGTGACAATCCCAAGTATCAATATATTAGCAATGATATTATCTAAAACATCATTGGAAATAAAACATCATCAGTGCAGATAGAATCAGGGAGGGTTTTACAGACTTTTATTCATCCATCCTTATAGCTATTTAACTCCTGCTTTGGTTTAGAGGTTTGACAAATTTCTTTTCTGGTTGGTGTGGTAAACCCTTGCCAGTTTTTACTTTCAAGTGTTGAGGATATAGGTCCTGAACAACTGGCAGTACACTTTGACTGAAACTCTCAAGATTTTTATTTTGGGCTAACTCCATAAAATATGGAATCTAAGGAATCTAATCACATTTACTTAAATTTTTTCAGAATAGATGCAATTGCAGAACAGTATTGTACTCTAAGGACGCTTGTGCTGGTCATTCATGTTCATCGTCTAATGCATATTGAGGCCAGCTTTACTTAAACAGACAGAGCATTCACCTTTTTGTCAGTTCATACCCAAATTGTTCACAATGGTTAATAATTCAGCTTATTGTGTTACTCTATTTTTGCCTTAGAAGTCTGAATATTTCTCATTTCAATAATTTGACTAAACAAGTTCCAAGAAACCTGGACAACCAATGTTAGTAACACCGCCTTTGTAACTAACACCTCCCCAAAACCAAGCATGGCAAATCTCCACTTACAGCTTCAGCCAGAGTTATTGTGCTGTTGAATAGGACAGCACACAATACACAGAGAACATGTTTCCCTTCATGCCCTGCCTCCTTTAGGGATGCTAGCTACCCAGGGCAAGAAACTCATGTTCCAAGTCTCAGAATAAAATACACTGGCAGCTACAGAGCCAAAGGCCATGAACATCTTATCTTTAGGGACCACCAAGCAGTGCCCTTATCATGAGGACAATAGTCCATTTGGTTGCCAATTTGAAGGTGACCAGAATGGTCCCCTGATCATCACATGGCACAGCAGAATAGGAAGACACACCAAACTAGGCTAGGGAGGAAGTGGTTTTATCAGAAGGTGGATTACAGGATCTAAACAATCTCCTATATGCCTCCCTATTGAGGGAGTTTCATATGGCTTTTATATAGATTTGAAACAAATGTATTATTAAGTTGAGATCTCTGGGAAGGGGCTTAGGACTTTCTCTAGTGTACTGCTCTCATTCATATCAAGTTAAATATGGCTGGTAAATCTAAGTCTCATGGTGATAAGGATAAATGAATGAGAGAAGCATTCCATGCTGACGACATGTATTTTTTTCTTTACAAAGAAGAAATAAATGGTCTCCTTAATTTCAAATAAAGCACATAGACAGAACTATTTGCTTTCCTACAGAAACTATTTCTTCCTAAGGTGCTTGTAGGTTACACATAGATTTTATTTTCCTAATGCTACAGAAATTAGGCTGAAAACACATAGGACTACATTAGAAAACTATGAAAAGGGAGAAATTGATTATCTAAAATGTATTATACCAAAATAATAATGTGCAATTTTTTAATTTCAGAAGAGTGAATTATAAAAGAAAATGACAAAATATTTATTTGCATGTAAATACCTACACCTATAATGGAAATATACTGCTTGATTTTCTTACAGAAATACTTTATTTTTCTATATTTCATGATGTGTCTGAATAATTTTGTAGTTATAAATGCAAAAATTCTTTAAAGTCCATATCAGTGAATTTAATCACTTATTTTGGGGACACCAAATATTTTGAAGTTTGAAGCAATATCTGACAAAAGAAGACCTCTACTGCATGGTCTCTCTTTTTCCTGGTAGAAAAATATACACCAAGAAAAGTTAAAATAATTTTCCTTGAATATATTTTTTCAACATGAATTTTTTTTTGTAGTCACAGGAATGACTGATAAAAGTCCTTTTAGACACACAGATTAGCAGTAATTTTCTTGCTATAGATGCTCTACTGTCCTTATCCAGGACAAGCAAATTTCTTAAAATTGTGAAGCCTCATGGACCCGGCAGAAGATGGATTTTGAGACTATTGGAAGGGAATGACCGAGGCATGACTTTATTAGATTTATCTTGAATAACATCTGAAATAATCAAGGTATGACTTTTGATTATAGGACTGATGGGGTTATCAGCTACAAAAAAAGAGGATTCACCATCCAAATGGTGCTTTTTGTAGAGAGAAAGAAGCTCTGACTACAGAATTTGGTGAAAGCAGCCTCATTAAAACTTCGATTCCTTGCCTTCACAGTTCTTTTTTGTTCTGATAAGGAAAGGAGAGAATTTTAACCAGGTGTGAGAATTCTAATTTAATTTGGAAATAATTTTCTTTTTATTCAAACGTATTCAATTTACTGCAGCCAGTTGGGCCAAAGTAATCTGAGGGCAGGTGAAGTTATTGTAAAGATACAGTATCTCTGGAATCATTAATTAATTTTCAAAGGGAAATTCACCTGAAATAAATATTCATAGGAGAATTTTATGCAGTTAGGCCAGTAGGAGAGAAAAAGGAACAAAAAAATATATAAAGAAAAATTATATGAGTGACCTGAAGAAATTGCAGAATTTTTTTTGTCTTTATTTTTTAATGTTACATTTAAAAAATATGAGTTCTCCATATATCCCCCACCCCCCTCAACCCACTCCTCCCCCATAACAACAATCTCCTCCATCATCATGAGACATTCATTGCACTTGGTGAATACATCTCTGAACACTGGTGCACCTCATGGTCCGTGGTCCACACCACAGCCCACACTCTCCCACAGTCCACCCAGTGGGCCATGGGAGGCCATACAGTATCCAGTAACTGTCCCTGTAGCACCACCCAGGACAACCCCAAGTCCCGAAAATGCCCCCACATTACAGCTCTCCTCCCACACCCTACCCCCAGCAGACACCATGGCCACTTTCTCCACACCAATGCCACATTTTCTTCAATTACTAATCACAATAGTTCATGAATAGAATATCGGTAAGTCCACTCTAATCCATACTCTATTCCTCCAGCCTGTGGACCCTAGAATGGCCGTGTCTACACCACATCTACATCAAGAGGGGGCTTAGATTCCACATGGATGCTGGATGCAATTCTCCTGCTTTCAGTTGCAGGCACTCTTGGCTCCCTGGTGTGGTGGTTGACCTTCTTCACCTCCATGTTAGCTGAGTGGGGTAAGTCCAATAAACCAGAGTGTAGGATTTGCAAGTCTGTTGAGGCTCAGGGCCTGGCTATCACATGGTCAGTCCAGAGATTCAGGTCGCCTGGGTATATATTAAACCTCAGTGCCAACTAGAGCTCCGGTAAAAGTAACAGGAGAGGTTTGTGAACAAAGATCACATCTGAGTCCAGCTCCATCACACAGAAACACAAACTCCAAAGTAGGGCCAATGCAGAAATTTAATAGAGGCTGTAGGAAAGGAAAAAGGTATCTTAGGCTGGGATCAATGAAGAGACTTCTGAAGAAATGACAAAATAAAGACCAAAGGAACATACTATTATTTGGGACAACTTTTGAGGGGGTTGCCATGGAAGTAAAGGATGATTATAGTGGTCAGAGCTGAAATAATATCTTTCCTTATATGTGTTTGTGCATTTTTGAGCAGTGATTTCTATTTTAACCCTTGGATACCTGGAGGAATCCTAAATGAAATTTATCCAATTTGAAGGGAAATATTTTGTTAAAGAAGCATGCCTTGATTATACTTATCTTGTTTGACATCTAGGTTACCCAGAAAGTAATCTCTATAGGAGGATAATTATTTTTAAGATTTCTGGGTCTGTGTTGTTAATGTCTTGAATTATATTTTATTTTCTATACCTCTGCCTATGAAAATAGAGATCTTCATTTTCATTTTAGGGCTGAGAGTGCAATAAATTGAAGCAATTAAATAAATGTGTGAGAATATCATGACAGCTACAGAAATGGGATAGTAAGGAGTTACAATTGAGTATTAAGATGTTCTAATAATATAGTTTGAAGAGTACCATGCAGAACAAAAAAGGAAGAAAATAACCAAAATAGCTTGAATACATTCAGGGTACTGAGATCTCAGAGAAGACTAGGGAAAAGAAAGTTCTCAAAAGGTCTAATTATTTAATTCCAAGTTATAGAATGAGACACACAAAATGGATTCATTCATAGGACACTTATTGGAGATAGCATGATTTTTAAAGAGGAAGGCCAGTGATGTTAAGTGATCATATTAAGCTGTGTGATGACAGGGTAAAATGCTAGTGCAGATTGATCGTGAGAGGAAAATATCAGGCATGAGAGAGGAAATCGGCACAGATTACATTTTCATTCTTAGCAAGATAAACAGTAATAAATGCTGAGATGATTATGATAAGAGACAGATATTGCTTGTGAAGATTTCAGGAAGAAACAGAAAAGATGGTAATTCAATTGGCACATTCAGTCAGGTGATATGACACTTCATGAAAGAGAAGGATTAACGTGTATGAATAGAGAAATAGTGAATCTAGGAATATTATGGTATTGAAGTGATTTCTCAAATTACATCATACAACTGGTTATTAGAAGGTAATATGAAATGTGAGAGAGTATGATGTTCAAAACTATAGGATGTAAAGTCATTATGGAATGTAGGAAATTGACTGAATTTTCAAGCTGTAGTCTGTTTCCCAGATAATATTTGAAAGCACTAGAGTAGTGATTCTTCACTGAGACCTAAAAGAAGAGATTAGTAATGTGCTTTGTCAGATGAGTAAAAACAAGATTGATAATTACAGTGACCTCCTATGAGGGTAGGAGTGGTAAATAGTAAGATATTTATTGACAGAGTAAGGTAAATAAAACCACATCAGGAATGTCATTCTAAGGAAGAATATGCATGAAATAAGTATGCTTGGACAGACTGATAATAAACATTAAGTGAGTTAGAATCTGATGTTTTGGAAGTGGGTCCAATGCAATGGAGTTTTCCTTGTGATAGGAAAATCTGGGCATGGGGTATAATTGTGGTAACAGACTATATAAAGAGAACACTTTGAAAACATGGTGAGGGTCTGATTATCGATATGAATGGTGACATTCCAGGTAACACCCGGGAGTGGCATGTAACCCTTGTGCTATTTAAGATTGGGATACAGGAAGAAAAAATTCAAACTCTAGGTGTCTTTTTCTGGACAGGTAAGTTTGTCATATTTTTCTTTCTGAACCTCTCTGTATGAAACTTGTTAAATTTGTAAATTAACATTTATCAGCAGGGTTAGTGTGAGGATTAAATTTTAAAAAATATGTAATTCTCCAAGCATATTGAATACAACCATTTTCTTTGTGGACTTCAGATACAAATAACTAAGTTAATCCTAGCTCTGTTTATGATGCCTTCTCATTAATTGTCCATGAAATGGATGTAATTGTTAATGATAGTTTAAAGGAGAATTTACAATATACCCATTTTCTCAAACAAAAATAATGAAATGTAGAGATACTGTAGCTGATGATGATTAATACTGAACAAGAATTCATTTATCATTTCAAACTGTTCAAATGTATTTTCTCCCAGATTCCTTCATTCTGCATTTTCTGAGCCTTCTAAGCCTATGAGGATAGTGGGATATGACTAAGACATTATGACCTATATAATTCTGCTATTTATTGATGCAGGGGATTTTCATGACTAGATTTCCTTGATGGGAGCTATTGATCCTTCCCAATCGACTCCCAATTAATGAAGAGTTTGAATTGATCAACCACATAATATAATACGTTAAGTTTTTCAGTTGAATTTTTCTTTTTTACGTTTTAAATAGATTTTTATTTTATTTTTTAAAGATATTTAGATCATACAAAATGTTACATTAAAAATATAAGAGGATTCCATATACACTCACTCCCTACCTACCCACTCCTCCCACATCAAAAACCCCTTTCATCAGAATGGCACATTGCATTTGATGAATAAATTTTGTAGCACTGCTACACAGCATGGATTAAAGTTTACATTGTAGTTTACACTCTCTCCCAGTCCATTGAGAGGATAATACCTGTATATATAATATCCTGCATCTGTCCCTGCAGTAGCATTCAGGACAACTCCAAGTCCAAAAAATGACCCCATATCATAACTCTTCATCCCACTCTGCCCTCAGCAACTCTATTGGCCACAGTCTTCACATCAATGACCCAGTTTCTTCCATTGCTCGAGTCACAATAATTCTATAGTAGAATACCAGTAAATCGAATCTAATCCATATTTTTTCCCCCATGCTGAGGATCCTGGGATGGTGATGACCACTCCACCTCTAAATTGAGAGGGGGCTTAGGTCCCACATGACTGCTGAATGGGATTCTCCTGCTTGCAGTTGTAGACTCTCAGTTCCTTGGTGTGGTGTTTGACCATCATCACCTCCTTGTGAGCTGACCTGGGAAAGTCCAACAAAGAGGAGAGTAGTTGTTGCAACTCTGCTGTGCTCAGGGCCCAGCTGGCACATATACAGTCCAGAGATTCATGTCTCCTGGGAATACACCAATCCCAGAACCAACTGCAGTTTAATAAAAGTGACAGAAGAGGCATGTGTACAGAAGTGACATCTGAGTCCAACTTCCATCACACTCAGGAGCACAAATTCCAAAGGGGGTCTACTGGAAAGGCACAGAACTCCAGAGCCATCTGCCATGACCATAGGACCCGGATGTGTCTGCAGCCTTCAGGAACACCACTACCTGGGGTTGTATCTACATTGACTATCTCTGGCCTCCTGCTGAGATGTGCATAAACATGACCTCTCTGATGATGTCCCAACTCATTTTGAAGTCTCTTAGCCATATAAACTTATTTGTTCTTACCATTTCCCCCTTCTACTCAAGGAATTTTTCTAGTTGCATCACCACACAGAGCCTGGTAGAAATCCCAAAGTACCAGAGGGGCTCAAACCCGGGAGTGAGGTCCCACACTGGGGGAAGGCATTGCATCTATATGCTGAGTTTGACCTAGAGAGTGGCCCCATTTGAGCAACATGGAGGCTCTCAGGAGGTAAGTCTTAGGTACCCTGAGGCTCTAGGCAAAGTTGAAATTTCAAACACACAGGATCACAAGCATAGCCATCATCATCAAAGACCCACAGTTTGACCATCTCTCTGTACTGGTCTCTGTCCTTGCACCTAGGGAAATGCCACCCTACCATTGGGGAAAATGTCAGAGCTCCCCATGATGGGAACCCAGCCCCCTCAGGCATTATGTGAAACTCCACCCATTATGTCAACACCCAAAGAAAATCTGATCATGTAAATACACTTCACATGCATGCCCTGGTGTACTCCTTCCCACCCATGCATCCTCTGTCAATGACACTGCACACCACGCTCCTCCCCTGCCATAGTTGAACCAGTCTGTTATCCAAAATTTATTAAAAAATGAAGCCTAATACACTGCCAAATTCAAAGACTAGGGAAAAGACATAGTCATGATAGGTTTAAAGATTAGAAATAAAATATATATTATGAAGAAAAACTAAAATGAAATAAGTTAATTGGGACATTAAAACTGAAAAATATCATAAATTTTTTTTTTGACATTTTTCCTTTCATCACTGCAACAGGTGTTGTTCTCTATGTACAAGGCAAGGCAATTTCTTCCATTTCTTCCCTGTGTCTTACACCTTTTTTTTCTTATCTCTTCAAAGGAGTTTTAAATTGCAGTAAGGTCACATGAAGAATATAGGGAACTCCCATTTACCCAAAATCCTCACCTTTTCCCCCTTCCTCAGCAACAGTTGCTTCACATGCAGATGCTACATTTGCTAAAACTGAGGCACAAATATTGAAACATATCTACCAATCATGGTTACATTATGTTCTACACTGTGGTTTACATTTTAATCCATTCACCTTTATACATTTTTTGTTACATTATGGTTTACATTTTAGACTATACACTTTTATAAAATTGTGG